>NC_058083.1:302118658-302427602 GCF_014858855.1 Bufo gargarizans
AAGAAAAAAAAAAAAAAAAAGAATTTCCGCCCCGTAAGGCTCCATTCAGATGTCCGTATGTGTTTTGCGGATCCGATCCATGGATCCGTGGATCCGATCCATGGATCCGTGGATCCGTAAAACACAAAGGACATCTGAATGAAGCCTAACTGGGGGTGATCAATGACAGGGGGCTGATCAGGGAGTCTATATGGGGTGATCAGGGGTTAATAAGGGGTTAATAAGTGACGGGGGGTGTAGTGTAGTGTGGTGCTTGGTGCTACTTTACTGAGCTGCCTGTGTCCTCTGGTGGTCGATCCAAGCAAAAGGGACCACCAGAGGACCAGGTAGCAGGTATATTAGATGATGTTATCAAAACAGCGTCTAATATACCTGTTAGGGGTTAAAAAAATCGCATCTACAGCCTGCCAGCGAACGATCGCGAGACGACGCATATATGCGTGACTGTGCCTGGGAAAGCGGCCTCCGAACCGCGATCCTGCGTTAGGCGGTCCAGAGGCGGTTAAGAAGTTAGAGGTAATTGAGTTGCCGTACGACTTGCGCACACAGTGGCGTCCCACGTGGCTGCAATGTCAAATACAACGGTACCTGGTTACAAGTTGTCAGCTGGAACGACTCAAGCAATTCGACGGTCACTTGTCTGTACGGTCTCCAGTTGCCTTCTGGACTGTCTCCAACCCTGGGGATTATGCAGGTAATTGTCTACCAATTGGTTACAACTGAGGAAGGGGCCAGGGAAAGACCCAGAAACGCGTCTGGTTGTTTAGAGACCCACACATCAGCTGATGGACAATTATCTATTTACTTTGGATCTGGACCCTCATTCATGCATGGTTCAACATTATAGAGGCCGGCTCGATTCCTACTTGGCATATAAGGAACGCTGTGATTTAAATATTCAGTCCTGACAATTGGGAGACATTACCTGAATAATCCCCACGGTTGGAGGCAGTCCAGAAGGCACCTGGAGACCGTACAGACAAGTGACCGTCGAATCGCTCGAGTCGTTCCAGCTGACAACTTGTAATCAGGTACCGCTGTATTCAACATTGCAGCCACGTGGGACGCCACTGTGTGCGCAAGTCGTACGGCAACTCAATTACCTCTAACTTCTTCACCAGGCCACATATGCATCGGGAAGTTTAATTACAATACATCAGTCAGCGATCTTATGCCTAACCCTCTATTGCCAGCACATCGATGAGAAATAATTAGAGATGAGCGAACCCGAACTGTATAGTTCGGGTTCGTGACGAATTTTGGGGTGTCCGTGACACGGACCCGAACCCAAACATGTTCGTAAAAGTCCGGGTTCGGTGTTTGTCGCTTTCTTGGCGCTTTGTGAAAGGCTGCAAAGCAGCCAATCAACAGACGTCATACTACTTGCCCCGAGAGGCCGTCACAGCCATGCCTACTATTGGCATGGCTGTGATTGGCCAGTGCAGCATGTGACCCAGCCTCTATTTAAGCTGGAGTCACGTAGCGCCGCACGTCACTCTGCTCTGATCAGTGTAGGGAGAGGTTGCAGCTGCGACTGTTAGGGCGAGATTAGGCAGTGATTAACTCCTCAAAAACGTCAGTGATCTTCTACAGCTGTGGATCATTGAACTGCTGCTATTCACTTGCTCACTGTTTTTAGGCTGCCCAGAGCGTTTTTCAGTCACTTTTTTCTGGGGTGATCAGCGGCCATTTTGTGTCTTGTGGTGCGCCAGCACAAGCTGCCACCAAGTCCATTTAACCATCAATAGTGTGGTTATTTTTTTGCTATATCCTACATCAGGGGCAAGCTGCCACCAAGTCCAATTAACCATCACTAGTGTGGTTATGTTTTTGCTATATCCTACATCAGGGGCAAGCTGCCACCAAGTCCATTTAACCAGCAATAGTGTGGTTATTATTTTGCTATATCCTACATCAGGGGCAAGCTGCCACCAAGTCCATTTAACCATCAATAGTGTGGTTATTATTTTGCTATATCCTACATCAGGGGCAAGCTGCCACCAACTCCATTTAACCATCAATAGTGTGGTTATTTTTTTGCTATATCCTACATCAGGGTCTTGGCTGTGCTTGCTATTTTATTGAGGGGTGAAATACAATTGCCAAAATAGCAGTACCCTAAATCTGGTGTTTCAGCTGTGGCCAGCCAATTGTAATATTGTCTGCTGTCTGGCAAAGGATATATTTTTGTTCTGGGTTGAAATACAATTCCCAACTTAGCAATTCCCTAAATCACTTGTTTCTGCTGTGAGGTTATTGATGAGGCAGGTATCACAGGAGTCTTAATGATACCCAGGGGGCGCCACAAAGTCTCCAGTGTAGTCAATAAAGTTTTTTGCAGTTATAGTGGATACACTATAGAATTCTTACACTTACTTCACCGGGGAGGGGGTATAGGATGAAGCTCAAGACACCTATACCACAACCTCCCCCGCCGAGATCGCTTCAAATGATGTGATGATGGCCTCCTGGTCCCCAAAAAGATGACACCGGGGCTTCAATGTAGTTAGGAAGTTTATTTATTTTTTATATATATTCTACATACACATATTATATACATTCTCCTCAATATTGTGGTCATCCCTTGGCGCCTCCTTCATCTCTTTCACCCCTACTCCCTTGTTTCTGTACAATCGTGCAGAATACCCCGTCTTCAAAATCTTTTTTCTTTCACATTGTTTCTGCTGTATCAGGCCTACTTTAAATCTATCCATAAAAGGGTATATTAGATTGAAGGTGCAGATAGGGTCAATCTCAATAACTTCACACACAAGCTACCGTGCATTTCCAAGTCTAATTCTGTCCGTAAACGTATACCTGTCACCCAGCGCCTAAATAATAGGCCTCAAATTTATATTCAGCTAAATCTGTTTATTGCTGAGACTGGTCAATTCATTTAGTGTCCGCCAAAGCACAGTTTTTGTTCTGGGTTGAAATACAATTCCCAACTTAGCAATTCCCTAAATTAGTGGTTTCTGCTGTATCAGGCCTACTTTAAATCTATCCATGAATGGGTAAATTAGATTCAAGGCGCTTATAGGGACATCCACAATAACTTCACACGCTACCCTGCATTTCCAAGTCTAATTCTGTCCGTAAACGTATACCTGTCACCCAGCGCCTAAATAATAGGCCTCAAATTTATATTCAGCTAAATCTGTGGTTATTGCTGTAGCTGGTCAAGTTATTTTGTGTCCGTCAAAGCACAGTTTTTGTTCTGGGTTAAAATACAATTCCCAACTTAGCAATTCTCTAAATTAGTGGTTTCTGCTGTATCAGGCCTACTTTAAATCTATCCATAAAAGGGTATATAAGATTCAAGGTGCTGATAGGGTCATCCACAATAACTTCACACGCTACTGTGCATTTCCAAGTCTAATTCTATCCGTAAACGTATACCTGTCACCCAGCGCCTAAATAATAGGCCTCAAATTTATATTCAGCTAAATCTGTGGTTATTGCTGTAGCTGGTCAAGTTATTTTGTGTCCGTCAAAGCGCAGTTTTTGTTCTGGGTTGAAATACAATTCCCAACTTAGCAATACCCTAAATTAGTGGTTTCTGCTGTATCAGGCCTACTTTAAATCTATCCATTAAAGGGTATATTAGATTCAAGGTGCTGATAGGGTCATCCACAATAACTTCACACGCTACCGTGCATTTCCAAGTCTAATTCTGTCCGTAAACGTATACCTGTCACCCAGCGCCTAAATAATAGGCCTACAATTTATATTCAGCTAAATCTGTGGTTATTGCTGTAGCTGGTCAAGTTATTTTGTGTCCGTCAAAGCACAGTTTTTGTTCTGGGCTGAAATACAATTCCCAACTTAGCAATTCCCTAAATTAGTGGTTTCTGCTGTATCAGGTCTACTTTAAATCTATCCATAAAAGGGTATATTAGATTCAAGGTGCTGATAGGGTCATCCACAATAACTTCACACGCTACCGTGCATTTCCAAGTCTAATTCTGTCTGTAAACGTATACCTGTCACCCAGCGCCTAAATAATTGGCCTCAAATTTATATTCAGCTAAATCTGTGGTTATTGCTGTAGCTGGTCGAGTTATTTTGTGTCCGTCAAAGCACAGTTTTTGTTCTGGGTTGAAATACAATTCCCAACTTAGCAATTCTCTAAATTAGTGGTTTCTGCTGTATCAGGCCTACTTTAAATCTATCCATAAAAGGGTATATTAGATTCAAGGTGCTGATAGGGTCATCCACAATAACTTCACACGCTACCGTGCATTTCCAAGTCTAATTCTGTCCGCAAACGTATACCTGTCACCCAGCGCCTAAATAATAGGCTTACAATTTATATTCAGCTAAATCTGTGGTTATTGCTGTAGCTGGTCAAGTTATTTTGTGTCCCTCAAAGCACACTTTTTATTCTGGGCTGAAATACAATTCCCAACTTAGCAATTCCCTAAATTAGTGGGTTCTGCTGTATCAGGCCTACTTTAAATCTATCCATAAAAGGGTATATTAGATTCAAGGTGCTGATAGGGTCATCCGCAATAACTTCACACGCTACCGTGCATTTCCAAGTCTAATTCTGTCCGTAAAAGGTATACCTATCATCCAGGGCCTAAATACTAGGCTTACAATTTATATTCAGCTAAATCTGTCGTTACTGCTGTGCCTGTATTAGTGTAATACGGTACCTAAATAGATAGCCAGATAGTGTTAGGTGCCTGTAAAAAAGGGCCTGAATTTGAATTCAATACATTGGGCCAAATAATTTTTTTCTTATTGTGGTGAACGGTAACAATGAGGAAAACATTAAGTAAGGTACGCGGACATAGTCGTGGTGGTGTTTGTGGACCCTCTGGTGCTGGGAGAGGACGTGGCCGTTCTGCCACAGCCACACGTTCTAGTGAACTAAATACCTCAGGTCCCAGTAGCAGCCAGAATTTATAGCGATATTTGGTGGGGCAAAATGCCATTCTAAGGATGGTAAGGCCTGAGCAGGTACAGGCATTAGTCAATTGGATGGCCGACAGTGGATCCAGCATGTTCACATTATCTCCCACCCAGTCTTCTGCAGAAAGCGTACAGATGGCGCATGAAAACCAAGCCCATCAGTCACATCACCCCCATGCATATCAGTGAAACTGTCTGAGCCTCAAGTTATGCAGCAGTCTCTTATGCTGTTTGAAGACTCTGCTGGCAGGTTTCCCAAGGGCATCCACCTAGTCCTTCCCCAGCGGTGGAAGACATAGAATGCACTGACGCACAACCACTTATGTTTCCTGATGATGAGGACATGGGAATACCACCTCAGCACGTCTCTGATGATGACGAAACACAGGTGCCAACTGCTGCGTCTTTCTGCAGTGTGCAGACTGAACAGGAGGTCAGGGAGGAAGACTGGATGGAAGACGATGCAGGGGACGATGAGGTCCTAGACCCCACATGGAATGAAGGTCGTGCCACTGACTTTCACAGTTCGGAGGAAGAGGCAGTGGTGAGACCGAGCCAACAGCGTAGCAAAAGAGGGAGCAGTGGGCAAAAGCAGAACACCCGCCGCCAAGAGACTCCGCCTGCTACTGACCGCTGCCATCTGGGACCGAGCACCCCAAAGGCAGCTTCAAGGAGTTCCCTGGCATTGCACTTCTTCAAACAATGTGCTGATGACAAGACCCGAGTGGTTTGCACACTGTGCCATCAGAGCCTGAAGCGAGGCATTAATGTTCTGAATCTCAGCACAACCTGCATGACCAAGCACCTGCATGCAAAGCATGAACTGCAGTGGAGTAAACACCTTAAAAACAAGGAACTCTCTCAGGCTCCCCCTGCTACCTCTTCTGCTGCTGCCGCCTCGGCCTCTTCTGCTGCTGCCGCCTCGGCCTCTTCCTCCGCCTCTGGAGGAACGTTGGCACCTGCCGCCCAGCAAACAGAGAATGTACCACCAACACCACCACCCCCGTCACCAAGCATCTCAACCATGTCACACGACAGCGTTTAGCTCTCCATCTCACAAACATTGGAGAGAAAGCGTAAATTCCCACCTAGCCACCCTCGATCCCTGGCCCTGAATGCCAGCATTTCTAAACTACTGGCCTATGAAATGCTGTCATTCAGGCTGGTGGACACAGACAGCTTCAAACAGCTCATGTCGCTTGCTGTCCCACAGTATGTTGTTCCCAGCCGGCACTACTTCTCCAAGAGAGCCGTGCCTTCCCTGCACAACCAAGTATTCGATAAAATCAAGTGTTCACTGCGCAACACCATCTGTGGCAAGGTCCACCTAACCACAGATACGTGGACCAGTAAGCACGGCCAGGGACGCTATATCTCTCTAACTGCACACTCGGTAAATGTAGTGGCGGCTGGGCCCCAGGCGGAGATCTGTTTGGCGCACGTCCTTCCGCCGCCAAGGATCGCAGGGCAACATTCTTTGCCTTCTCCTCCTACTCAGCTTCCTCCTCCTCTTCTTCCACCTGCTCCTCCAGTCAGCCACACACCTTCACCACCAACTTCAGCACAGCCCGGGGTAAACGTCAGCAGGCCATTCTGAAACTCATATGTTTGGGGGACCGGCCCCACACCGCACAGGAGTTGTGGCGGGGTATAGAACAACAGACCGACGAGTGATTGCTGCCGGTGAGCCTCAAGCCCGGCCTGGTGGTGTGCGATAATGGGCGAAATCTCGTTGCAGCTCTGCGACTAGCCGGTTTGAGGCACATCCCTTGCCTGGCGCATGTGCTGAATTTGGTGGTGCAGAAGTTCATTCACAACTACCCCGACATGTCAGAGCTGCTGCATAAAGTGCGGGCCGTCTGTTCACGCTTCCGGCGTTCACATCCTGCCGCTGCTCGCCTGTCTGCGCTACAGCGTAACTTCGGCCTTCCCGCCCACCGCCTTATATGCGACGTGCCCACCAGGTGGAACTCCACCTTGCACATGCTGGACAGACTGTGAGAGCAGCAGCAGGCCACAGTGGAGTTTCAGCTGCAGCACGCACAGGTCAGTCGCACTGCGGAACAGCACCACTTCACCACCAATGACTGGGCCTCCATGCGAGACTTGTGTGCCCTGTTGAGCTGTTTCGAGTACTCCACCAACATGGCCAGAAAACACTTAGGGCGATGATGGAAGAGGAGGTGGCCCAGGAGGAGGAGGAAGAGGGGTCATTTTTAGCACTTTCAGGCCAGTCTCTTCGAAGTGACTCAGAGGGAGTTTTTTTGCAACAGCAGAGGCCAGGTACAAATGTGGCCAGCCAGGGCCCACTACTGGAGGATGAGGAGGACGAGGATGAGGAGGAGGATGAGGATAAAGCATGTTCACAGCGGGGTGGCACCCAACGCAGCTCGGGCCCATCACTGGTGCGTGGCTGGGGGGAAACACAGGGCGATGACGATACGCCTCCCACAGAGGACAGCTTGTCCTTAACTCTGTATAAGTTAAATCCACGGCACTCCAAAAGTTTTTTTGCAAGAAAAATTATCACATTTAATTCTTAATAAACAGAATGTTATTAATGTACATCCAGTGCAATTCATTTACAAATAGTAAGTATTATGCCATATCAGATATATAATTCCCGAACGTTTCGGTCTGTGCAACCTTTTTCAGCGGGTTCTGTAGGCAGGGTGAATATGCATGCGCTGGATTCATTCCCAAATGTGACAGGGGAACAAGTGGAAGCCCAAGGCGAAGGCAGAGGAGGAGCAAGAGGTCGCCAACGCAGCTGTGTCACGGCCAGCTCCTCTGAGGGCAGGGTTAGCATGGCAGAGATGTGGAAAAGTTTTGTCAACACGCCACAGCTAACTGCATCACCACCTGATACGGAACGTGTTAACAGGAGGCAACATTTCACTAACATGGTGGAACAGTAGGTGTGCACACCCCTCCACGTACTGACTGATGGTTCGGCCCCATTGAACTTCTGGGTCTCCAAATTGTCCACGTGGCCAGAGCTAGCCTTTTATGCCTTGGAGGTGCTGGCCTGCCCGGCGGCCAGCGTTTTGTCTGAACGTGTATTCAGCACGGTAGGGGGCGTCATTACAGACAAACGCAGCCGCCTGTCTACAGCCAATGTGGACAAGCTGACGTTCATAAAAATGAACCAGGCATGGATCCCACAGGACCTGTCCATCCCTTGTGCAGATTAGACATTTATAACTACCTCCCCTTAACCATATATTATAATATATTATTGTACTCCAGGGCACTTCATCATTCAATCCCCTTTTTATTTTCATTTTACCATTATATTGCGGGGCAACCCAAAGTTGAATGAACCTCTCCTCTGTCTGGGTGCCGGGGCCTAAAAATATCTGACAGTGGCCTGTTCCAGTGTTGGGTGGCATGAAGCCTGATTCTCTGCTATGACATGAAGCCTGAATCTCTGCTATGGGACCTTTCTCCTCTGTCTGGGTGCCGGGGCCTAAAAATATCTGACAGTGGCCTGTTCCAGTGTTGGGTGACATGAAGCCTGATTCTCTGCTATGACATGAAGCCTGATTCTCTGCTATGGGACCTCTCTCCTCTGTCTGGGTGCCGGGGCCTAAAAATATCTCACAGTGGCCTGTTCCATTGTTGGGCGACATGAAGAAAAATTCTCTGCTATGACATGAAGCCTGATTCGCTGCTATGGGACCTCTCTCTTCTGTCTGGGTGCCGGGGCCTAAAAATATCTGACAGTGGCCTGTTCCAGTGTTGGGTGGCATGAAGCCTGATTCTCTGCTATGACATGAAGCCTGAATCTCTGCTATGGGACCTTTCTCCTCTGTCTGGGTGCCGGGGCCTAAAAATATCTGACAGTGGCCTGTTCCAGTGTTGGGTGACATGAAGCCTGATTCTCTGCTATGACATGAAGCCTGATTCTCTGCTATGGGACCTCTCTCCTCTGTCTGGGTGCCGGGGCCTAAAAATATCTCACAGTGGCCTGTTCCATTGTTGGGCGACATGAAGAAAAATTCTCTGCTATGACATGAAGCCTGATTCGCTGCTATGGGACCTCTCTCTTCTGTCTGGGTGCCGGGGCCTAAAAATATCTGACAGTGGCCTGTTCCAGTGTTGGGTGGCATGAAGCCTGATTCTCTGCTATGACATGAATCCTGATTCTCTACTATGGGACCTCTCTCCTCTGTCTGGGTGCCGGGGCCTAAAAATAGCTGACAGTGGCCTGTTCCAGTGTTGGGTGACATGAAGCCTGATTCTCTGCTATGACATGAAGCCTGATTCTCTGCTATGGGACCTCTCTCCTCTGTCTGGGTGCTGGGGCCTAAAAATATCTGACAGTGGCCTGTTCCAGTGTTGAGTGACATGAAGCCTGATTCTCTGCTATGACATGAAGCCTGATTCTCTGCTATGGGACCTCTCTCCTCTGTCTGGGTGCCGGGGCCTAAAAATATCTGACAGTGGCCTGTTCCAGTGTTGGGTGGCATGAAGCCTGATTCTCTGCTATGACATGATGCCTGAATCTCTGCTATGGGACCTTTCTCCTCTGTCTGGGTGCCGGGGCCTAAAAATATCTGACAGTGGCCTGTTCCAGTGTTGAGTGACATGAAGCCTGATTCTCTGCTATGACATGAAGCCTGATTCTCTGCTATGGGACCTCTTTCCTCTGTCTGGGTGCCGGGGCCTAAAAATATCTGACAGTGGCCTGTTCCAGTGTTGGGTGACATGAAGCATGATTCTCTGCTATGACATGAAGCCTGATTCTCTACTATGGGACCTCTCTCCTCTGTCTGGGTGCCGGGGCCTAAACATATCTGACAGTGGCCTGTACCAGTGTTGGGTGACATGAAGCATGATTCTCTGCTATGACATGAAGCCTGATTCTCTACTATGGGACCTCTCTCCTCTGTCTGGGTGCCGGGGCCTGAAAATATCTGACAGTGGCCTGTACCAGTGTTGGGTGACATGAAGCATGATTCTCTGCTATGACATGAAGCCTGATTCTCTGCTATGGGACCTCTCTCCTCTGTCTGGGTGCCGGGGCCTAAAAATATCTGACAGTGGCCTGTTCCAGTGTTGGGTGACATGAAGCATGATTCTCTGCTATGACATGAAGCCTGATTCTCTACTATGGGACCTCTCTCCTCTGTCTGGGTGCCGGGGCCTAAAAATATCTGACAGTGGCCTGTACCAGTGTTGGGTGACATGAAGCCGGATTCTCTGCTATGACATGAAGCCGGATTCTCTGCAATGGGACCTCTCTCCTCTGTCTGGGTGCCGGGGCCTAAATATCTGACAATGGCCTGTTCTAGTGGTGGGTGACGTGAAGCCTGATTCTCTGCTATGACATGAAGCCTGATTCTCTGCTATGACATGAAGCCTGATTCTCTGCTATGGGAACTCTTTTTTATTATAAAATTACAAAACGTTACATAAATAAAAGTGCAGACAAACAAAACTTAAACATAGACAGCATTCCAGCTGCCCCAGCCACAGTCACACACACATTCATACCTACATATAAAAACTACAAACCTACAAT
Source organism: Bufo gargarizans (assembly GCF_014858855.1). Classification (NCBI taxonomy): domain Eukaryota; kingdom Metazoa; phylum Chordata; class Amphibia; order Anura; family Bufonidae; genus Bufo; species Bufo gargarizans. Next base: position 302,129,103 of record NC_058083.1, read on the forward strand.
CTATAATAAATAACCTACAATAAATAACCTACAATAAATAACCTAAAATAATTAAAACTTACCCAGCCGGTTCGGCCGAAATAACCTAACCCAAAGAAATTAAAATAAAACACAGAATAAAAAACAAACTCAAACAAAAATATGGCTACTTCGCCGCAACTTAACTCCAGGCAACCTGCCCCTAAACAAAAAAAAATAATTTTTGAATACATAATTTTTTTTCTTTATATATAAAGACCCACCCAACCTAACTAACTAACCCCCGCTTACCCTATCCTTCAACATAATATACACAATATATACAATATACTATACAATAAACATACAATAAATATTACTATAACCACACATAACCACTCCCGAAGGACCAAGTTCAGCCTTTGCAAGCCTTTCAAAACCATACACTTTATCCAAAACAAAAATCTAGGGTGAGAATATCAGCCCACCACCAGGAAGAGTACTACTAGGCTAGGGTACACTAAAAGCAAAACCTCTCCAGAGGAGAGAGGCCCTGCTGGTACCCAGTCTTTCGTACTCGAGAGAACGTACCTTCACCAGGTCCCCCAGAATGTTCCTACACACCTCATCCACTGGGAGGACTTTCTGCCTTGTTGAAACTAAACACCGTGCGTTCCACGTGTAGTACCTAACCACTATGCTAACTAAAAAACATGTGCACAGGTCCCTTCTGCCCAGGTCTCTGAGCGCTCCATAGGCCCACTCCGCATAGGAGAGGGTGGACTAGCCTAGGCCAGCCAATGGAAGCTCCCACCCGTTTTGTACACCTCTGTATTAAAGGGACACTGAAGCAGGAAGTGCTCCATACTTTCCAGTATGGAGCCGCACTACTCCCGGGGACAACCCCTTTCATCAGAGTTCCTGTACTTCAGATTGTCCCTTACATACAGCCTCCCGTGAAAGCAGCGCCAAGCCAAGTCCTAAAACTTCAAGGGGATCCTTGCAGAATTTAGCAAGTGTAACCCCTTGTCTAGATCCTGGCTTGGGCAATCCTTGAGGGCCAGGGGCTTCTGGAAGTGGGACAAGACCCTCTCGTCATGGGACCTCCTTGACAGAGTCCTGATTTCCCCTACCTCCAAACCCCACCGGCGGATTACCTTCAGAATCGGGTCGACGTAAGCCTGGAAGATATCCGTGAGGCGTACGTAAGTTCTTCACTTGCCCTCCTGTCTCCCATTCCTGGAAGAAAGGCCGAAACCACCCCCGGCAGGAGACTACCCACAGAGAAGCCCTCTCCATCCAGAGGTTCACCAGATTTACTTTAACAAATGTGTTTACAAGAAACATCACGGGGTTGACCATAGATAACCCCCCTAGTCTCCTTGTGCGGTAAGTCACCTCCCTCTTGATCAGGTTCAGTCTATTCCCCCATAAGAGCTGAAAGAACAGACTGTAAACCTGAGTCCAGAGAGGCTCTGGCAAGATACACACACTGCCCAAATAGATAAGCAAAGGGAGCAGGAAAGCCTTGATCAGGTGCACCCTTTCCCTTAGGGTCAAAGACCAGCCCTTCCACTGGTCGACCTTCTGAGCGGCGATCTTAAGCCTGTCGTCCCAATTTTGAGTGGGATAATCCCCATGACCGAAATGGATGCCTAGGACTTTGGCTGACGACTGGGGCCCTGGGAGGGTGTCCGGGAGATCAAAAGCTGGATCACCCCCTCCCAGCCAGAGACTCTCACACTTATCCTGGTTGATCATGGACCCAGATGCCTCCGAGTAGCGATCCACCTCAGACATCACATATTCCGCCTCCCCTTTCGAGGACACGAAAAAGGTGACATCGTCGGCGTACGCTACTACCCTCAGAGTGGCTTCCGGCGCCGCCCGATCCATCCTGACTCCCGCCAACGGTCCACGACTGACCCTCTTAAGAAAGGGATCAATCGCGAACACGTATAAAAGCGGGCTCAAAGGAAAACCCTGGCGAACGCCAGACCCAACCTCATAAGGGCAGCCAGACCAACCGTTCACAAGCGGGAAACTCTCTGCCCCTGCATACAAGATCTTTAACCAATCTACAAACCCTCCCGGCAGGCCATACTTCAGAAGGACCGACCAGAGGTGCTCATGGTTCACCCGATCAAATGCCTTTGCTTGATCTAAGGACAACATGTACCCCCTCCAGTGGCCTGCTCTACTGCCTATCGGACACCGAGCACAGCACTAAAAGTGCTGCGGCCTGGAACCGAGCAATGCTGAGCCACCGAAAGGAGTTGAGGCACAAATTTCACCAGCCTGTTAAACAGTATCTTGGTCAGAATCTTTCTGTCCGTATTGAGAAGTGCTATGGGACGCCAGTTCTCAATACGGCTCGGATATTTACCCTTTGATAGCAGGATCAGGGCTGACCTCCTCATTGACTGAGGCAGAGTGCCCGAGGATAGACACTCATTGAATACCTCAGTCAAGAGGGGACATAAAGAGTCCTTAAAGGTCTTATAAAACTCGGATGTTAAGCCATCCGGGCCTGGCGACTTCTTCAGAGCTAACCCTTCCACCGCCAGGATAACTTCCGCCTTCCTGATCTCTTCTACCAAAATGTCAAAAGAGAGGTGAGCTTCTGACTCAGGGGTGATTTCAGCCAGGAAAGCCGACATCTTGTCCCGATCCAGATCTCTCTTTCCCAAGAGGCACGAGTAAAAGGATCTGACGACTTCCAGGATCCCTGATCTGGACCTGTTCAGGGAACCCGTACTGTCAACCAGTCCTGTCACTAACTTACTCTTCACTGACATCTTACAGTTTCTGTAGGGGTCGGGCGAGCGGTACCTCCCGAAGTCCCTCTCAAAAACTAAAGATGTGTGCCTATCATACTGGCACCTCTTGAGCAAAGATTTCACCCTGGAGATATCCTCGCGGCTACCCCCAGTCGAGACCAGATCTTCGAGTTTCCTCCTCCGACCCTGATACAGGCGGTACCTGTCCAGGTACCTGAGGCTCGAGAGCTGGCGGAAGAATTTTGCGGCCCGGTCTTTGAATATCTCCCACCACTCTGACTTAGTGTCACAGAGAACCAGCAAAGCTACCTGACTCTGAAGAAAGTCCTCAAAGGATTGTCTTACCTCTGCTTCCTCCAGGACTCCTGCATTCAGCTTCCAGTAACCTCTTCCCATTTGGGGGGATTCTGAAATATTCACAGAGAACATAATCAGACAGTGGTCGGAGAATTCTACCTCCACAACCCTCAAGGGCGAGAAAGTAGCCTCCTCCTTCAAAAAAAAAATGTCTATACTAGACCTAATCCTATCTCCTCTATAGAAAGTGAAACCCCCGTGGTCTGGGGTGTGCCAAATGTGGACATCCACCAGACGAGCCTCACTAGCTATGCTATTTAAAGCTATACTATCATAAGCCAGCGGGTTTCTGGTGCCTCCCCTTTCTTAGGACCTTATGATGGTCAACCACCCATCGGCATTCTACCGGTACGGTGAAAAGAACCGCCACTCCGCTATACGACTCAGCCGCAAGAGACCAGAAGGAGGGCCCAGATCTCCACTCCCTCTTCGCCTTGTGGACTTCTGCCAAGTTTGACAGTCTGGTCTCCTGCAAAAATAAAACATCAGCTTCAACTCGGCTGAAAAAAATCAAAGGCTGCATAGCGAGCCGCATCAGATTTAACGCTGGCGACTTTAATGGTCGCCAGTGTCAGCTGAGTGGGTACCGCCATACTTGGTGTTTAAGCTGAATGTCCTCCTTCCTTTCCAACATTCTTACCCCTCCCGGGGCTATCCTCTAAGGCGGCACGTCCTCTTTTGAGAGAGACGGTGGTGTCCATTCCATCTGTCACCACCGCTCCCTCTTGCGTACTGCCCCTGTCTTTCCCAGTTCTGGGAATCAGGTTTGCCTCCTCTTCTGGGGACCTTACATCCACACCAGAGAGGGGCACGGGGCCTCCTGGAAGCCCTCCCACCTTCGCCCCCGGTACCCCACTTCTTACCTCCTCCCCGGATGAAGAGGAGGCGGAGATCTCTTCCAAAGTGAGATACCGGTTGGAGAGCCCAAGAGGGGAGCCAGTTATGCCTTTCCTGGCTACTTTGGTCGGGCTCTTCTTTTTTGAGTACCGTTTCCATCTGTTGATGTAGGACCCAGTCTCACTACCCTCTGCTGCGCTTTCGTAGTGTGAAGACTGGGCGCCTCTCCCTCCGCCTCTGCCGGGACGGAACGCTCTTGCTCTTCACCGACCTCTTAACTCGACTGTCTCCGCCAGCACCCGCCTCAGTCGAAGAGACCTCCTGCATGAGCTCGGGCCGCATTGACCTCCGAGAGGGGACAGCGACTAAATGGGTGTCCGAGCACACCACACAAGTTGCACCTAATCTCCTCACAAGATGCGGCAAGGTGACCTGTCCCTCCACACAATGCGCACTTCTGCACTTGGCAGCTTGCGCTGAAGTGTGAAGGGCTGCCACACTTGTGACAGAGCTTAGGCTGCCCCCTGTATAAAATGAGAATCCTATCCCGGCCGATGAAGGCAGAAGATGGAATGTGGGAAACCGTACTTCCCAGACATTTCAACTTCACATAGAAAGTCCAGGCTCCCGACCAAATGCCAAATTCGTCCAGGTTTTTGGATGGTACACCCTGGACGTCACCATACCTGCTTAGCCAGGTCAGAATATCAACGCAAGAAAGTGATTTGTTACGGGTCAAAACGGTCACTTTCTTGACGTTGTTCTGCCGAGTTATTGCCTGGGCGAAAAACCCCTTCCAATCTGGTAAGTTCTTCACCAGCTCATACCCGGACCAGAAAAGCTCTAGGCCCTCCGGCCGGGCAAAGCTGATGTCAAACTCCCTGGAACCATAGGGATGTATCAGGGTGAAGATGTCAGCCACCCTGAAACCCATCCCAAGCAGGAGCTCCACCACCCTTTTTCTTGTAGGGCAGGCATCATTGCTTCTCCACTTGAGACAGACTACATTCCGTCTGGTCCCAGGGCCGGTTGTGGGCAGGGACCAGGTGGTCTCGCCCACCTTTCCTCTCGGAAAGCCCGCAGGCCGTGCCTGTCTATCCATAAGGATAGGTCCACCTTCTCACCCTCTACTGTCATTGAACTCTCCCCCCTTCTGAGGGCCTCCAGGTGTCGCCGTTGCAAGTCACCAACCGCAACTCCCGGGAGTGAGGAAGCCAACGAGGACAGCCCCTCCCCCCCACAGCCGCAGCCACACTGGCATAACTTCTGCCAGGTGTTACGGCCGCAGGAGGGGCAACCGAACCGCCCCCCCCCAACTAAGCTAGTACCAGATGCTACACCGGACCCCTCCGGAGGGCGGACACCAGGAGCCGCAACCGCCACTTTCTCAGCGACGGTCGGCTGACTCCCAGCCCCCTTCCCAACTTTGGGACCCGATGCAGCACCCCCACCAATACCACTACCAACATCCTGCTTGCACTCACCCTCTCTCCCTGCTGGGACAGCTGGTGCAGCAGGAGTCACCATATCATTGTTTTTACTATTTTTACTACTTTTACTACTTTTATTATTTTCAGCAGTTCTTTTAATAATAACATTGCCACTGTCACCGCCCCCGGCCATGCCCCTCTCCACCTCCGCTGCCCCATGGACCTGGGCATAGGTTACCACACCTCTCCCCTCCCAGCACTCGATTCAGCACTGGAGGAGGAGGAGGCAGAGACAGCGGGGGGTACGCCCAGTGGCAGCATACATGGCCATATACTTTGGCGCAATAAAACCTTCCTTCACTGCCTTACCAGAAGACCGGAGCACCACAGACAGCTCTTTCCCGGCATCTCCGACTCCCGGTTCTTTAGTGCGCAGGCTCACAACACTAGGAGCGCGCCCGGAAGCACGGCCCGGCACCCCCCGGCCACGCCCACATGCGCGCCGATTGGAGGAGGCCCGGACGCGCCCCCGGACACACCCCCAGTCGCACCTCCAGCCCCACTCGCTGCTGCTTCCCCCGATCTCCGCCGTACTTTTGCAACCGTAGGCGGAGATCCGGGGCTGCCACCGCCTTGTATGGGAGGGACGGCGATCCCATCACACCGCCCCAGCACCACCCTACACGCTGGAGCGGCAGGCAGGGCAGCAGCCAGAGCGGCGGGCGGGACCACCTCCTTCACGGGAGCTAGCTCCGGCACTGGATCACCCCCCCCCCCTCCCACTGGGGAGTGGCCATCAGCACCGGAGGCTCCCGATTGAACTGTGTTTTTCCTGCTTCCTTTGCCTCTTATGTCGGCGTTCGGCGCCATCTTGGATTGAACAGGCAGTGGATTGAGGACATCAACCTGCGGAGTACCCGGCACAGACTTTTCAGCCTGCACCAAGCGCTCCGCAGGGACATAGAAGAAGTGTGCCTCCACTGCCTGCTGTTTTTTCTTGTTCTTGTTCTTGTTTCTCTTGCTTTTCTTTTTTCCCATGCTGATTTCTTCTTCTAGTAGCTAATTTCCAAAAGCAAAGTTATGGAACTGGACAGGGGATTCCAGCTGACGGATTTCCTCCATCAATCCTCCCCCTCTGCTGTCCTCCTCTTCACTGAAGGCCTCTGCGGCCGAGGACGATTCTCCCTCGGATAAGGGCAACCCGCTTGCTGCGCAGGGATACTGTAGTCTCCTGGCACAGACCACTGCGAGTCAGGAGGAGCTGATGCAGGCTCCGGCCGGACCGACCAGGGAGTGACGGACTTGGACACCACGCCAGGTATGCGATTATCCTCATCCTCACTGTCGCTGCCGCTGTTATTTGTGTTCCGCCCTCTCCTTCTCTCTTCCATTTCCAGGAACCTTTCCTCATTAAGCAGTTTTTCCTTAAAGGGACCGCTCTCACTCAAAGGCTTTTCCCTCTTTTCCTGTGCCTCCTTAACCTCCTTTTTGAATGTTTTGATTTTCTCAGAGATAGGGGCTCTTTTTTTATTGTTCGTAATATTAGCCTTTGCCCTAAGCATTTTCAGCTCTAGGCTTAGGCTCTTGAGGTGTCGCCCCAGCTCCCTGAATTCATGGAGGTGGTATGCCACGCAGGAGCTGTAGGCCTGGGTAGTCTCCCTCTCCCTCCGGGACCCCCAACCTACCTGGGACGACACCTCCTGATCCTCTGCCTGCGACTTCAGGTCCTCAGGGGGGACTCGGCTGCCTCTGCCACGTCCTGATCGTAGAACCCCCTCAACGTCGTCACTCTTGGCCGGTTGCTGTGGCTCCCCACTCCCCGCCGACCTAGACCGGAGAGTAGGGGCACCCTTCCTGGATGTCATTGCCGCAGGTCCCCACCAACTCCCTATGGAGCGGCAGGGCCTGGGCTGGGGAGAAAGGTGAAAATCCTCCCCACGAGCCTGGTTCCGCCCAGGGGTATTGGAAATCTCCCTGGGGCCTTAACGAGGTGGAAGTTCAGGAGCTGCAGCAAACACACAACCTCACCCTGTGGCTGCAGGAACCAGCCACGCCCACACCTGAATCTCTGCTATGGGACCTCTCTCCTCTGTCTGGGTGTCGGGGCCTGTTCCAGTTGTCAGAACTATTGGGTATAAATAAAGTCCCTAAATATTAAGGCCTATATAAGATGTATAGACATGAGCCTAAAGGACAACCATTTTTTCTTATTTTAAAAGCGCAGAGTGAGTTTAGGAATTTTTTTTTAACTCTGAACTAATAACATAAGGTTTACGATATGTACCAAAGTGTTTACCCAAGTCTGTTTTTGTGAGAAGGAGATGTCCAAAGGTCTAATGAAAAGTAATTGCATAGATAAGACAATGTATTAGAAATGTGCTGAATTTTGATGATTGTCAGTGAATAGAAAGACTCTAATCTTTCTTTGTGGTTTTATATTAATCAATGTATGAGTAGATTGATTTTATATTATCAATTTTAATAGGTGTGCTGAATATATAGTATATATATAAGAGTATGGTCCTTATAGCTATATTCAGTTTTAAGATTAGAAACGAGGTACAAATTCTTTTGTCATTTTTAGAATCTCTCTCAGTGTAACACACAAATTAATTATTTATTTCCTTGAGGTTTTCTTGAATGGAGAAATGTGGACACAGGTGATCATGAACAAACCCTGTCTTTTCCAAGAACAATGACAAAAGACAGTCATGTGTATCTTGATTTAATTAGGTCTGGTCAAAATATTTAAGGATAAACAAGGTGGTTGACTAAGTATAAAAGTCATTGTCTATTCAAGATCTTCTCAAGGTTTTGTCTGAAACCTTAGATAAAATTTATTGCTAGTATATAAATAAGAGAAATAAGTGAGTGCTTCGATTTTTGTATGAAGTACTAGTGCCATCTAGTGTTAGGGTAACAAAGATCTAGGATGTATTTTCCCCTAGAGGGAAAATACTAGAGGGAGGTTCTATTGATTATAAAGTGAGGTCACTAGTTAATGATAAAACTTGGCCAAGCCCTTTCTAATATAGGATAAAAAGATGGTATGGGCTGACAGAAGGGATCGATCTCTAGAGCTCTCTAGCTCTCTCTCTGACCATCTTCAAAAGACCAGATCCAGCCCTGACCAGCTTTTCAGTCATTGGAGGCAGCCATCTTAGAACCATTGAAACTGATTTCTGCTAGCTGACATTTTGGTATAGTATAACCTTACCTATATTTTATAGGATAATTAATTAATATAATACATATCTATATATATTCAATTAACCATACTTTGTGTATAGTATCTGTTTTGGAATAAGATTGGGGTGTACCTGCAGCATCATCCTGAAAATTAATCCAATACAGGGAGATTGAAAATATACTAGTGAAAACACGGTATTATCTCCAAGGAATTGAATTCAGTTCTAGACCAGTATGGTTGATTATATATATATATTTGTATAGATAAAAGATAAACCAGATTTGGGTTTAATCGGACATTTGTCGGCTGAGAGAAATCAAGTATTTAATTGATTTAAAATATAACTGAGGGGTATCATTATAAGAAGGCATAATTGTGTATATATATTCTCAATTATTTTTGACTTTATCACTATTTTGCATATCATTGATTGAATTTTATTATCACCAATTTTTATATATATTATTTTGCACTAAAAATTGTATTAATAAATTACATATATATCTTGTCTGTAACTGGGTTTTGTCTTCAATTCAACGCAGATCACGAGCTTGTTTTAGCTTGATATTTATGATAATAAATTAGAATCTCCTTTTTTACAGATTTTAATTTATTCACATAAATAATATAGACTGTCAATCGGAGACAGCATAAATATTCCGACACAGTTTTGGGTGACGTGAATCCTGATTCTCTGCTATGACATGAAGCCTGATTCTTTGCTATGGGAACTCTTATTTATTAGAAAAATACAAAACTTTACAGACAAGAAAACAAACAGAAAAGCTTCTCAGCTGGCCCAGCCTTACTCATACTCACATTCATACCAATACCCTTTAAAAGCAATATACAAATGCTAAAAAAGAAATGAAACTTACTTAGCCGGTTCAGCTGTAAAACCCAAAAAGAAAAACTTGACTACTCGTCAATAAAACGAAAACGCAAATAAGACTACTTGCTTATAAAACAATAACAATGATAATAATAATATAAACAAACAAATTTATTTATTTATTTTTTCCCATCACCAAATTTTTTATTTGTATTTTTTATAATATTTATATTACCTTTTTACTAATATAACACATAAAGCAAAACAAACCTTTTTACCTCCCTAATCTAGCCCTAACCCCCACTACCTACTCCATCACCCTTCACCCATCACCCAAGTCTGACCTCCGCCTCACGTCTCTTTCGTGTCCGCATAGTCCGAGGCCAGCCCTACCTCCACCACCCACATCTAGCCCCTCGCCCCATCTCCTCCCATGTCAGCATAGTCCAGGGCTAGATGCAGGCCTCCCACTTCAAAACACACATAAAACACATAAAAGCACAAATAAAAGACCCCTTCCCTCACCCACCCAACCTAACTAGCCCCAACTCATTCTATCCTAATAAACAACATAACTATTTAACACACACTGCAAAATATTCTAATATACAGAACTACCCGAAGGCCCAAGCTCGGTCTCTGTAAGCCTTTCTTCAAAGCTCAACATCCCACAAAACAAAAATCTACGGTGAAAGCATCAGCCGACCACCAGGAAACGTATGACTAGGCTAGGGTACGCTAAAAGCAAAGCCTCTTTAGAGGAGAGAGGCCTTACTGGTACCCAGTCTCTCATACTCTAAAGAACGCACCTTCATCAGGTCACCCAGAATGTTTCTACATACCTCGTCCACTGGGAGGACTTTCTGCTGCGTTGAAACTAAGCACCGTGCATTCCACGTGTAGAACCTAACCACTATACTGACTAAAAAACATGTGCACAGGTCCCTTCTACCAATGTCTTTGAGCACTCCATAAGCCCACTCTGCGTAGGAGAGGCTCGCTAGCCTAGGCCAGCCAATGGAAGCTCCCACCCGTTGGTATACCTCTGTATTAAAGGGACACTGAAGCAGGAAGTGATCCATACTTTCCAGTATGGAGCCACACTCCTCCCGGGAGTTCCTGGACTTTCAAGTTGTCCCTCACATACAGCCTCCCGTGAAAGCAGCGCCAAGCCAAGTCCCAAAACTTCAAGGGGATCCTTGCAAAATTTAGCAACTGTAACCCCTTGTCTAGATCCCGGCTTGGGCAATCCCTGAGGGCCAGGGGCTTCTGGAAGTGGGACAACAAGACCCTCACGTCAAGGGACCTCCTTGACAGAGTCCTGATCTCTCTCACCTCCAAACCCCACCGGCGGATCACCTTCAGAATCGGGGTGATGTAAGTCGGAAGATATCCGTGAGGCGTACGCAAGTCCTTCACTTGCCCTCCTGTCTCCCATTCCTGGAAGAAAGGCCAAAACCACCCCCGGCAGGAGACTACCCATGGAGAAGCCCTCTCCATCCAGAGGTTTGCCAGATTCGCTTTAACAAAGGTGTTTACAAGAAACACCACGGGGTTGACCATAGATAACCCCCCTAGTCTACTCGTGCGGTAAGTCACTTCTCTCTTGATCAGGTTCAGTCTATTCCCTCATAAGAGCTGGAAGAACAGGCTATAAACCCGAGTCCAGAGAGGCTCTGGCAAGATACACACGCTACCCAAATAGATAAGCAAATGGAGTAAGTAGGCCTTGATCAGGTTTACCCTTTCCCTGAGGGTCAAAGACCAACCCTTCCACTGGTCGACCTTATGAGCGGCGATCTTAAGCCTGTCGTCCCAATTTTGAGTGGGATAATCCCCATGGCCAAAATGGATGCCTAGGACTTTGGCTGACGACTTGGGCCCTGGGAGGGTGTCCGGGAGATCAAAAACTGGATCACCCCCTCCCAGCCAGAGACTCTCACACTTATCCCGATTGATCATGGACCCGGATGCCTCCGAGTAGCGATCCACTTCAGACATCACGTACTCCGCCTCCCCTCTCGAGGATACGAAAAGGGTGACATCGTCAGCGTACGCTACTACCCTCAGAGTGGCTTCTGGCGCCGCCCGATCCATCCCGACTCCCGCCAACGGTCCACGATCGATCCGCCTAAGAAAGGGATCAATCGCGAACACGTATAAAAGCGGGCTCAAAGGACAACCCTGCCAGACCCAACCTCGAAAGAGCAGCCAGACCAACCGTTCACAAGCGGGAAACTCTCTGCCCCCGCATACAAGATCTTTAACCAATCGACAAACCCCCCCGGCAGGCCGTACTTCAGAAGGACCGACCAGAGGTACTCATGGTTCACCCGATCAAACGCCTTTGCTTGATCTAAGGACAGCATGTACCCCCTCCAGTAGCCTGCTCTACTCTGCTCCACTGCCTCTCGGACACCTAAAAGTGCTGCGGCCTGGAACCGAGCAATGCTGAGCCACCGAAAGGAGTTGGGGTGCAAATTTTACCAGCCTATTAAACAGTATCTTGGCCAGAATCTTTCTGTCCGTATTAAGAAGTGCTATGGGACACCAGTTCTCAATACGGCTGAGATCTTTACCCTTTGATAGAAGGATCAGAGCTGACCTCCTCATTAACCGAGGCAGAGTGCCCAAGGATAAACACTCATTGAATACCTCAGTCAAGAGGGGACATAAAGAGACCTTAAAGGCCTTATAAAACTCGGATGTTAAGCCATATGGGCCTGGCGACTTCTTCAGAGCTAACCCTTCCACCGCCAGGATAACATCCTCCTTCCTGATCTCTTCTACCAAACCGTCAAAAGAGAGGTGAGCTCCTGACTCAGGGGTGACCCCAGCCAGGAAAGCCGACATCCTGTCCCGATCCAGATCCCTCCTCCCCAAGAGGCACGAGTAAAAGGATCTGACGACTTCCAGGATCCCTGATCTGGACCTGCTCAGAGATCCCGTACTCTCGACCAGTCCTGTTATTAACTTACTCTTCACTGACATCTTACAATTTCTGTAGGGGTCGGGCGAGCGGTACCTCCCGAAGTTCCTCTCAAAAACTAAAGATGTGTGCCTATCATACTGGCACCTCTTGAGCAAAGATTTCACCCTGGAGATATCCTCGCGGCTACCCCCAGTCGAGACCAGATGCTCGAGTTTCCTCCTAAGACCCTGATACAGGCGGTACCTGTCCAGGGACCTGAGGCTCGAGAGCCGGCGGAAGAACTTTGCAGCCCGATCTTTTAATATCTCCCACCACTCTGACTTAGTATCACAGAGATCCAGTAAAGGTACCTGACTCTGAAGGAAGTCCTCAAAGGATTGTCTCACCTCTGCTTCCTCCAAGACACCCGAATTCAGCTTCCAATAACCTCTTCCCATTTGGGGGGATTCTGAAATATTCAGAGAAAACATAATCAAACAGTGATCGGAGAATTCCACCTCCACAACCCTTAAGGGCGAAATGGTTGCCTCCTCCTTCAAATAAAACCTATATATTCTAGACCTGATCTGACTACCTCTATAGAAAGTGAAACCCCCGTGGCCTGGGGTATGCCTAATGTGGACATCCTCCAGACGAGCCTCACTAGCTACTCTATTCAGAAAAATACTATCATAAGTCAGACGGTTTCTGGTGCCTCCCCTGTCTTGGGGCCTTGTGACAGTATTAAAGTCCCCACCAAAAACCACCTGCCGGCTTGTAAAAAGGAAAGGCTTAATCCTCATAAAGAGACATTTCCTGTCCCACCTGGACTGGGGCCCATAGATATTGATCAGGCGCAGTTCCTGTCCCTTCATGAGGATATCCAAGATCAAACACCTCCCCATTTCTAATTCAATTACTCGTCGGCATTCTACCGGTGCGGTAAAAAAGACTGCCACTCCGCTATACGGCTCAGCCGCAAGAGACCAGTAGGAGGGCCCTGGTCTCCACTCCCTCTTGGCTTTATAAATCGCTGCCAAATCTGGCAGCCTGGTCTCTTGCAAAAACAAAATGTCAGCTTCAACACGGCTGAGAAAATCTAAGGCTGTGAAACGAGCCGCATCCAACTTAATGCTGGCGACATTAATGGTCGCCAGAGTCAGCAGAGCAGGTACCGCCATAAAGAGTAGTTAAATTAGACGGCCTTCTTCCCATCCTTCTCCCCCCTCCCGGGGCTGCCTTCTAGAGCAACACGACCTCTCTTGAGGGAGATAGTGGTATCCATCTCTGCCACCACCACCTCCCTCTGCACACCACTCCTGGCTTTCTCAGTCTCAGGGCCTGGTTTTGCCACCCCTCCTGAGGACCTCTCATCTCCACCAGAGGGGGGCGCGGGGCCCCCTAAAGGCTCCCCCTACTTTGCCCCCGGCCCCTCACCTTCAACCCCTTCCTCAGCAGAGGAGGTAGAGGTCTTATTCAAGATGAGGTACCGGTTGGAGAGCTCCAGAGGGGAGCCGGTTACACCTTCCCTGGCAACTTTGGTCGGGCTAGATCTTTTTTTAGTACGCCGTTTCCGTCTACTTTGGGACTCTGCCCCACTACCCTCTGCAGAACTTTCGTAGTGCGAGGACAGAGTCTCTTCGGCCCAATCCAGTCTCTCAATCTCCTCCTCCAGCTCGCTGCCCCCTAGGGTCTTGGATTCAGGAGGGGCAGTCGTTTGGGAAGGAGCGGGCATCACCCCAGGACGAGGTTCTTGCCCCTCCCTTTCCGCCTGACGCCTATCTCTCCGCCTCTGCCGGGACAGGTTGTTCTGGTTCCTCACTGACCCCTTAACTCCACTGCCTTTGCCAGTACCCGCCTCAGCCGAAGGGACCTCCCGGCCCGCTCCTGCATGAGCTTGGGCTGCATTGGCCTCAGAGAGAGGACAGCGACTAAAGGGGTGCCCGAGCTCCCCACACAGGTTGCATCTAATCTCCTCACAAGATGCAGCTAGATGACCTGTCCTCCCACACAACGTGCACTTCTGCACTTGGCAGCTGGCGCTGAAGTGTGTGGGGCTGCCGCACTTGTGACAGAGCTTAGGCTGCCCCCTGTAGAAAACCAAGATCCTGTCTCGGCCGATAAAGGCAGATTATGGAATGTGGGAAACTGTACTGACCAGACGCCTAAGCTTGATATTAAACGTCCAGGCACCCGACCAAATGCCAAACTCGTCCAGGTTTTTAGCTGGTATTCCCTGGACCTCTCCGTACCTACCCAGCCAGGTCATGATGTCAATACAAGAGAGCGACTCGTTACGGGTCAGCACGGTCACTCTCTTGATCTCACTCTGGCGGGTTATCGCTTTTGTAACGAAACCACGCCAGTCCGGCATGTTCTTCACCAGCTCATATCCGGACCAGAAGAGCTCAAGCCCCTCCCGCCGGACAAAGCTGATGTCAAACTCCTTGGAGCCAAAAGGATGGATCAAGGCAAAGATGTCAGTAGCCTTGAAACCCATCCCAAGCAGGAGCTCCACTACCCTCTTTCTAGTAGGGCAAGCTTCATCGCTACTCCACTTGAGACAGACCACATTCCGTCTGGCTCCAGGGCCGGTTGTGGGTGAAGACCAGGTGGTCTCGCCCCCGTTCTGTTCTCGGAAGGTCCGAACGCCGTGTCTGTTGAACCAGAATAAACATTCCACCTTCTCTCCCTCTACGGAAAAGGAGCTCTCCCCCTTTTTGAGGGCCTCCAGCAGTCGCCGCTGCAAGTCACCATTACCAGACCCTGAGAGCGAGGAGGCCAAAGAAGTCAGCCCCTCCCCCCCTACAGCCGCAGCCACACTGGCATAACTTCTGCCAGGCGCCACCGACGCAGGAGGGGCAGCAGAATCGGCTCCCCTCCCCACCTGTCACAACTGTCACGCCGGACCCCTCAGAGGGGGCCACACGGGGGGACCCCACCACTTTCCCAGCAGCAGGACAACCCCCGGCATCCACCCCTCCATCAGGATCCGGAGCGACCCCTAACCTAACACTCCCTCTGTAACCACTTTTTTAGTGGTCATCTCCATCTCCTCTCCCACCCCCAAGCACTCCGCTGGGCCAGCAGGGACCATAACATTCTTATTAATATTAACATTAACATTCACATTCTTATTCTTTGCCTCAGTGGCCCTTGTCGCCACTTCCTTGGCTTCATTGGCATCATTTATATTGTGGTGGACCATGGCCTCCGCCACTATCACCCCCCTCCCCCCCTCTTCAGAGGAGGACAGAGAGGATGCAGTGGCGTCCACAGCCCTGAGAACCTTGTACCTCTGGTGTTTTACTAGCTTAGCCAGCTTTTTTTTCACTTAACTCAGTATTATCAGCACTTTTTATCATGTCCTTGACAGTTCTTGTGAGCAAGTGCTCCATGTTTGCTCCAGCCGGGACGCCGCTCTTGGCCACGCCCCCAGGCAGCACGATCTCCCCCGATGCACCCCCGACACCCCGCTCCACCTCCACATCCCCCACCCCCCCCACCTGCCCACACACAGCAGGGGGAGGGGTACCGGGGACCCCAGGAGCAGAGGGGGCAACGGGAGCCACGGCGGGAGCCGCAGAACCGGCGGGACCACCCTCCAATTTGCGGGCAGACACAGGGGAGGAGGAGGTAACCCCACCACACGGCCGCAATTCAACAGAGCACTTTTCCAGTGCTATAGCTGATGCGACGGTGGGCGGAGCCACACCGGATGTAGCCACGCCTCCCCCCCATCATTGACTCCTCACTGTTCGGCTTTTCAGCCGCTCCACCCATAAACATCAAACCGCCCTTATTACTGCAAACAAGGACGGTGTCCTGCGCCACCTTTTTAATAGTTATACTCTCCCCAATCCCACGCTCTGGTCTCACTTCAGAAACCAGGCTAGGGGGGGTAGTGGGGTTAGCCCCCTGGACTGACTTTGCAGTCAGTCCAGAGGGCAGTGGGTGAGAAACATAAACCAATTTAATTTCTTTGCTCTGTTCTTGTTTCTTTGCCTTTTTCCTCTTCTTTTTTTCCTGCAGGCTCATCCTCCAGGAGCTCATTCCCGAAAACAAAGTCTTCAAGGTGAGCCCGGGGGGATTCTAGGTGGCGTATCTGCTCCATTAATTGCCCCCCTACCCCACTGCTCTCACTATCCTCCTCCTCCTCTGAGCTCGTGGGGGGGAGACAGACCTGCTCAGGCCGGATCCCTGAGTCCGCAGGCCCTGCAGACTGGCCACCCCAAGCTCGCCTCTGAGCCTCTTTAAGACCTTACCAGCCTCCTCGTACTCCTGGAGGTAGGCTGCTATACGGGAGCTATATATGGCGACAGCCTCCCTGGGCCCCATACAGCCCCAGTCGGCCTCCACCGCTCCCAACCCACCTCCAGGAGCACCCCGCGTACCTTTTGGAGACTCCATTCTCTTGGACTTGCCGCCGATCTTCACGGCTTCACCCCTGGGGGCCACAGGGGACACATCCACATGACCCCTGCTGGATCTTTTGACCCCCGGGGCGGGAGATGTAGCAGAGGCCAGTAACACACCTCCCCTACTCCCCGCCGGCCTACCCCGGGAAGCAGGATCCTGGGCCTTGCCTGAGCGCATGGCCCAGGCCCTTACCAGCTCCCTAGGGAGAGGCAGGGCCTGGGCTGGGGAGAAAGGTGGAAAACCTCCCCACGAGCCTGGTCCCTCCCAGGGGATTAAGGTGATGAAAAATCTCCCTGGGGCCTTAACGAGGTGGAAGTTCAGGAGCTGCAGCAAACACACAACCTCACTCTGTGGCTGCAGGAACCAGCCACACCCACGCCTGAATCTCTGCTATGGGACCTCTCTCCTCTGTCTGGGTGCCGGGGCCTAAATATCTGACAATGGCCTGTTCCAGTGGTGGGTGACGTGAAGCCTGATTCTCTGCTATGCCATGAAGCCTGATTCTCTGCAATGGCACCTCTCTCTCTTCTGTCTGGGTGCCGGGGCCTAAATATCTGACAATGGCCTGTTCCAGTGGTGGGTGACGTGAAGCCTGATTCTCTGCTATGACATGAAGCCTGATTCTCTGCTATGACATGAAGCCTGATTCTCTGCTATGGGACCTCTCTCCTCTGTTTGGGTGCCAGGGCCTAAATATCTGACAATGGCCTGTTCCAGTTTTGGGTGATGTGAACCCTTATTCTCTGCTATGACATGAAGCCTGATTCTCTACTATGAGACCTCTCTCCTCTGTCTGGGTGCCGGGGCTTAAATATCTGACAATGGCCTGTTCCAGTGTTGGGTGACATGAAGCCTGATTCTCTGCTATGACATGAAGCCTGATTCTCTGCTATGGGACCTCTCTCCTCTGTCTGGCTGCCGGGGCCTAAATATCTGACAGTGGCCTGTTCCAGTGGTGGGTGACATGAAGCCTGATTCTCTGCCATGAGACCTCTCTCCAATTGATATTGGTTAATTTTAATTTATTATATTTTTATTTTTATTCATTTCCCTATCCACATTTGTTTGCATGGAATTTACCTACATTTTGCTGCCTTTTGCAGCCCTCTTGCCCTTTCCTGGGCTATTTTGCAGCCTTTTTAGTGCCAAAAAGTTTGGGTCCCCATTGACTTCAATAGGGTTCGGGTTCGGGGCGAAGTTCGTGTCGAGTTCGGATCCCGAACCCGAACATTTCCGGGAAGTTCGGCCGAACTTCTCGAACCCGAACATCCAGGTGTTCGCTCAACTCTACTGGTTTCAGGAGTCGTCCCAAAAGATTGGAAATTAGCAAATGTTGTGCCTATTCATAAGAAAGGTAGTAGGGAGGAATCGGGCAACTATAGGCCAGTAAGCATGACATCAATAGTGGGGAAATTAATTGAAACCATACTTAATGGGAACCTGTCACCTGGAAAAGACAATTTACACTAATCACAGTACCTTAAAGTATCTCTTATAGTGTGCCCAAAGATGTATTCATATCTTCTTTCTGAGTTGTGCAGTCTCATAAAAGCGACTTATAAAACTGTGTTTGACACCTTTTTGAAGTCGTGCTGAAGTCACGGGGGCAGCGGCCTCCTTGACTCAACCGTCGGATAAGCCCGCCCCTATGCCACTCCTCCACATATTGTTGGACTTTTTCCCCTGTAGCCGTGAACGCGCTCTTCTCGCGCATGCGCCATGCACGTCCTGCCGCAGCACGATCCCGGCTATGGCTCCCTCCCTCCCTGGCATCTGCATGTTCACTGCACCTGCGCTGCAGTGCAAGCAGACAGTGATCGCGCTCATGCCGCAGCGGAGAAGCGATGGGCGTGAGCACGCTATACAGGAATGGCGCAGGTGCAGTGAACAAGAAGATGCCAGGGAGAGAGGGAGCCGTAGCCGGGATCATGCTGTGGCAGGACACACACGACGCATGCGCTAGAAGAGCGCGGTCCCGGCTACAGGGAAAAATGTCCATCAATATGCGGATGAGCGGCATAGGGGCGGGCTTATCTGACGGTTAAGTCAAGGAGGCCGCTGCCCCCGTGACTTCAGCACAACTTCAAAAAGGAGCCAAACACAGTTTTATAAGTCGATTTTATGAGACAGCACAATGCAGAAAAAAGATATGAATACATCTTTGGGCACACTATGAGAGATACTATAAAGTACTATGATTAGTGTAAATTGTCTTTTCCAGGTGACAGGTTCCCTTCAAGGAGAGGATTGTGGAGCATCTAAAATTCCATGGATTGAAAGATGAAAAACAGTATGGGTTTACTTCTGAGAGATCATGTGAAACTAATCTTATTAAAAAATGTATTAGGTGACTAAAATAATAGATGGCGGAGGTGCAGTAGACATCGCTTATCTAGACTTTAGTAAGGCTTTTGATACTGTCCCAGATAGAAGGCTTATCAATAAATTGCAGTCTTTGGGCTTGGACTCCCATATTGTTAAATGGATTAGGCAGTGGCTGAGAAACAGACAACAGAGGGTTGTAGTCAATGGAGTACATTCAGACCATGGTCTTGTTACCAGTGCGGTATCTCAGGGATCTGTTCTGGGACCCATATTGTTTAATATTAGAGAAATTGCAGAAGGCCTCGATGGTAAGGTGTGTCTTTTTGCTGATGACACAAATATTTGTAACAGGGTTGATGTTCCTGGAGGGATACACCAAATGGAAAATAATTTAGGAAAACCAGAGGAATGATCAAAAATCTGGCAACTAAAATGTAATGTTGATAAGTGCAAGATAATGCACCTGGGGCGTAAAAACCCAAGAGCAGAATATAAAATCAGTGATACAGTCCTAACCTCAGTATCTGAGGAAACAGATTTAGGGGTCATTATTTCAGAAGACTTAAAGGTAGGCAGACAATGTCATAGAGAAGCAGGAAATGCAAGCAGAATGCTTTGGTGTATAGGGAGAGGAATTACCAGTAGAAAGAGGGAGGTGATCATGCCGCTCTACAGAGCACTAGTAAGACCTCATTTGGAGTATTGTGCGCAGTACTGGAGACCATATCTCCAGAAGGATATTGATACTTTGGAGAGAGTTCAGAGAAGAGCTACTAAACTAGTACATGGATTGCAGGATAAAACTTACCAGGAAAGATTAAACATGTATAGCTTGGAAGAAAGACGAGACAGAGGGGATATGATAGAAACCTTTAAATACATAAAGGGAATCAACAAGGTAAAAGAGGAGATAATATTTAAAAGAAGAAAAACTGCTACAAGAGGACATAGTTTTAAATTAGAGGGGCAATGGTTTATAAGTAATATTAGGAAGTATTACTTTACTGAGAGAGTAGTGGATGCATGGAATAGCCTTCCTGCAGAAGTGGTAGCTGCAAATACAGTGAAGGAGTTTAAGCATGCATGGGATAGGCATAAGGCCATCCTTCATATAAGATAGGGCAAGGGGCTATTCATAGTATTCAGTATATTGGGTAGACTAGATGTGGCAAATGTTTCTTATCTCCCGACACATTCTATGTTTCTATGTTTCTATATCGGGTGCTATATAGCACCTGATGACGCATTCCGGCCAGCCAATCACTGTAATGCCAGTAGCCAATATGGCTACTGGCATTACAGTGATGGTAGTACTCACCTGTACGTTTATTGGCTGCTTAGCAGCCCCGAAACGTGCGGGAGGGAGACTCGAGCACATGTGGTATTTTTTCGCAATACGTACAACTGGTGACATCACAGCACTATGTCTATGGAAGCAGAACCTATCACACTGCCTAATACCCTGCACTGGAACCTATCAGCTACACTATAGAACAATCTAACCTACACTGACTATCTCCCCTTAACCATCTGAAATATATATATATTTTTATATATATATATATATATATATATATATACAGTACAGACCAAAAATTTTGACACACCTTCTCGTTCAAAGAGTTTTCTTTATTTTCATGACTATGAAAATTGTTGATTCACACTGAAGGCATCAAAACTATGAATTAACACATGTGGAATTATATAAATAACAAAAAAGTGTGAAACAACTGAAAATATGTCATATTCTAGGTTCTTCAAAGTAGCCACCATTTGCTTTGATTACTGCTTTGCACACTCTTGGCATTCTCTTGATGAGCTTCAAGAGGTAGTCACCTAAAATGGTCTTCCAACAGTCTTGAAGGAGTTCCCAGAGATGCTTAGCACTTGTTGACCCTTTTGCCTTTACTCTGCGGTCCAGCTCACCCCAAACCATCTCAATTGGGTTCAGGTCCGGTGACAGTGGAGGCCAGGTCATCTGGTGCAGCACCCCATCACTGTCCTTCATGGTCAAATAGCCCTTACACAGCCTGGAGGTGTGTTTGGTGTCATTGTCCTGTTGAAAATAAATGATGGTCCAACTAAACGCAAACCGGATGGAATAGCATGCTGCTGCAAGATGCTGTGGTAGCCATGCTGGTTCAGTATGCCTTCAGTATGCGGATTGCTACACGAGGAGACATAGCCAACAACTATTAGAACCCCAAGCACAAACCAACATGAAGACCCAGTAACAGGACCAACCAACTCCCAGGAAACCTTTACCAAACAGCAAGTGGCCCGTAAGCCCCAATGTCTGGATACAGTACTAATAAAGTAGATCCGGCAGCACTACTATTTTTCAAAGAGAAAGCCAATTTGGAAAGTCCATATATTGTACCTTGTATCCCGGCAATGTTGGTGCCAGCAGATCGGGATCCTGGCCGATGATCCACAGTCAAAATAGTAAAATATAAAGAAATCCGCAGCACTCTTCAGGTAATGGTGAATAAAGTGGATTTATTCCATACAACAGCAAGGACTTGCGACGTTTCGACCGCTCCCGGTCTTTCTCAAGCAATAAAGTGGTTACAATATCATGTGTCTTATATAGTGCCTTAATCAATTACCTGGGCCCTCCCCCAAGTATAGCCATTAATCACATTGGTGCATGTGCATAGTTATTCATTAGTGACATCTTGTGAAATCAAATTTAGGATCCATTACCTTTCCCACAGGGAATGTCCTTGGGGTCCACCTCCATTCCGAATCATCTCCAAGACGACTTACATTCGGCGTCCCGGAATCTCCAATGCGCATGCGTCCCCTTCGATCAAGCAGCCAATAGGAAAAATACCTTCAACCGACGTCACTAGTTGTCAATGGTGTGGAGGCAACCTTTGCTCCACGTCATTGAAAAGCGTCTTCTCCGTCCTTTGGTAGTGACATAGGTGTCGTCATGGAGACGCGATCAGTTTACCTGAAACTCGCGTCACTCGACTCCTCCCCCGTCACTATTTTATGAGTCTCCGGACATGTCTCAATAGGTGAGGGTTCGTCACACCGCTCCAAAATACCTCCACCATTCAATCATGGGGGTTCCCCCACTCCATGTACTTCAGAAATTCTCCATATTCCATTTTTTCGACATGATTCCTCCAGAGCGATTGCCGTATCTCCTCAGCAATATACCCTTCTGAGGTCATCATATCCCAAACTCACATTCCTCTATGGAGGCCATATTGTCCCATCAGCGCCACTTGACGGGGCAGATTCCCTCCACCAGGAATATTTTTAGAAGTAAAATCTCGTGGGTATTTGGGATGTCAGTCAAATTCAATGACAACGACTCTCCCAGTACCACGAACACATACATTCATCAATCTTATTTATTCTATTGACAACCCGAGGTAATAGAGTTTAGGAAGGACTCACCCCCCATATAATGGACATGTCCTTTGGCTATATACATTAGGTGAACTGCTGCATGATCTCTGGGACATCAGCCTTAAGGAGAACGGGATGGAAGCGGACCCCAATATTAGACCATCCTGTAGAGAGAGATAAGAGAAAATATATAAAAGTATAAAATTTTCGTGTTGGTGAACATAAAAAATCATCACAACAAAGTTGGGCACAATCTTAGGTTACACAAAATAATAAATATTAGTCCAGTCTACATTTTAAAGGTGATGTACAGGAATTTCTAGAGGAAGACTCCCAAATTGAAATCCCTATTGAGTCCCCTTGGTTCACGTGTATCTAATTCGTAGATCCATTTCAACTCGAGTTGTTTAAGGAGGGTCTCTCGATCACCCCCTCTACGTAATGGTGAAACTCCATCTATGATCTGGAATCGGAGTTGTGACAAATTATGTCCCATTTTTTCAAAATGGTCTGGAACCGGTAAATCTAGTGCTTTTTTTCGGATCTTAGATTTGTGCTGTGTGATCCTCTTTTTTATTTCCTGTGTGGTCTCTCCTACATATAGGAGTCCACATGGGCATTGGAGAGTATATATAACAAAAGTGGAATTACACGTATAGAATTGTTTAATTTTATACTTCTTTCCAGTGTGTGGATGTACAAATGTCCTCCCTTTTGTCATGCTATTGCAATGACAGCACCCCAAACAGGGGTAACATCCCGTTTGTTTATGCACTGGTTTTTTAGAAGGTTTATCTGCATGCACTAATTTGTCCCTCACATTGGGTCCTCTCCTGTATGAAAACAGCGGAGGATTTGCAAATTCTGGGGTATCAGGGAACGCTTGTGTAAGTAGCGTCCAGTTTTTTCTAATTACACCCGCCACCTGTCTGCTAATCATCGTGTATCTGGAAACAAAGGGAATCCTATTTTGAGTATTTGACCTATCCACATTTTTCTCAAGTAATTCCTCTCTTTTTATTTTTAATGCCCTATTTTGATGTTTGTCCGTTAACTGTTTAGGGTATCCTCTGCTCGTGAATTTTTTGTTCATCTCTTCTAGCCTCTTTCCTACTGCTTTTTCATTACTGACTATCCTGCGGACCCGTAGAAACTGACTATATGGCAGTGATTTTACCATATCTCGGGGATGTGAGCTATCATATTGCAGGATATTATTTTTGTCCGTGTTTTTTATATGTATATCCGTACCCAGTTTTCCATCCTGGACATATACCAGTGTGTCAAGGAATTGTAGCTCGGTCATAGAGCTAACCCTCGTAAATTTTAAAGCGGGGTGAATGCTGTTAAGATATTCATTAAATGCGTCTAGCTCCAGTTCGGTACCTGTCCATATGCAGAAGACATCGTCGATGTATCTCATCCAGCCCCTCACAAATTTAAAGGAGCTGGATGGATACACGAACATCTCCTCTACATATGACATGTAGATATTAGCATATACAGGTGCGGCGTTGGACCCCATCGCCGTCCCTCTGGTTTGTACAAAAAATTGATCTTTAAACCTAAAATAATTACAGGTTAATATAATTTCAAGTAGTGCCAATATAAAATTTATCATCTCTACTGTATACTCCGAGTCACTTAGGGCATATTTGACTGCCTCCAAACCTTTGTTATGTTCAATACTGGTATATAGACTGACCACATCAAATGAGACCAGTCTATCCCCAGTTTCTATCTCCAATTCTTTCAGCCTACATAGAAAGTGGGTGGTGTCCTTAACGTAAGAAGATGCTCTCGTTACAAAGGGTTGTAACACCCCATCCAAGAACATAGCTGGCCGCGATAGAACAGAGTTGATGCCGGACACAATCGGGCGTCCGGGCGGATCATCTCTGCTCTTATGAATCTTGGGTAGGGTGTACAGAACCGGGGTGACTGGATGTATCACAATCAGATAGTCATGCAGTGGACTGTCGATGATATCCTCAGCGTACGCAACACCTCGCCATCAACCACCTTCATCTAAATGACAGCAAAAACCTCATTAAGCAAGGAATCAGCCTCCTGGCCAAAAAAATGAAGAACATTGTACTAAACAAAACCTCCCGGCCTAGACCCTACAAAGGCCAATTTGGAGACAACAAGGAAAGTCCACTGACAACACAAAGACCTCAAGTATCAAACGCCACACCACAAACAGGAAACAAGGCCCTGTACCCCAACGCAGGCCACCAGAGGCAAAAACCATGGAGGAAACCACCCACCTCAAACAGAGAAATGCAGAGCAGAGACCTAGACGAGATAAAAAATAACTGCTCAGAACTTTATGTAGAACATTCAAGTGACTGGACAACACAAGCTTTATCTATCATACCATAACAAGTTAGACCCCCAGCTCGTCCCATGAAACCCGCTAATTGCAAGGTATAAGGACCCGCTATAACATCCTTTGTGATCAGCAGCTGGAACATCCAAGGTCTGAACGCGTCAGCCTTTGGATGTAAAGTAAATAATCCAAACTTCACCCAGAGTTTGAAAAACATTGATATTCAAATCCTTTTAGAAACATGGACTAAGACAGAGAGCGAGTCCCTGGCACTCACTGGATACAGAGAAATCTCTGTCCCGGTCCTGAAAAATAAAACCACCAAGCTTGGCCGCTGTTCGGGAGGAATACTAGTGTGGTATAAAGTGGAGCTTGAAGGGAAAGGTATTGAATAGTGATCTGGATTGTTTAAGACTTAACTTTTACTTGTTATATATTATAAAATATATCCCTCAAAGTGGTTCAATATAAGTACATCTTTTTATAGTCCCACACTCAGGGGACTCCTTTAAAACAAAGAAAACTGTGTCTACACTGTGTCTAGTGTCAAACACTAGAGGGTGACAGGAGCAGTTATGCCCAATCCCCTTACAATTTTACACAGTCTACACTTATGTTCTCAGTGTTAGACACTATAGGGTGAAAAGAGCCGATATACACGAGCACCCTGAATGTACAGAAAGCAGGGTAGCAGGAATCGATATATATTAGCACCCTATACACACAGTGATGTGAATAGATAACATGTAGCAATGTATACAAAAAATGCACAGCGCTTTTTGATATAGGTGCAGCTGTGCATTTATTGTGTACCATGATATTTATGTACCCAATCAATGTGTATACCTTTCTTTGAATGCTGCTGTGCATTTTTTTTTATACATTGCTACATGTTAACTATTCACATCACTGTGTGTGTAGGGTGCTAATATATATCGATTCCTGCTACCCTGCTTTCTGTACATTCAGGGTGCTCGTGTATATCGGCTCTTGTCACCCTATAGTGTCTAACACTAAGAACATAAGTGTAGACATAATTGCTTTTTGTTTCCAAGGAGTCCTCCTCTGTGTGTGACTGTGGAAAATTGTAAGGGGATTGGGCATAAATGCTCCTGTCACCCTCTAGTGTTTGACACTAAGTGTAGACACGGTTTTCTTTGTTTTAAAGGAGTCCCCTGAGTGTGGGACTATGAAAAGATGTACTTATATTGAACCACTTTGAGGGATATATTTTATAATATATAACAAGTAAAAGTTAAGTCTTAAACAATCCAGATCACTATTCAATACCTTTCCCTTCATGTTTCATGCGAGTGATCATATATGAAAATTTCATTTTCTGAATTAGGTTATAAAGTAGAGCTCCATGAGCAGATCAGACCGGTGAATTGGGGAAACAGTCATATCTGAATCAGAATAGACCGCTCGATCCTCACCTCCCAGTCCGACATCGATCTCTGTGCGGCCTACATACCACCACCTGAGTCCCCCTACTACAACCCAGAATGCTGTGAGGTCCTGCAAAAGAAAGACGCCCACTATCAAACTCTGGGCAAAGTCCTTATCATGGGAGACCTCAATGCCAGAACAGGCAGGGAAAGAGACTACCGGACCACAGATGGAAACATCTATATATATGGAACACAGATTGACAGCGACAGCTCAGTACATACAGAGAGGAACATTTACGACAGTACGGTAAATAAAAGTGGCAAAAAACTGTTGAATCCTTGCTGAAGCCTAGGACTCTACATTCTCAATGGTCGCACCAAGGGAGACTCTCTAGGCAGGACTACATTAAACTCCCATGTGGGTAACAGTGTAGTGGACTACGCCATCACAGACATCGACCCTGCAAACATTGGGGCCTTCATAGTCAGCCCACAATCGCACTTGTCTGATCACAACCAAACATCCCTTTATATTAAGTCCACAAACAAACCACCAGAAAAATGTTTTAGAAGGTCAGCTCGGCAGTAGGCCATTACCCCTAATATTTTATATGGTCAGCTCAGCCGCAGACCCTCACCTCTAATGTTTTAGAGGGTCAGCTGAGCAGCGGGCTCTCACCCATAATGTTTTAGAGGTTTACCAGTAGGCCCCCACCCATAATGTTTTTGAGGGTCACCAGCAGGCCCTCACCCATAATGTTTTTGAGGGTAACCAGCAGGCCCTCAACCATAATGTTTTAGAGTGTCAGCTCAGCCTCCGACCCTCACCCTTAAATTTTTAGATAGTCAGCTTGGCAGCAGGCCCTCGCCCACAATTTTTTTTAGATGGTCATCTAGGCAGAAGGCCCTCGCCCACAAAATGTTTTAGCCGGTCAGCTCGGCAGCAGGCCCTGGTCACAAAATTTTTTAGATGGTTAGCTCGGCAACAGGCCCTCGCCCACAAATTTTTGGGATGGTCAGCTCAGCAGCAGACCCTCACCCCTAATGTTTTAGATGGTCAGATTAGCAGCAGGCCCTTGTCCCTAATGTTTTAGAGGGTCACCAGAAGGTCCTTGCTCCTAATGTTTTTGGGGGTCACCAGCAGGCCATCAATCATAATTTTTCAAGGGTGTGTATGATGCCCTCCTTTGTGTGAAATAAAGGGTGTATTGGAGCTCCGGTTCCTTGCAATTTTTAGCAGACCTTTCACTTAGTGCATAGGCTTTATGAGTGTAGGAGTCCCACTACCTGAACAATTGTAACACAATGTGAATGAGGCCCACCTTTATGTGATATACAGGTTGAATCAAAGTGCCTCTTCCTTGTAATTTTTGGCAGCACTTGCACTTTATATGCAAATAAATATATAGGAAAGAATGTTTCCTAAAATTTTTTCCTCTAAAATCGATTTTATCTTCGGTTTGTGCATATTATTGTGAATCAATTTAAAATAAGTCCCACAATGAAAAATTAGATAACAGCATATATAAGATAGACTTATGTGTTGAACAGACACTGGGTATGCAATCTTAGAGAATACAATTTTGAACTATATAGTCACCACTCACGGTTTGATGAAAATTTAAGGACTTGTATCCGGCCACAACAGATGAACGTATTCGTGGTAAAAGGGTCCACCAAGATCCCAGTGGTAGATCTTCACTGCAGATGTACTGAGGAAAAACAGTAATGAAATCACTGGCTCTCCTTACGCAGAGAGGGTGGGGTAACTGGGAGAACAGTATCCCTAGCCAACTGATAAGGCCCTGCCTAAAAGCGGAGAGGTCTCCCGCCTATATGCGGGAGAATCACCCCCAAGGGAGCGACCCCACTTATCGGTGGCTATCCCTGTTACTCTGACCCTAAAAATAATCTCCCAGTGTCAGCATAGAACCATGTAAAAAATTATTAAATATTAATTCCAACGCGTTTCCTCCGATAAAAATTATCACCGGATTCATCAGGGAATGTTCATAGAGAGATGCGATGCAAAAGTTTTTTAAGAATATGGCACAATCGCTGTTAGCACAATCGCTCTTTTGGGATGATCTAACTGAATAATGCAGTCCAGAATAATGTCTGGAACTGCTCCCCTATATATAATATACCCATTATAATATACCCATTATAATTATTGAAAGGATCAACAGATGAGTACCTCATAATTGTCAGTGTCCGGCGTGCGTTCCACCACCATCAGTACCGGATCCGGAAGTGCATCATTGGAGTGTGCGCCAGCTTCTATCATTGGATGCCTGTGGAACGCACGCCGAATCACACAATGCCGTCTGAGGCGCATAGGAGGCCAGGAAGTCGGCCATGTGCGCCGGAAATGACATACTTGATACTGGAACGCATACCTATGCGTTCCAAGGCGGCCATAAACAAGAAGACATGCGCCGGAAAATGATAAAATGTAAACGGTGGAACGCAAATGCGTTCCAGCCATAGCGATACCATATATATATATATATAAGATTAGAGAATAATATAGAGATAACTACAATTTGCCTGGCTATATTTTGGTTAAAGAGGTTTAGGAACCCCAAATATGACTCAGTATGAAAATTTGCTACTCATAATACAATGTAAGCAAATAATATACAGTGGGATGCGAAAGTTTGGGCAACCTTGTTAATCATCATGATTTTCCTGTATAAATCGTTGGTTGTTATGATAAAAAATGTCAGTTAAATATATCATATAGGAGACACACACAGTGATAGTTGAGAAGTGAAATGAAGTTTATTGGATTTACAAAAAGTGTGCTATAATTGTTTAAACGAAATTAGGCAGGTGCATAAATTTGGGCACCACAAAAAAATAAATGAAATCAATATTTATTAGATCCTCCTTTTTCAGAAATTACAGCCTCTAAACGCTTCCTGTAGGTTCCAATGAGAGTCTGGATTCTGGTTGAAGGTATTTTGGACCATTCCTCTTTACAAAACATCTTTAGTTCATTCAGGTTTGATGGCTTCCGAACATGGACAGCTCTCTTTAAGTCACACCACAGATTTTCAATTATATTCAGGTCTGGGGACTGAGATGGCCATTCCAGAATGTTGCACTTGTTCCTCTGCATAAATGCCTTAGTGGATTTTGAGCAGTGTTTAAGGTCGTTGTCTTGTTGAAAGATCCAGCCCTGGCGCAGCTTCAGCTTTGTCACTGATTCCTGGACATTGGTCTCCAGAATCTGCTGATACTGAGTGGAATCCATGCGTCCCTCAACTTTGACAAGATTTCCAGTCCCTGCACTGGCCACACAGCCCCACAGCATGATGGAACCACCACCATATTTTACTGTAGGTAGCAGGTGTTTTTCTGCCAAATAACTCAATTTTAGTTTCATCAGTCCACAGCACCTTATTCCAAAATGAAGCTGGCTTGTCCAAATGTTCTTTAGCCCATCTCAAGTGGCACTTTTTGTGCTGTGGGCGGAGAAAAGGCTTCCTCTGCATAACTCTTGTATACAGCATCTCCTTGTGTAAAGTGCGCTGAATGGTTGAACGATGCACAGCGACTCCATCTGCAGCAAGATGATGTTGTAGGTCTTTGGTGCTGGTCTGTGGGTTGACTATGACTGTTCTCACCATTCGTCGCTTCTGTCTATCCGAGATTTATCTTGGTCTGCCACTTTGAGCCTTAACTTGAACTGAGCCTGTGGTCTTCCATTTCCTCAATATGTTCCTAACTGTGGAAACAGACAGCTGAAATCTCTGAGACAGCTTTCTGTATCCTTCCCCTAAACCATGATGGTGAACAATCTTTGTCTTCAGGTCATTTGAGAGTTGTTTTGAGACCCCCATGTTGCTACTCTTCAGAGAAAATTAAAAGAGGAGGGAAACTTACAATTGACCTCCTTAAATACTCTTTCTCATAATTGGATTCACCTGTGTATGTAGGTCAGGGGTCACTGAGCTTACCAAGCCAATTTGAGTTCCAATAATTAGTTCTAAAGGTTTTGGAATCAATAAAATGACAACAGTGCCCAAATGTATGCAATTTTGTTTAAACAATTATAGCACACTTTCTTTAAATCCAATAAACTTCATTTCACTTCTCAAATATCACTGTGTGTGTCTCCTATATGATATATTTAACTGACATTTTTTTATCGTAACAACCAACGATTTATACAGGAAAATCCTGACGATTAACAAGGTTGCCCAAACTTTCGCATCCCACTGTATATATATGGGGTTTGATAGAGGTCTAACACAATAGGGTATATGTAGAGGGCAACAAGAGTTGTTTTTTTAGAATGGGACAGCAAGTAGAAATTGATAAGGGGACCTCCTATTGTTTAATACCAAACTAACGATATGTCCTGCCTAAGATACCAATTACCACTAGCAAATATATAGATAATTAAGTAAAGACCTATTCCGGTCTGATAACAATATTATTTGTGTGGTCCATGTTTTATTTTATAATCACGATCATTTACTAGATACAACAAGTTTTCAAAAGAGTATATATATAGATATCAAGAAATACAATGAGTTTATATGGTTGGGTAACCAGGAAGCCCACCACATAGTCGGACACATTTTATATGAAACAACCAAACGACAAAATTTCATTGAGACCGAGTGGACTCACCGTTTTTAATCGGTAGGTCCACTCAGCCTCTTTTTGCAAGATTTTCTTATTGAGATCTCCTCCTCTTGGAGATGGACGAATCACCTCAACGGCGCTGAATTTAAGACACTTGAGATTCCCATCATGGAGATCATGAATATGTCTAGAGAGGGTGGTATCCCTCTTATGTTTTATATCCCCTAGATGGTCCCCAATTCTTCTTCTAAATTCTCGCTTCGTCTTACCGACATACTGAAGTTGACATACACATGTACATAAATATACCACCCCGGTAGTTTTGCAGTTTGCAAAGTCCCTAATGCTATATGTTTTGTTGGTTGTATTGCTAGTGAAGGTCTTGGTTTGACATATATAGGGACAGGCTATACATGAGCCACATGTAAAAGTCCCCAAGGGTCTTCTATCTAGCCACGTGCCGGATTTTTTGACTGGTGTGTAGTGGCTATGGACAAATCTGTCACCTAGCGATCTCCCCCTTCTGTATGTTATGGCGGGCTTAGCTGGAAGAATATCTCGGATATCCGGATCCAGTAACAACATATCCCAATATTTTTGGAAAATGTTTCTCACCTGTCTATTGCAGGTATCATATGTTCCATTTTTTTGGGGCTTTGGTGATAAAAGGTCCATTATATTGGTGTTTAGGGCTGATTTAAAGGCTTTTTGTAGAGGGTAATCTGGATAACCTCTTTGATTAAATCTACTTTTAAGATCTCTGGCCTGACTAAAAAAATCTTTTTGTGTGGTACAGTTTCAGCGAACTCGCAGATACTGTCCCTTTGGGATACCGCATTTCAAATTTTCTGGATGGTGGCTTTCCCACCTTAGCAAGTTGTTAGTTGCTGTGGGTTTCCTATAGGTTTTGGTATTAATTACGCCATCTCTCAGAGTGATGTAAAGATCCAGAAATGCTAGACCATGGTCATACACTTCCGATGTGAAGTGCATGCCTATTTCATTTTTGTTTAGATCGGCCAGAAAATCCGAGAACAGTCGTCTGGGGCTGCTCCAAAATATCAAAATATCATCGATATAGCGGCCCCAGAAGACTATCCTCGATGTCCATGGACTCTCATCTGAAAATTCCAAAGAATCCTCCCACCAGCCCAGGAACAAATTAGCATATGCGGGGGCACACACGCTGCCCATTGCTGTGCCCCTGAGCTGGTGGAAGTACCTGGAATCAAATAGAAAGAAATTGTGTCTGAGGATAAAATCCATAAGTTTGAGAACAAAGTTACTATGCGCATTATATTGGGTCCCACGACTTAAAAAAAAATGATTAATAGCATATAGGCACTTGTCATGAGGAATATTACTGTTCAAAGCTTCTACATCTATAGAAGCTATAAGGATGTCGTCCTCAAGTTGTATGCCATTAGGGATGAGCGAACTCGAACTGTATAGTTCGGGTTCGTACCGAATTTTGGGGTGTCCGTGACACGGACCTGAACCCGGACATTTTCGTAAAAGTCCGGGTTCGGGTTCGGTGTTCGTCGCTTTCTTGGCGCTTTTGTGATGCTTTCTTGGCGCTTTTTGAAAGGCTGCAAAGCAGCCAATCAACAAGCGTCATACTACTTGCCCCAAGAGGCCGTCACAGCCATGCCTACTATTGGCATGGCTGTGATTGGCCAGAGCACCATGTGACCCAGCCTCTATTTAAGCTGGAGTCACATAGCGCCGCCCGTCACTCTGCTCTGATTAGCGTAGGGAGAGGTTGCGGCTGCGACAGTAGGGCGAGATTAGGCAGATTAACTCCTCCAAAGGACTTGATTAATTGATCGATCTGCAGCTGTGCATCATTGAGCTGCTGAAATTCAATTGCTCACTGTTTTTAGGCTGCCCAGACCGTTTGTCAGTCACTTTTTTCTGGGGTGATCGGCGGCCATTTTGTGTCTTGTGGTGCGCCAGCACAAGCTGCGACCAAGTGCATTTAACCCTCAATAGTGTGGTTGTTTTTTGGCTAAAGCCTACATCAGGGGGAAGCTGTCACACCAAGTGCATTTAACCAGCAATAGTCTGTTTATTTTTTGGCCATATACTACATCAGGGGCAAGCTGCGCCTGTCACCAAGTGCATTTAACCCTCAATGGTGTGGTTGTTTTTTGGCTAAAGCCTACATCAGGGTGAAGCTGTCACACCAAGTGCATTTAACCAGCAATAGTCTGTTAATTTTTTGGCCATATACTACATCAGGGGCAAGCTGCGCCCGTCACCAAGTGCATTTAACCCTCAGTAGTGTGGTTGGTCAAGCTGTCAAACCAAGTGCATTTAACCAGCAATAGTCTGTTAATTTTTTGGCCATATACTACATCAGGGGCAAGCTGCGCCCGTCACCAAGTGCATTTAACCCTCAGTAGTGTGGTTGGTCAAGCTGTCACACCAAGTGCATTTAACCAGCAATAGTCTGTTCATTTTTTGGCCATATACTACATCAGGGGCAAGCTGCGCCCGTCACCAAGTGCATTTAACCCTCAGTAGTGTGGTTGGTCAAGCTGTCACACCAAGTGCATTTAACCAGCAATAGTCTGTTCATTTTTTGGCCATATACTACATCAGGGGCAAGCTGCGCCCGTCACCAAGTGCATTTAACCCTCAGTAGTGTGGTTGGTCAAGCTGTCACACCAAGTGCATTTAACCAGCAATAGTCTGTTCATTTTTTGGCCATATACTACATCAGGGGCAAGCTGCGCCTGTCACCAAGTGCATTTAACCCTCAATGGTGTTGTTGTTTTTTGGCTAAAGCCTACATCAGGGTGAAGCTGTCACACCAAGTGCATTTAACCAGCAATAGTCTGTTCATTTTTTGGCCATATACTACATCAGGGGCAAGCTGCGCCCGTCACCAAGTGCATTTAACCCTCAGTAGTGTGGTTGGTCAAGCTGTCACACCAAGTGCATTTAACCAGCAATAGTCTGTTCATTTTTTGGCCATATACTACATCAGGGGCAAGCTGCGCCCGTCACCAAGTGCATTTAACCCTCAGTAGTGTGGTTGGTCAAGCTGTCACACCAAGTGCATTTAACCAGCAATAATGTGGTTATTTTTTGGCCATATCCCAGTCTAATTCTGTCAGTAAATCCATACCGGTCACCCAGCGCCTAAATACTAGGCCTCAAATTTATATCCCGCTAAATCTGTCGTTACCGCTGTACTGTTGTGGCTGGGCAAGTTATTTAGTGTCCGTCAAAGCACATTTTTTGTTCAGGGTTGAAATACAATTCCCAATTTAGCAATTTCATAATTTTGTGGTTTCTGCTATATCAGAGCTATTTGAAATCTATCCCTAAAAGGGTATATAATATTCAAGGTGCACATAGGGTCATTCAGAATAACTTCACACACATGCTACTGTGCATTTCCAAGTCTAATTCTGTTAGTAAATCCATACCGGTCACCCAGCGCCTAAATACTAGGCCTCAAATTTATATCCCGCTAAATCTGTTGTTACCGCTGTACTGTTGTGGCTGGGAAAGTTATTTAGTGTCCGTCAAAGCACATTTTTTGTTCTGGGTTGAAATACAATTCCCAATTTAGCAATTTCATAATTTAGTGGTTTCTGCTATATCAGAGCTATTTGAAATCTATCCCTAAAAGGGTATATAATATTCAAGGTGCATATAGGGTCATTCAGAATAACTTCACACACACGCTACTGTGCATTTCCAAGTCTAATTCTGTCAGTAAATCCATACCGGTCACCCAGTGCCTAAATACTAGGCCTCAAATTTATATTCAGCTGAATTTGAATACAATACATTGGGCCAAATAATATTTTTGTTGTTGTGGTGAACCATAACAATGAGGAAAACATCTAGTAAGGGACGCGGACGTGGACATGGTCGTGGTGGTGTTAGTGGACCCTCTGGTGCTGGGAGAGGACGTGGCCGTTCTGCCACATCCACACGTCCTAGTGTACCAACTACCTCAGGTCCCAGTAGCCGCCAGAATTTACAGCGATATATGGTGGGGCCCAATGCCGTTCTAAGGATGGTAAGGCCTGAGCAGGTACAGGCATTAGTCAATTGGGTGGCCGACAGTGGATCCAGCACGTTCACATTATCTCCCACCCAGTCTTCTGCAGAAAGCGCACAGATGGCGCCTGAAAACCAACCCCATCAGTCTGTCACATCACCCCCATGCATATCAGGGAAACTGTCTGAGCCTCAAGTTATGCAGCAGTCTCTTATGCTGTTTGAAGACTCTGCTGGCAGGGTTTCCCAAGGGCATCCACCTAGCCCTTCCCCAGCGGTGGAAGACATAGACTGCACTGACGAACAACCACTTATGTTTCCTGATGATGAGGACATGGGAATACCACCTCAGCATGTCTCTGATGATGACGAAACACAGGTGCCAACTGCTGCGTCTTTCTGCAGTGTGCAGACTGAACAGGAGGTCAGGGATCAAGACTGGGTGGAAGACGATGCAGGGGACGATGAGGTCCTAGACCCCACATGGAATGAAGGTCGTGCCACTGACTTTCACAGTTCGGAGGAAGAGGCAGTGGTGAGACCGAGCCAACAGCGTAGCAAAAGAGGGAGCAGTGGGCAAAAGCAGAACACCCGCCGCCAAGAGACTCCGCCTGCTACTGACCGCCGCCATCTGGGACCGAGCACCCCAAAGGCAGCTTCAACTAGTTCCCTGGCATGGCACTTCTTCAAACAATGTGCTGACGACAAGACCCGAGTGGTTTGCACGCTGTGCCATCAGAGCCTGAAGCGAGGCATTAACGTTCTGAACCTGAGCACAACCTGCATGACCAGGCACCTGCATGCAAAGCATGAACTGCAGTGGAGTAAACACCTTAAAACCAAGGAAGTCACTCAGGCTCCCCCTGCTACCTCTTCTGCTGCTGCCGCCTCGGCCTCTTCTGCTGCTGCCGCCTCGGCCTCTTCCTCCGCCTCTGGAGGAACGTTGGCACCTGCCGCCCAGCAAACAGGGGATGTACCACCAACACCACCACCACCTCCGTCACCAAGCGTCTCAACCATGTCACACGGCAGCGTTCAGCTCTCCATCTCACAAACATTTGAGAGAAAGCGTAAATTCCCACCTAGCCACCCTCGATCCCTGGCCCTGAATGCCAGCATTTCTAAACTACTGGCCTATGAAATGCTGTCATTTAGGCTGGTGGACACAGAGAGCTTCAAACAGCTCATGTCGCTTGCTGTCCCACAGTATGTTCTTCCCAGCCACCACTACTTCTCCAAGAGAGCCGTGCCTTCCCTGCACAACCAAGTATCTGATAAAATCAAGTGTGCACTGCGCAACGCCATCTGTAGCAAGGTCCACCTAACCACAGATACGTGGACCAGTAAGCACGGCCAGGGACGCTATATCTCCCTAACTGCACACTGGGTAAATGTAGTGGCAGCTGGGCCCCAGGCGGAGAGCTGTTTGGCGCACGTCCTTCCGCCGCCAAGAATCGCAGGGCAACATTCTTTGCCTCCTGTTGCCACCTCCTCCTTCTCGGCTTCCTCCTCCTCTTCTTCCACCTGCTCATCCAGTCAGCCACACACCTTCACCACCAACTTCAGCACAGCCCGGGGTAAACGTCAGCAGGCCATTCTGAAACTCATATGTTTGGGGGACAGGCCCCACACCGCACAGGAGTTGTGGCGGGGTATAGAACAACAGACCGACGAGTGGTTGCTGCCGGTGAGCCTCAAGCCCGGCCTGGTGGTGTGTGATAATGGGCGAAATCTCGTTGCAGCTCTGGGACTAGCCAATTTGACGCACATCCCTTGCTTGGCGCATGTGCTGAATTTGGTGGTGCAGAAGTTCATTCACAACTACCCCGACATGTCAGAGCTGCTGCTTAAAGTGCGGGCAGTCTGTTCGCGCTTCCGGCGTTCACATCCTGCTGCTGCTAGCCTGTCTGCGCTACAGCGTAACTTCGGCCTTTCCGCTCACCGCCTCATATGCGACGTGCCCACCAGGTGGAACTCCACCTTGCACATGCTGGACAGACTGTGCGAGCAGCAGCAGGCCATAGTGGAGTTTCAGATGCAGCACGCACGGGTCAGTCGCACTACAGAACAGCACCACTTCACCACCAATGACTGGGCCTCCATGCGAGACCTGTGTGCCCTCTTGCGCTGTTTCGAGTACTCCACCAACATGGCCAGTGGCGATGACGCCGTTATCAGCGTTACAATACTACTTCTATGTCTCCTTGAGAAAACACTTAGGGCGATGATGGAAGAGGAGGTGGCCCAGGAGGAGGAGGAGGAGGAGGAGGTTGAAGAGGGGTCATTTTTAGCACTTTCAGGCCAGTCTCTTCGAAGTGACTCAGAGGGAGGTTTTTGGCAACAACAGAGGCCAGGTACAAATGTGGCCAGCCAGGGCCCACTACTGGAGGACGAGGAGGACGAGGATGAGGAGGAGGTGGAGGAGGATGAGGATGAAGCATGGTCACAGCGGGGTGGCACCCAACGCAGCTCGGGTCCATCACTGGTGCATGGCTGGGGGGAAAGGCAGGACGATGACGATACACCTCCCACAGAGGACAGCTTGTCCTTACCCCTGGGCAGCCTGGCACACATGAGCGACTACATGCTGCAGTGCCTGCGCAACGACAGCAGAGTTGCCCACATTTTAACCTGTGCGGACTACTGGGTTGCCACCCTGCTGGATCCACGGTACAAAGACAATGTGCCCACCTTACTTCCTGCACTGGAGCGTGATAGGAAGATGCGCGAGTACAAGCGCACGTTGGTAGACGCGCTACTGAGAGCATTCCCAAATGTCACAGGGGAACAAGTGGAAGCCCAAGGCCAAAGCAGTGGAGGAGCAAGAGGTCGCCAAGGCAGCTGTGTCACGGCCAGCTCCTCTGAGGGCAGGGTTAGCATGGCAGAGATGTGGAAAACTTTTGTCAACACGCCACAGCTAACTGCACCACCACCTGATACGCAACGTGTTAGCAGGAGGCAACATTTCACTAACATGGTGGAACAGTACGTGTGCACACCCCTCCACGTACTGACTGATGGTTCGGTCCCATTCAACTTCTGGGTCTCTAAATTGTCCACGTGGCCAGAGCTAGCCTTTTATGCCTTGGAGGTGCTGGCCTGCCCGGCGGCCAGCGTTTTGTCTGAACGTGTATTCAGCATGGCAGGGGGCGTCATTACAGACAAACGCAGCCGCCTGTCTACAGCCAATGTGGACAAGCTGACGTTCATAAAAATGAACCAGGCATGGATCCCACAGGACCTGTCCGTCCCTTGTCCAGATTAGACATTAACTACCTCCCCTTAACCATATATTATTGGACTCCAGGGCACTTCCTCATTCAATCCTATTTTTATTTTCATTTTACCATTATATTGCGAGGCTACCCAAAGTTGAATGAACCTCTCCTCTGTCTGGGTGCCGGGGCCTAAATATATGCCAATGGACTGTTCCAATGTTGGGTGACGTGAAGCCTGATTCTCTGCTATGACATGCAGACTAATTCTCTGCTGACATGAAGCCAGATCCTCTGTTACGGGACCTCTCTCCTCTGCCTGGGTGCTGGGCCTAAATATCTGACAATGGACTGTTGCAGTGGTGGCTGACGTGAAGCCTGATTTTCTGCTATGACATGCAGACTGATTCTCTGCTGACATGAAGCCAGATCCTCTGTTACGGGACCTCTCTCCTCTGCCTGGGTGCTGGGCCTAAATATCTGACAATGGACTGTTGCAGTGGTGGCTGACGTGAAGCCTGATTTTCTGCTATGACATGCAGACTGATTCTCTGCTGACATGAAGCCAGATCCTCTGTTACGGGACCTCTCTCCTCTGCCTGTGTGCTGGGCCTAAATATATGCCAATGGACTGTTGCAGTGGTGGCTGACGTGAAGCCTCATTCTCTGATATGACATGCAGACTAATTCTCTGCTGACATGAAGCCAGATTGTCTGTTACGGGACCTCTCTCCTCTGCCTGGGTGCTGGGCCTAAATTTATGAAAATGGACTCTTACAGTGGTTTGTGACGTGAAGCCTGATTCTCTGCTATGATATGAAGACTGATTCTCTGCTGACATGAAGCCAGATTGTCTGTTACGGGACCTCTCTCCTCTGCCTGGGTGCTGGGCCTAAATTTATGACAATGGACTGTTGCAGTGGTGGCTGACGTGAAGCCTGATTCTCTGCTATGACATGAAGACTGATTCTCTGCTGACATGAAGACAGATTCTCTGTTACGGGACCTCTCTCCTCTGCCTGGGTGCTGGGCCTAAATTTTTGAAAATGGACTCTTACAGTGGTGGGTGACGTGAAGCCTGATTCTCTGCTATGATATGAAGACTGATTCTCTGCTGACATGAAGCCAGATTGTCTGTTACGGGACCTCTTTCCTCTGCCTGGGTGCTGGGCCTAAATTTATGACAATGGACTGTTGCAGTGGTGGCTGACGTGAAGCCTGATTTTTTGCTATGACATGCAGACTGATTCTCTGCTGACATGAAGCCAGATCCTCTGTTACGGGACCTCTCTCCTCTGCCTGGGTGCTGGGCCTAAATATCTGACAATGGACTGTTGCAGTGGTGGCTGACGTGAAGCCTGATTCTCTGCTATGACAGGCAGACTAATTCTCTGCTGACATG
This sequence comes from Bufo gargarizans, assembly GCF_014858855.1. Classification (NCBI taxonomy): domain Eukaryota; kingdom Metazoa; phylum Chordata; class Amphibia; order Anura; family Bufonidae; genus Bufo; species Bufo gargarizans. The sequence continues at coordinate 302,168,467 of NC_058083.1, forward strand.
AATCTAGATTGTCTGTTACGGGACCTCTCTCCTCTGCCTGGGTGCTGGGCCTAAATTTATGACAATGGACTGTTGCAGTGGTGGCTGACGTGAAGCCTGATTCTCTGCTATGACATGCAGACTGATTCTCTGCTGACATGAAGACAGATTCTCTGTTACGGGACCTCTCTCCTCTGCCTGGGTGCCGGGGCCTAAATATCTGAGAATGGACTGTTCCAGTGGTGGGTGACGTGAAGCCAGATTCTCTGCTATGAGACCTCTGTCCAATTGATTTTGGTTAATTTTTATTTATTTAATTTTTATTTTAATTCATTCCCTATCCAAATTTGTTTGCAGGGGATTTACCTACATGTTGTGCCTTTTGCAGCCCTCTAGCCCTTTCCTGGGCTGTTTCACAGCCTTTTTAGTGCTGAAAAGTTCGGGTCCCCATTGACTTCAATGGGGTTCGGGTTCGGGACGAAGTTCGGATCGGGTTCGGATCCCGAACCCGAACATTTTCGGGAAGTTCGGCCGAACTTCTCGAACCCGAACATCCAGGTGTCCGCTCAACTCTATATACCATCTATCTTACTCAATAAATCAGAAGTATCTCTAATATAAGAGGGTAATGCTGTAACATAGTTTCTAAGGATTTTATCAACATAGATACCTGCATTTTGTGTCAGAGAATTGATGCCTGCAACAATTGGGCGCCCCTTTAGTTGGGTTAGTCCTTTATGGATTTTCGGGATGGTATAGAAAGTAGCAGTTTGTGGGTGTGGTATCAACATGAATTTGACCTCATCACTAGATATTAATTTATTTTCTAAGGCTTCTACAAGAATGATTTCTAAATCTACAGAAAAATTATATGTGGGATCAGCCCCAAGAATTTGATAGCATTTTTTGTCATTTAAGATGTTCTGGCACATTTGTTTATATTCTTGGTGGTTCATGACTACTAAATTGCCACCTTTATCAGATGGTTTTAAAATGATGTCATGATCTGATTGGATTTTCATCATGGCCTCTATTTCTCTTTTTTCTAAATTAGAACTACTTTTTGGTTGTTTTTGTTCCAATTTTTCTAATTCTTTACTGTTTATGGTCAAAAATAGATCTATTGAGCTAGTTTCCATCTGTGGAGGGGGCTTGATACTTTTGGGTTTGAGATTGGTGAAAGGACCCTCACCTATTTTTCTTTCCCCTTCTGAAAGTATATCTGCCATAGTTTTTACTAGTGGGAGTTCTTCCAAGGGAATCCCTAGTTTGATGCTCTCCTCTAGATCATTATGTCTAAAGAATTTTTGCCATTTGAGTTTACGGCAAAATAAATGGACATCCTTCACCCACGGAAAAGAGCTATATCTTGTGGTCGGCACAAAAGATGTGCCTTTAGATAGTATGTCCAATTCTATATCAGAAAATATTTTGTCGGTCAGATTGATGATTTGTCCTGTCTGAAGTGTATATATTTGTCCTGTCGGGGTCGTTCCCTGAGATGGTAAGGAATCCCCCCTGACTCTAAAAAATTGGACGGTAAACCAGATGATCCAGAAGAACTCGGTCCCTCTGAGTATGTGGTTTTTGGTTCATTTCTGGTATTGCTTCCCCATTTTTGGTTCTTACCCCTGGGTCCTCTTTGTCCCTTATATCCCCAATATCTGGGTCTCCCTCTAGAGCTATAATCCAATAGATCTCTCAGTATCCGATGTCTCCACCTCCAAGGAGGAGGCCTCTTTTATCGGTGGTTTAGTTTTTTCACCTAGATATGTATATGCTCTTTGTTCTTTAATTTCTAGGAGATCTTTTTTATATTGATTATGTTTTCTCTCTTTTATTGAGATATGATATTTTTCAACAGAGATCTGTAGATTATTCTCTTTTTTGGGGAATTCAGGATCGTCCTTGAATTTCAAAGTCTGCTCAATCACAGTCTTTAATCTGGCAGATGTTCGCTCTAGTGTTGCTCGTTCTTCTGTCAACAATAGTCGCATTAAGTTAAGAGAACTTTCTGTCAGAGTTTTTTCCCACTTTAATAATAGATCCGGTGTTTGAGATCTAGTTGCTGGGGAGAAAAAAATACGTAGGCCTTTGGGAACAATCTCAGCCTTGATATAATTTTCTAAAGACTGAGTCTCCCACCAGGACTTTATATTGTCCCTATAGCATACGTATAACTCTTTAAACAAAGATTTTAAATTGCTAGATGTATCAATTGCATCAATATTTTTATCTGAGAAAACCCTCTCTCCCCACCCTCTCTGCGTAAGGAGAGCCAGTGATTTCATTACTGTTTTTCCTCAGTACATCTGCAGTGAAGATCTACCTCTGGGATCTTGGTGGACCCTTTTACCACGAATACGTTCATCTGTTGTGGCCGGATACATTTCCTTAAATTTTCATCAAACCGTGAGTGGTGACTATATAGTCCAAAATTGTATTCTCTAAGTTTGCATACCCAGTGTCTGTTCAACACATAAGTCTATCTTATATATGCAGTTATCAAATTTTTCATTGTGGGACTTATTTTAAATTGATATTGTTATAAAAGCTAAGTTTTAGTAGGATAATTATTCAGTGATATACAGTTCTATATTCCTACAAATTATATATTTTTTCATGCTGTGAATTTTTATATTATTGTGAATCTGTAAAAGTGGCGTACTGCTCGGACAACATTGTTCCCAGCAGCAACCTGGGAGTCCAAGATGCATCCAGACATCCTCCCCATGCTGTTCCCGAAACATTTCAGTGGTGTTTCATAGAAACATAGAATGTGTCGGCAGATAAGAACCATTTGGCCCATCTAGTCTGCCCAATATACTGAATACTATGAATAGCCCTTGGCCATATCTTATATGAAGTATGGCCTTTGCCTATCCCATGGATGCTTAAACTCCTTCACTGTATTTGCAGCTACCACTTCTGCAGGAAGGCTATTCCATGCATCCACTACTATCTCAGTAAAGTAATACTTCCTGATATTACTTTTAAACCTTTGCCCCTCTAATTTAAAACGATGTCCTTGTAGCAGTTTTTCTTCTTTTAAATATTATCTCCTCTTTTACCTTGTTGATTACCTTTATGTATTTAAAAGTTTCTATCATTTCCACTCTGTCCCGTCTTTCTTCCAAGCTATACATGTTAAGGTCCTTTAATCTTTCCTGGTAAGTTTTATCCTGCAATCCATGTACTAGTTTAGTAGCTCTTCTCTATACTCTCTCCAACGTATCAATAATATCCTTCTGGAGATATGGTCTCCAGTACTGCGCACAATACTCCAAATGAGGTCTCGCTAGTTCTCTGTAGAGCGGCATGAGCACCTCCCTTTTTCTACTGTTAATGCCTCTCCCTATATACCCAAGCATTCTGCTAGCATTTACTGCTGCTCTATGACATTGTCTGCCTACCTTTAATTCTTCAGAAATAATGACCCCAAAATCCCTTTTCTCAGATACTGAGGTTAGGACTGTATCACTGATTTTATATTCTGCTCTTTGGTTTTTATGCTCCAGGTGCATTATCTTGCACTTATCAACATTAAATTTTAGTTGCCAGATTTTTTACTATTCCTCTAGTTTTCCTAAATCCTTTTCCTTTTGGTGTATCCCTCCAGGAATATCAACCCTGTTACAAATCTATGTATCATCAGCAAAAAGACACACTTTACCATCGAGGCCTTCTGCAATTTCGCTGATAAAGATATTAAACAGTATGGATCCCAGAACAGATCCCTGCGGTACCCCACTGGTAACAAGACCATTGTCTGAATATACTCCATTGACTACAACCCTCTGTTGTCTGTCCCTCAGCCACTGCCTAATCTATTCAACAATATGGGAGTCCAAGCACAAAGACTGCAATTTATTGATAAGCCTTCTATGTGGGGCAGTATCAAAAGCCTTACTAAAGTCTAGATAAGCGATGTCTACTGCACCTCCACCATCTATTATTTTAGTCACCCAATCAAAAAAAATCAATAAGATTAGTTTGACATGATCTCCCAGAAGTAAATCCATGCTGTTTTTCATCTTTCAATCCATGGGATTTTAGATTTTCCACAATCCTCTCCTTAAGTATGGTTTCCATTAATTTCCTCACTATTGATGTCAGGCTTACTGGTCTATAGTTGCCTGATTCCTCCCTACTACCTTTCTTGTGAATGGGCACAACATTTGCTAATTTCCAATCTTCTGGGATGACTCCTGTTACCAGTGATTGGTTAAAGAAATCTGTTAATGGTTTTGCTAGTTCACCGCTAAGCTCTTTTAATAGCTTTGGGTGTATCCCATCAGGCCCCTGTGACTTATTTGTATTAATTTTAGACAGCTGACTTAGAACCTCTTTCTCTGTAAAGACACATGCATCAAAAGATTCATTAATCTCCCTTCCTGAGTTTTTTTTTTCTTCATTTTCCTTTGCAAAAACTGAACAGAAGTATTCATTGAGGCGGTCAGCTAGTTCTTTATCTTCTTCCATATACCTTCCTTCTTTTGTTTTTAATTTGTTAATTCCTTGTTTTAGTTTTTAGTCCTTTTTTCATTTATGTATCTGAAGAATGTCTTATCGCCTTTTTTCAGTAACAGCCACGAAATCTATATTCTCAGATGCCATTATAGACTCAATTTCATTGAGCTTATTCCCTAAACTGCGAGCATTTGTAGACAAGACTCTGAGCTTGTCATTTCTTAACCTATGTGCTACTGGCATCTTCTGGCATTGTTCCGGGGGGGGGGCAGTCGGACTGCTGGATTATTACTCTTTTGGCCCCCTTTCCTAGTTTAAATGCTCTTTAGCAAATACTTTGAACTGTTCACTGAGGACATTCCCTTGAGAGAAAGATGCAAACCATCTTTCTTGTACAGTTCTTTTCCATTCCGAGAGCTAACATGAGACACAAAGCCAAACCCTTGGTTCAGACACCATTCAACAAGCCATACATTGAATTCCCTAATGCGCATCTTCCTGTCATGCTGAAGGTTATGCACAGGCAAAACTGCAGAGAATGAAACAGTTGATGCAACCTCCCGTATATCATTTCCAAGTGAGTGAAAAGCTTACATCACCTTTGAAACCTCATTTCAAGCCAAATCATTTATCTCAAGATGGACAATAACATGCACCTCCCTTTCCTGCTTTGCTTGCCTAACAATATTAAGGATACGTCAGTAGCACCAGGGAGACATCTCACAAAACCATTTTCCTCAAACTTCACACCTCTTCTGATAGAATCGCCCACCAACAGCTGCTTACTATCAGTCCTCACCTTATCCTTTTTGTCTTTGGCTGAAGTCTTGCATACTTTAGGCATGGGAGATGATTGTTCCTCGCCCACTGTGCCTGAGCCATCCTCCATGTTGCTCTTGTGCTCTGAAAGTGCTGCAAATTAATTATGGAGAGCGACAGACTGTGGGACATGTCTTCTATCTACAACTCTCAGTCTACCAGAACCTGCAGTAACCAATCTTCCATTTCTATGGGGCCTCTGTGGCAGTGGCAATGGCATTGCAGTGGCAGTGGCAATGGCATTGCAATGACATTCAAAAATGCCATTTTCTGCTGCATTATGGAGAGCTGTCTACAGATCAGACAGCATCCAAACCTCTGAAGAGTTGAACCTGAAATAAAAGCACAACAATTCCTGCACAGAACCAGGTCTGCCATTTTAAAGAGGGGAAATATTTTAAACAAACAAATCTTACTTTTTTAGATTGTATCCACCTCCAGATTACCTCCTGAATATCTCAGATACACTTAGTAATGCTGCACTTGAGAATGCTGAAAGCTATAATTAGGCAAGCTAATACTATGTTGCTATACAGTCATGTGAAAAAATTAGGACACCCTTTGAAAGCATGTGGTTTTTTGTAACATTTTTAATAAAAGGTTATTTCATCTCCGTTTCAACAATACAGAGAGATTAAAGTAATCCAACTAAACAAAGAAAACTGAAGAAAAGTCTTTTCAAGATCTTCTGTAAATGTCATTCTACAAAAATGCCTATTCTAACTGAGGAAAAAGATAGGACACCCTCACATGTATTCCCTCTTAAATTGGCTCAGATCTCACACAGGTATATCACACCAGGTGCACATAATTAGTAGATCGTTACTCTGCATGTTGAATGAGGCTTGCCCTATTTAAACCTCAGACATTTAGTTTGGTGTGCTCCTGACTGTTGAAGTGAGAGTGAGCACCATGGTGAGAGCAAAAGAGCTGTCAGAGGACTTCAGAAAAAAGATTGTAGCAGCCTATGAGTCTGGGAAGGGATTTAAAAAGATCTCAAAAGATTTTGAAATCAGCCATTCCACTGTCCGGAAGATAGTCTACAAGTGGAGGGCTTTCAAAACAACTGCCAACATGCCCAGGACTGGTCGCCCCAGCAAGTTCACCCCAAGAGCAGACCGCAAGATGCTAAAAGAGGTCTCCAAAAACCCTAAAGTGTCATCTCGAGAACTACAGCAGGCTCTGGCTACTGTTGATGTAGAAGTACATGCCTCTACAATCAGAAAGAGACTGTTCAAGTTTAACTTGCATGGGAGGTGTGCAAGGAGGAAACCTTTGCTTTCCAAGAGAAACATCGAGGCCAGACTGACATTTGCCAGAGATAAAGTTGACAAAGACCAGGACTTCTGGAATAATGTTCTTTGGACAGATGAGTCCAAAATTGAATTATTTGGACACAACAGCAGAGGACATGTTTGGCGTAAACCAAACACAGCATTCCAAGAAAAGAACCTCATACCAACTGTGAAGCATGGAGGTGGAAGTGTCATGGTTTGGGGCTGCTTTGCTGCAGCAGGACCTGGTCAGATCACCATCATAGAATCCACGATGAATTCTACTGTGTATCAGAAGGTGCTTGAAGAACATGTGAGACCATCAGTTAGAAAATTAAAGCTGAAGCGGAACTGGACCATGCAACATGACAATGACCCAAAACATACTAGTAAATCAACCAAAGATTGGCTGAAAAAGAAGAAATGGAGAGTCCTGGAATGGCCAAGTCAAAGTCCAGATTTGAATCCCATTGAGATGCTGTGGGGTGACTTGAAAAGGGCTGTACGTGCAAGAAACCCCTCAAACATCTCACAGCTGAAAAAGTTCTGCATTGAGGAGTGGGGTAAAATTTCCTCAGACCGATGTCGAAGACTGGTAGATGGCTACAAGAACCGTCTCACTGCAGTTATTTCAGCCAAAGGAGGTAACACTCGCTATTAGGGGCAAGGGTGTCCTATCTTTTTCCTCAGTTAGAATAGGCATTTTTGTAGAATGACATTTACAGAAGATCTTGAAAAGACTTTTCTTCAGTTTTCTTTGTTTAGTTGGATTACTTTAATCTCTCTGTATTGTTGAAACGGAGATGAAATAACCTTTTATTAAAAATGTTACAAAAAACCACATGCTTTCAAAGGGTGTCCTAATTTTTTCACATGACTGTATATACACATCCCACAAAAGCTCCTCCCCCACAAGAAATGTAACACCTTAATCACCTATGCTCATTTGCAATCAGACAATAGCAAGAACCTAACAAATTCCTTACCTATTTTGAAGCACAGTGTCTGAGTATCCACCAAAAACACAACTGAAGTTCTGCTACAGTGGAAAAGCTCTAAGTTAGTCTCCTGAATATCTCAGATGCACTTAGTAATGCTGCACTTAAGAATGCTGCAAGCATGAATTTACATAGTAACATAGTATATAAGGCCGAAAAAAGACATTTGTCCATCCAGTTCGGCCTGTTATCCTGCAAGTTGATCCAGAGGATGGCAAAAGAAAATTTTTAGGCACAAGCCAATTTTCCCCACTTAAGGGGGGAAACATTCCTTCCCAACTCCAATAAGGCAATCAGAATAAATCCCTTTATCAACAACCCCTATTTAGTAGGTATAGTCTGTAATATTATTACACTCCAGAAAATCATCCAAGCCCCTCCTTAATAATTTATTGTACTCACCACCACCACCTCCTCAGGCAGAGAATTCCATAGTCTCACTGCTCTTACCGTAATGAATCCTTTTCTATGTTTGTGTACAAACCTATCCTTCAGATGCAGAGGGTGTCCCTTGTCACAGTCTTGGGGATACATAGATGATGAGAGAGATCTCTGTAATGTCCCCTAAAAAATATTTATACATAGTTATTAGATCTTCCCTCTGTTGTCTTTTTTCTAAAGTGAATAACCCTAATGTTGATAATCTTTCAAGGTACTGTAGTTACCTCATTCCAGTTATTACTTTAGTTGCCTTCCTCTGAACCCTCTCCAGCTCTGTGATGTCTGCCTTGTTCACAGGAGCCCAGAACTCTACACAGTGCTCCATATGTGGTCTGACTAGTGATTTGTAAAGTGGTAGGACTATGTTCTCATCACAGGCATCTATGCCCCTTTTGATGCAACCCATTATCTTATTGGCCTTGGCAGCAACTGTCTGACACTGGTTTTTACTGCTTACTGTAGTTTTCTGTTTGTTAAAATTCCTAGGTCCTTTCCCATGTCAGTGTTAACCAGTGTTTTACCATTTAGTATGTACAGGTGATTTGCATTATTCCTTTCCATGTGCATAACCTTATATTTGTCAGTGTTAAACCTCATCTGCCACTTCTCTGCCCAAGCCTCTAATCTATCCAGATCCATCTGTAGCTGTATAGTGTTCTCTTCAGTGTTAATTACTTCACACAGTTTAGTGTTATCTGCAAAAAATTATATTTTACTGTGCAAGCCTTCTACAAGATCATTAATAAATACAGGGAGTGCAGAATTATTAGGCAAGTTGTATTTTTGAGGATTAATTTTATTATTGAACAACAACCATGTTCTCAATGAACCCAAAAAACTCATTAATATCAAAGCTGAATATTTTTGGAAGTAGTTTTTAGTTTGTTTTTAGTTTTAGCTATATTAGGGGGATATCTGTGTGTGCAGGTGACTATTACTGTGCATAATTATTAGGCAACTTAAAAAAAACAAATATATACCCATTTCAATTATTTATTTTTACCAGTGAAACCAATATAACATCTCAACATTCACAAATATACATTTCTGACATTCAAAAACAAAACAAAAACAAATCAGTGACCAATATAGCCACCTTTCTTTGCAAGGACACTCAAAAGCCTGCCATCCATGGATTCTGTCAGTGTTTTGATCTGTTCACCATGAACATTGCGTGCAGCAGCAACCACAGCCTCCCAGACACTGTTCAGAGAGGTGTACTGTTTTCCCTCCTTGTAAATCTCACATTTGATGATGGACCACAGGTTCTCAATGGGGTTCAGATCAGGTGAACAAGGAGGCCATGTCATTAGATTTTCTTCTTTTATACCCTTTCTTGCCAGCCATGCTTTGGAGTACTTGGACGCGTGTGATGGAGCATTGTCCTGCATGAAAATCATGTTTTTCTTGAAGGATGCAGACTTCTTCCTGTACCACTGCTTGAAGAAGGTGTCTTCCAGAAACTGGCAGTAGGACTGGGAGTTGAGCTTGACTCCATCCTCAACCCGAAAAGGCCCCACAAGCTCATCTTTGATGATACCAGCCCAAACCAGTACTCCACCTCCACCTTGCTGGCGTCTGAGTCGGACTGGAGCTCTCTGCCCTTTACCAATCCAGCCACGGGCCCATCCATCTGGCCCATCAAGACTCACTCTCATTTCATCAGTCCATAAAACCTTAGAAAAATCAGTCTTGAGATATTTCTTGGCCCAGTCTTGACGTTTCAGCTTGTGTGTCTTGTTCAGTGGTGGTCGTCTTTCAGCCTTTCTTACCTTGGCCATGTCTCTGAGTATTGCACACCTTGTGCTTTTGGGCACTCTAGTGATGTTGCAGCTCTGAAATATGGCCAAACTGGTGGCAAGTGGCATCTTGGCAGCTGCACGCTTGACTTTTCTCAGTTCATGGGCAGTTATTTTGCGCCTTGGTTTTTCCACACGCTTCTTGCGACCCTGTTGACTATTTTGAATGAAACGCTTGATTGTTTCGATGATCACGCTTCAGAAGCTTTGCAATTTTAATAGTGCTGCATCCCTCTGCAAGATATCTCACTATTTTTGACTTTTCTGAGCCTGTCAAGTCCTTCTTTTGACCCATTTTGCCAAAGGAAAGGAAGTTGCCTAATAATTATGCACACCTGATATAGGGTGTTGATGTCATTAGACCACACCCCTTCTCATTACAGAGATGCACATCACCTAATATGCTTAATTGGTAGTAGGCTTTCGAGCCTATACAGCTTGGAGTAAGACAACATGCATAAAGAGGATGATGTGGTCAAAATACTCATTTGCCTAATAATTCTGCACTCCCTGTATATTGAAGAAAATAGGGCCCAGTACTGACTCTTGAGGTACTCCGTTAGTGACAGTGACCCAATCTGAGTGTTTACCATTAATAACCATCCTATGTTTTCTATCATTGAGCCAGTTACTTACCCACATACAGACGTTTTCTCCCAGTCCGAGCATTCTCATTTTATATACTAACCTTTTATGTGGTACAGTGTCAAATGCTTTGAAGAAGCCAGATATACGACATCCATTGATTCACTGCTGTCAAGTGTATAACTTACCTCCTCATAGAAACTGAATAAATTAGTTTGACATGACCGATCCCTCATGAAGCCATGCTGATATGATGTTATTTGCTTGTTTTCATTGAGATCCTCCAAGATAGCATCTCTTAAAAAATCTTTAAACAGTTTACCCACAACAGATGCTAAACTTATTGGCCTATAGTTCCCGGGGCCTGTTTTTGCACCCTTTTGAATATTGGCACCACATTTGCTATGTGTCAATCCTATGGAACACTCCCTGTCAGTATAAAGTCTGTAAATATCAGACATAAGGGTCTGGCTATGACATTACTTAATTTTCTTAGGATACGGGGGTGTATGCCATCTGGTCCTGGTGATTTGTCTATTTTAATCTTTTTAAGTCGCTGTTGTACTTCTTTCTGGGTCAGACAGGGCACTTTTAATGGGGAATTTACTTTTTCATTCGGCATTTTCCTCAGTGAATACAGTGGAGAAAAAAATATTTAATAGCTTTGCTTTCTCCTCGTCGCTCTCTGCAACTCCCCCCTCATTGTAGAGGGCGGACACCTTCAGATTTATACTTTTTACCATTTATATAGTTGAAGAACATTTTAGGGTTAGTTTTGCTCTCTTTGGCAATAAACCTCTCGGTCTCTAGTTTGGCGGCTTTTATATATTTTTTTACATATTCCATTTTTTTCTGTGCTTCCTTGCTACCCTCCTGTTTTAGTGATTTAAATGCTTTCTTTTTGTCATTTATTGCCTTCTTTACAGTTCTATTTATCCACATTGGTTTCTTCTTGTTCTTTAACTTTTATTCCGATAAGGTATGTACCTCTCACAATAAGATTTTAGGATGCTTTAAAAAATATCCCATTTTGTGGCAGTATTTTTATTTTTGAGGACTTTGTCCCAGTTAGTTAGACCTATGGCCTCTCTTAGCTAAAGTTTGCTTTTTTGAAGTTTGGTATTTTTGTTCCTCCTTGCTTGAAGGATATGCTTGCTTGAAGGATAATTGGAAGGTTATTAATTTATGTTCACTATTTCCCAGATGTCCCCCAATCTGCACATCTGTTGTTCTGTCAGGTCTATTGGTTATTACAAAGTCCAGTATGGCCGTCCCTCTAGTCGGGTCCTGAACCAGTTGGGAAGGGTAATTGTCTTTGGTTATTGCCAAGAACCTGTTTCCTTTATGAGATGTACAGCTTTCAGTTTCCCAGTCTATATCTGGTTAGTTGAATTCCCTCATAATAACCACCTCATTATGATTTGCCGCCTTGTCTATCTCGTTTAGTAGTAGATTTTCTGCGGACTCTGGTATATTGGGTCGTTTATAATAAACTCCTATTAGTAATTTATTATAATTTTTGCCTTGATGTACAATGTTCATGTCCCTCACTTATATCTTCTCGGATTGTGGACTTTAGACAGGACTTTACATAAAGGCAGACCCCTCTCCCTCTCCGGTTTTGATGATCCTTTCTAAACAGACTGTAACCTTACATTAACTGCTCAGTCATAGCTATCATCCAGCCATGTCTCAGTTATTCCCATTATGTTATAGTCCTCCTCACACAACACTAATTCCAGTTCACTAGTTTTATTAGTCAGGCTTCTGGCATTAGAATACATATAATTAAGAGGTTATGTTAATTTTTTACCCCACACCTTTCCTTCTGAACTGTTCTCGTCCATGCTTCCATTCCTCCCCCAGTTCCACTACCTTGCCCCTGGTCTCTATCTGCACTATCTTCCCATCCTATAACGTAATTGCCCTCCCCCAATCCCAAGTTTCAACACTCCTCCAGCCTTCTAGCCATCTTTCCCCCCAACACAGCTTCCCCTTCCCAATTGAGGTGCAGCCCATCCCTACGATAGAGCCTGTAGCTGACAGAGAAGTCATCCCAGTTCTCCAGGAACCCAGACCCCTCCTTCCTACACCAGTTATTTATTCACTTGTTAACCTCCCTAATCTCCCACTGCCTTTTTTGTGTGGCTTGTGGTACAGGCAGTATCTCAGAAAACACTTCCTTTGAGATCCTTGCCCTAAGCTTTTGAACTAAATCCCTAAAATCATTTTTAAGGACTATCCACCTTCCTCTAACTTTGTCATCGGTTTCTATGTGGACCATGACCGCTGGATCTTCTCCAGCCCCTCCCAGTAATCTGTCAACCCAATCCGCGATGTGTTGAACTCTAGCGCCAAGAAGACAACACACTGTTCGGCGATCACGCTCTTTGTTACAGATTGCCCTTTCTGTACCCCTAATAATAGAGTATCCCACTACCAGCACCTGTATGGCCTGCCCTGCTCTCCTGGTCCCCTGCTTACTGGAGTTGACATTCCCCTGACTGGCAGAGGTAGTGTCCAGCTGCAGCAGTGCTGTCCCTGAACTGACATACCCTCATCTGCCACTTGTTTGGGTGTGACAGATCAGGGCTAGCCTCCCTTGCACTCTTCCCTCTACCCCACTTTCTAACTGTTACCCAGCTAGATACCTCACTTTCCTTAGCCTCCTCACTTTCACCCTTCCCCTCAACTACCCCATAGCGTGCTTGTTAACCCTGGGTTCACACCTGAGCGTTTTACAGCGCGTTTTACAGCGCGTTCCTACGCGCTGTAAAACGCTCAACAAGGAGAAACCAATGCTTCCCTATGGGAATGGTTCTCACCTGGGCGTTTTACAGTGCGTACGATCGCGCTGTAAAACGCCTGACGCTCAAAAAAGTACTTGAGCTTTTTTGGGGCGTTTTGTCGCGCGTTCCCGTACATAGATATTCGGGAACGCGCGACAATGGGCGTTCGCTTGTCTCTGTATGCGCGATTGTAAACGCCGGTACAATCGCGCATACAGAGCGCTCCTTTCAGAACGCTCAGGTGTGAACCCAGGGTTAGAGAGCAGATAACTCTTTTCCAAATTGTTAACGCCTCTCAGTTTTTAAACTCACCCGTTTAGATAATCAATTTGTGATTCCAAACTGGTAATTTGCTCTCATTTTTAACAATGATATACACCCTTGAACGGCTGTTCCAGGACTGCATACATCAGACAAGATGTGCACTGGACTGCGCTGTCAATTATGGAACCCATACTAATGGGGATAACACAAAGAAAGAGAAAAAAAAGATATAATAATAAACTGATTTACTGCAGTCCCCCACTGAAGTCACTTAATCTAAAGTCTCACACTTATGCAAACACACACTTAAATCAAACACGCAACGCGCAAACTCGCGTTATATTCCTGCTTATATAAATGGAGCTCTCAAAACCAGTCTGTTTTTTTTCCTCTGGATTCTGACCTTTTCTTATGAACTAGACACCCTCCCCTATTCAGAGCAGGGGGTGCCTGGTTTAATGCTCGGGTTCTCCCATTGACTTACATTGTGCTTGGGTACTTTGGTGCTCAACCAACACTATAGCTTAGGTTTTATAACATTCATAGATGTGATTAATAGAATTATAATAACCTGATAAAGAGATCGAGCCTTAATATCATTTTATTTTTAAAGATATTTGGAAGTGTCCGGGGCATGTTTTGACAACTGTTTACTATTGCCGTAGCTGCTTCTACATTAGGCTAACTATGTCTCGTAACACATGTATAAAAATTGTTGGCTTCTAAATTTGGTAGGTGGTGACATCAGCTTTGGGCTGTGTGGACTTGTGAAAGGCTTGGGGTGGTTTATGTGCGGGGAAAGGGACTCGTCAAAGGTCCTTTAGCTAATAGTAGATAGATAGATAGATAGATAATTAGATAGATATATGCTGGAAAGATAGATTAGCTAGATAACTTCATATTCTGTTGATATATTTTTGCTTAAATCACATACATCTTCGATTTATTAAACACTACCATATAATTAAAAGCAAATTTCAAAGATCGCAGGTCCACTAACAAAGGGACTGCTGCCTTGCGGGATGTTCGATGACATCACGATGAGCGGGGTTGTGAGGTTAATATAAGCTTAATACAAGCTTAATATCATTTTATTTTTAAACATAATAAACTTAATTAAATTACTGACGTGTTGGACTGCATCGTATACCTTGCAGGACATTCAGTGACATCATCGAAGGTCTATAGATAGCTAGTTAGATAGACAGATCAAATAACTATTACCAATATTTATAATAACTTAATAAGAGTTTAAAGGGAACCTGTCATGTGGATAACTTCATAATCTGTTGATATATTTTTGCTTAAATCACATACATCTTCGATTTATTAAACACTACCATATAATTAAAAGCAAATTTCAAAGATCGCAGGTCCACTAACAAAGGGACTGCTGCCTTGCGGGATGTTCGATGACATCACGATGAGCGGGGTTGTGAGGTTAATATAAGCTTAATACAAGCTTAATATCATTTTATTTTTAAACATAATAAACTTAATTAAATTACTGACGTGTTGGACTGCATCGTATACCTTGCAGGACATTCAGTGACATCATCGAAGGTCTATAGATAGCTAGTTAGATAGACAGATCAAATAACTATTACCAATATTTATAATAACTTAATAAGAGTTTAAAGGGAACCTGTCATGTGGATATTTGATTATAATTTAACTAATTATATACAATCATTAACTACTAAACAGTACCTTAGATGTATTCACTTACTGGTGTGACAGATAGTTACCTAATAATATACACACAAAGATGCCGCATGCTAATGAGCTGTTTCGAGTACGGCTTGAGGTCATCGAGTCCAGCGTATATTTAATTCAGAGCTATGGCCACTGCCCTGCCCACCTGCTGCTGATTCCTATGGAAACAAACTGTCACTCAGCAGCAGGTGGGCGGGGAGAGTCAGGAGCTCATGAATATTCATGACTCATCATTATCAGCTGGAGCTTTTCAATACAAGATGTTGGCAGATTGACTGATTCAATTAAAGAAAGTGACCCAGCATTTTGCTAAGCGAATCAGTCACTTATTTATGTTGCCCTTAGTTAGGACATTATAAAACTGGTGACAGGTTCCCTTTCATATAAGCTCAATACAAGCTTAATATCATTTTATTTTTAAACATATTAAACTTAATTGAATTACTAAATCTTTATCGGATCTAAAAGGGGATTTAAATGGGCAGTATTTTAGGCATGGAAAAGGGGCGTTGCCACATGTCACTTTAAGTTTGACGAGTATTGTAGCCCTATACCACTCTCATATTTGGTGTACCAGAATCCACCGCTAATGTTAATGAATAGGGCTATTCACATGAGTATATCTTTTTCCGCCAGTATTTTAAATATGTAGCATGTTCCGAGGCTTGTGTGTATTTACTGCCAAATACACCCGTTACCATTACAGATGAGCAAAGTTATGAAAACTTCAATTCAACTGCTTCAACAAATTTCACAAAAATATTCGATTAGTGAAGAATTACTTTGTCACGAAGCACATTTCTTTATGCGTAGCATTATTTATGAACTCACTTAGACTATAATTAGTGTTGAGTCATTCGAAAGTGGACTTCAATCCGAATTTACTGAAAATTCGATTCACTGTGAAGCTGAATTTCCTCTTGCTTCGTAGTAATGAATCAATTTTCCCTGAAATTGCGCTAAAAAAAAACATACTCACCTCATCCGTTTGAGCATGAAGAGGCCACCGCAGCCATCTTGATTGAAGATCCCAGGTGAAATCTAGTGCACAGTGACATATGGCGCAATTGCCTTTTTGTGACTCTGGTGTGAGCTCCTCAAATGTATTTCCTATGAGATCATCTACTACAGATCTAGACATACAGGTGAAACTCAAAAAATTAGAATAGCGTGCAAAAGTCAATTTATTTCAGTAATGCAAATTAAAAGGAATTGCATTAATGCAGCTAAAAGGATAACTGTCACATTTAGACCCTAATTTCAGTTTTCATATATGTAGTTACTAATAACATTATATTCCAAAATCAGTTACTATTAGACTGACTTCCCCCATATTTAATAAGATTCAGCCCTTAGCAACAAGTCTGCATAAAACTGCAGTTTTACTATTCAGTTAAGATGGCCGCCACTGGCCTCACCCTGAGGCTAATCCCGCCTGCCCTCATTAGCCAGTAACAATAGCCTCCCAAAAGTGTCAGTAACCAGAGCCCTCCCCCCTAAAGGGTTAATCTCCTGCAGCACAAAGGGGTCCTCTTACCACATGTTGCTTTCATTTATACACTGAGCAGATGGCAGATCTCCCATCCCTGGTCTGCGCTGCTTCGACTCTGGATTCTCCAAGTCTGCTGAGTGAGGGAGCATCTGCCAAGCGCAGGGACAGGGAGAAGTGCACACAGCCCAGGCACTGTTATCAGCTGCTGGGGAGGACCTGGCTTTAATCATTTACTTACAGTCCCTGGCTGTCAGTAATCTGACCTTGCACGCTGCGTGCTTCTGCATCCTCCGTCCTTCAACATATAGACGGACCATGCCTAGCAACCTGATTTTAAGCACAGGTAAAAGTAGGCAGTACAGGGAACAAAACTGTGGAATTATAGGGTAATTGAATACACAGTGAAAAGTTGAAATTGGGCCACCAAGGTGATATTAATCACCACAATCCAATACTCAAAAAATAAAATGACAGTTATACTTTAAGCACAGGTAAAAGTAGGCAGTACAGGGAACAAAACTGTGGAATTAAGGGGTAATTGAGTACACAGTGAAAAGTTGAAATAGGGCCACCAAGGTGATATTAATCACCACAATCCAATACTCAAAAAAACAAAAACGACAGTTATCCTTTAAAATTAGAATTTTGTGAAAGGTTTAATATTCTAGGCTCTAGGTGTCACACTCTAGTCAGCTAATTAATCCATACCCCCTGAGCAAAGGGTACCTCAAAATTGTGACTTTGGGGTTTCATAAGCTGTAAGCCATAATCATCCAAATTATAACAAATAAAGGCTTGAAATATCTCGCTTTGCATGTAATGAGTCTATCTCATATATTAGTTTCACCTTTTAAGTTGCATTACTGAAATAAATAAACTTTGCACGATATTCTAATTTTTCAAGTTTCATCTGTAGGTTTAGGATTTTCTCTGTTCCTTGGTTTCAGGGTTTATGTAGCACACGATCAGATACAATAACATTTTATACATAGTTCTTACAGAGTATAAAAGGTGGCTGATACAAATTTCTTCACAGACTGCTCAATAGAGTTCGGTTTTATGCTGTGTTGGTAAATCAGGATGATAAAATAACAAGATCATTTACTAATCTGCCTACTGAAAAGATCATGTGAATTCCACACATTTATCATCTTTATTTCTGAAGTGCACCACTTGACAAATATAACCCTGGCAATTGACTTATTGAATTATTCTTGATAATGTAAATTGCTCATGATATCCAATGATTATACTACAAAGATTCCAGAAAACACTAGTAGAAACTCTGCGAAAATACACAAATTACCCTACTGGATTCAGACTAATCTGATAGCGTTTGTGCAGAAGGAGCCAATTATGGTAGAAATTTCTGACATACAACTTAAAGCCATCTGTAAAGAAATTAAATTAAATATGAACATTACCATTAAGGTAATTTGTGCGATTTTACAATTTTCTAGTTTGCATGTCGCATTCTATTTACAGTATAGTTTGTCACATATTTTAGTACATCAGTAACATTTTTGCAAAGGGCAAATCTTTAACACCAATTATTTTGATTTATGCTTTGTAGTATGTGGCTCTTTGTTCTCTGAAAAATTCACTTATCCTAGCATTCCTATATAAATGCATAAGCAAGATTTAGAAGGCAAATATATTTTTAAGATATTCTCTTTCTTTTTTTTTTCATTATTTTTTATATCCTTTAAGAGTGCCATTCACAGTAATAAATTGTGCAAAATATGACAGAGATGACAAAATAACAAAACAATAACAGATACGTTCTCGGATTCCCTTACCAACAAGCTCCTTCGTACGCGCGCCAGCTGCCGGCCAGAGCTTGGCGCGCACCTTTTTTGAAGTTGAGCACGGAGTATCGCTATCCATCCCGCACTGTTTAGTGCTATGAAGAATTAACCTACAGGAGGAGCATTTTCAAGCCCACATTCTGCCGAACAGGTATTTAAAACCATCCGATTAGGCCTTATGTCCTTTTTCCTGCGCTGATACCATACCTTTATAATTGACACTTAATAACAGATATTTGGCAGAGTGCAACTGGAGACCGATAGCTCGGTATTGGTAACTTTTCAAATTAAAAATACAGTAGTACGTGTGTGAGTATAACAACATGCTACATTAGAGGTGGACATACAATTGGGGCAGCCAGATGACTTCTCATAAACCTGAATAGCAGTTTCCCTTCATGAAGGGCTGTGCGCTCCACTGCTTCCAGCGGCTTGACAGTGGTACCACTAGTGATATATTTTGACTGATATACTCACACATACCAAAAATAATCACCACTGTATCACAAATGATCAGTTTCTCATCCATCCAGGTTCTTGGCTGGCTCTTCTATGTATCCTGCCTTCACTGGACCCTAGATCAAGTCTTCTGCACTGCAGTGCTGGATTTATCTCAAGCCAGAGACAGATAGTTGCAGTGCCTAAAGAAGATGCCATTGGTGGCAGCTTTAAAAATACTTACTGGTCTGCAGATTTTGCCAGATTATAGTTTTTGTGCTTGTCTCTATCTGTTGAGCCAAGCTGTTTCCTAACTGCCTCATTATTGCTGACTCTTAGACTTCTCTGTGACCTACATATTTATTACTCTCTTTTCTCGTGTACTGCTGACACTTGTGGTTCTATGGCTCTTACCCTGGCTTCCTTTGGACTCTTTTATTCTCTTTGCCTTTGATACTTAAACTGACCTCTTGACTTGGAGCCAGGACATATTCTGGGCAAAGAGGAAATTGTCATAAAATATGAAAAATAAAAAGGCCTGAAAGTGACCTGCAAGATGGGATGAATAGTTGCCTTATAAAACTTTTGGAGAATGCAGGTTGTTTTGGTATTAAGTCCATAAGATAAATAACTGAGAGGTTTAGATAGTTGTCTGTCTTTTTCCATGTATTTCAGGATGTAGTTGGGTATTTGTACTAAAATACCAGATATTGAGATAAAGCTCCCTTAGAACATACCTGCTCCTGGGCTTTAAAAGCAATGCTATTTTAATACATCCTTTAACTTCCTTACCTATATTATATCTCTACCTTAGATGTACGGTAAATCAAGCTCTCCTATGTCTAATCTGGGCAGTTCCAGTTATTTTGGAAAAATTTAATAAAAAATATACAAAAATAACACAGCCCAAAAATGGTTTCCTGTGCTAACTGCTGTCATACAACTAGCCAAGAACCAAATACCCCAAATTATGAGTCATGCTCTGTAAAACTTCAAGTTGTATTGAACTGTAATACAGCACCAATAGGTTTCATTGATACTATAATGTAGTGCAGAATATCTCCAATGTTATAAGGAATCACTATTTTTTTTCTCTTTTGGGTACATAAGGAATCTGATGAAAAAAAATAACTTGCTGAATGTTTAAAGGGGATGCCATACTACAGTGGGATGCGAAAGTTTGGGCAACCTTTTTAATCGTCATGATTTTCCTGTATAAATCATTGGTTGTTACGATAAAAAATGTCAGTTAAATATATCATATAGGAGACACACACAGTGATATTTTAGAAGTGAAATAAAGTTTATTGGATTTACAGAAAGTGTGCTATAGTTGTTTAAACAAAATTAGGCAGGTGCATAAATTTGGGCACCACAAAAAAAAAAATGAAATCAATATTTAGTAGATCCTCCTTTTGCTGAAATTACAGCCTCTAAACGCTTCCCGTAGGTTCCAATGAGAGTCTGGATTCTGGTTGAAGGTATTTTGGACCATTCCTCTTTACAAAACATCTTTAGTTCATTCAGGTTTGATGGCTTCCGAGCATGGACTGCTCTCTTTAAGTCACACCACAGATTTTCAATTATATTCAGGTCTGGGGACTGAGATGGCCATTCCAGAACGTTGTACTTGTTCCTCTGCGTAAATGCCTTAGTGGATTTTGAGCAGTGTTTAGGGTCGTTGTCTTGTTGAAAGATCCAGCCCCGACGCAGCTTCAGCTTTGTCACTGATTCCTGGACATTGGTCTCCAGAATCTGCTGATACTGAGTGGAATCCATGCGTCCCTCAACTTTGACAAGATTCCCAGTCCCTGCACTGGCCACACAGCCCCACAGCATGATGGAACCACCACCATATTTTAATGTAGGTAGCAGGTGTTTTTCTTGGAATGCTGTGTTCTTTTTCCTCCAAATAACTCAATTTTAGTTTCATCAGTCCACAGCACCTTATTCCAAAATGAAGCTGGCTTGTCCAAATGTGCTTTATGCCATCTCAAGGGGCACTTTTTATGCTGTGGGCGGAGAAAAGGCTTCCTCTGCATCACTCTCGCAAACAGCATCTCCTTGTGTAAAGTGCGCCGAATGGTTGAACAATGCACAGTGACTCCATCTGCAGCAAGATGATGTTGTAGGTCTTTGGTGCTGGTCTGTGGGTTGACTCTGACTGTTCTTACCATTTGTCGCTTCTGTCTATCCAAGATTTTTCTTGGTCTGCCACTTCGAGCCTTAACTTGAACTGAGCTTGTGGTCTTCCATTTCCTCAATATGTTCTTAACTGGAAACAGACAGCTGAAATCTCTGAGACAGCTTTCTGTATCCTTCCCCTAAACCATGATGGTGAACAATCTTTGTCTTCAGGTCATTTGAGAGTTGTTTTGAGACCCCCATATTGCTACTCTTCAGAGAAAATTAAAAGAGGAGGGAAACTTACAATTGACCCCCTTAAATACTTTTTCTCATAATTGGATTCACCTGTGTATGTAGGTCAGGGGTCACTGAGCTTACCAAGCCAATTTGAGTTCCAATAATTAGTTCTAAAGGTTTTGGAATCAATAAAATGACAACAGTGCCCAAATGTATGCACCTGCCTAATTTTGTTTAAACAATTATAGCACACTTTCTGTAAATCCAATAAACTTCATTTTACTTCTCAAATATCACTGTGTGTGTCTCCTATATGATATATTTAACTGACATTTTTTATCGTAACAGCTAACGATTTATACAGGAAAATCATGACGATTAACAAGGTTGCCCAAACTTTCGCATCCCACTGTACATACTGTAGCTATTGTCATATTATAATGGTGTGGTATGAAGCTACAAGCAATTCAGAGGCCTTCATACAGCTTCCTTTATACAGATATTTCATAAATAAGTACCGGCATTATTGCGAAATATGCTCCAGGTATTTGTATATACAGACAAATGCTTTGAAACTGTTTGTTGTGGCTTGGATAAGAGTAAGTTAAATCTTATTATAAAAATCATCAATATACTAGAGGCAACAGATAGAAAAGCAGATTATACTCTTCAGTGTAACACAAAGAAATATGTCTTGTTAGCAGTACATTTAGCTGACTCACAATGCCCTTAATTATTACTCAAATCTATCATTTGCCCATAGTAAAGACAAAGGTTTCTTGGTTTTTGACAGAGAAATTAAAAAAAATGTGCCAGTGTGAGGGCAGATCAAGTAGGAATCATTGCACAAGTTCAGACATGAGAGGTACTGTAGAGAGCTTGACTGTGGTCAGGAAGCTAATGGCTTACACTGACAATGGGTCACTTGTGAAAACATTGGTAGAGAAATAAATAGCATGTCAAACTCTAATTTCTCAGTATATATACACAGAAAAACCTAATATTTAGGATGAGATCATTGAAATAGCATAATTGTCCTTTTTTCTGACTCGAGCTTGAAGCAGCAGTAGAATTAAAAGCTAGCTGACAGTGAAAGGTTAATAGGAAAAGAGCTGAACCTGTTGATTTCAGAGTTGTGTCAAACTTCTAAGGACTTCTTTTATCCCAAGGGTAGTTTTTAGACCAGCGGAAAAAGTTACAGTATTTTGTTACAAAAGATAAGGTTAACAAGAACATGAAACTATATAAAAAGCACGAACAGTAGAATAAAAGGCAAAAGTTTATGTTTTCAGCCAGAACAGGGATAAAAATAAATCCATAGAAATTCAGAAAATATAGTTTCAGCTTTTCACAATGTTCAATAATAATCTGAACATACAGCAGGATACATCTAATGGCTTTGTGCCCTAGCAATGCCTTTGGATATTAATTTAATTGCCTCAGTCATAGCAACACCGTCTATAAATCTGTCTTTAAGTACTTAGAAATACATGGACTATTAAGCAAATCCCAATAAATGCATTTTGTTTTTGGCTGGTAGTATGAAGTTCAGTCATGCAGACTGAATGTTTGACAACTTGCTACATGCTGTAGATGCCTATTTACCCTTTCTGTTGCTTTTTTTTTTTAAGGCAATTAGTTCTCTAAGATGGATTTGGATGTCCTCCAGGGACTGCTCTCTAATCCGCTTTGTCACTGCCCAGGTTATTACCCAGAGCTACTATAATACTCTGCTCTTGATGCCACTCTTCTCACTCAAAACTTGTAATTTTCAATTAATTGATGAATGTATGAGGAGGTGAGCAATCATAGAGAAATAGAGCATTTGCTTATGATAGATGGCTGTGTGTATATAATATATATATATATATATATGATTTAGTAGTTTAAAGTGGAATCTTTCAATGTTACAGTTGAACTAGGAGCAATGGAGAAGACAGATTCAAAGAGTAGAGTGCGGAATAGCTACAATGTAAAATACATCGAAAGCTTAAATATAAATACAAACGAAAGCTTAAAATCAGGACCATCCATGAAGTCTACGTGAAGCTTGCATGTTGTTCTTGTAGGCAGTTTAGTTTTTTTATGGGAGTTCAGTCTCCAAGGATAATAATAAAAAATATGCTTACAAATTACAGTAACCAATCTTATCTATTTTTCCTTTGATGTATGTGTTTACTCAATATGCTTACAAATTACAGTAGCCAATCTTATCTATTTTTCTTTTGATGTATGTGTTTACTCAACATTAAATAACAAATATGGCAAAGGGGGAGAGGTGCTCACAGGGTAATAGTTTTTTGGGGGTGAATAGTTAAAAAGAAAGATTAGTTGTGCTCACCTTTTTGTGTTGTGCAAGCATAGGCACAACACTAGTGTAGGTGTGTGGTTAGACAGTGGTCAATGCTGCCAGTATCGTTCGCTTCTAGCTTGTAGGGTTACCAGAGAGATGAAAAGACAATACAAGAATGTAAAGTAAAAAGTAATTGTGGTCCACTGTTTTTCGATACTTCTTGGCGCAATGACACAACCTCAGGAAGTTGTAGATAGTTTCTTTATTGTTTATACATAGAGGTGACAACACATTTGGAAGTTGGAAACACTCTTTTTTCAAGTCCGGGAATAAAAAACAATGCTCTCTGTGCAGAAAGCGAGTTTTTCTCAGCATCAAGTAATTAAAATGTACTGTCTACTGAGAAAAACACGCTGTCTGCACAGAGTGCATCGTTTTTTAATCCCAGACTTGAAAAAAGAGTGTTTCCTACACTAGTGTTGATCGAGCACCAAAGTCCTCGGGTGCTCGAGTAGAACACTTTGGGATGCTTGTGTGCTCAAATGGAAGTCAATGGGAGAACCAGAGCATTAAACCAGGCACCCCCTGTTTTGAAGAGGGGAGGGTGTCTGGTTCACAGGAAAAGGTCAGAAATTGATGGAAAGACGACTGAAATGGTTCAGGAACATCATGGGGAGGACGTCTAAATGCATTTTGGACTCCCAGGTCGCTGCTGGAAATGATGTTTTCCGAGTAGTACACCACTTTTAGACTGACAATAACACGCAAAAACTGAAAATAAAATCGATTTTAGAGAAAAAAATGTAGGAAACATTCTATCCTGTAAATTTATTTGTATATGAAGTGCAAGTGCTGCCAAAAATTACAGGAAAGAGGCACTCCGATGCATCCTGTATATCACATAAAGGAGGACCTCATTTACATTGTGGTACAATTGTTCAGGTAGTGGGACTCCTACACTCATAAAGCCCATGCACTAAATGACAAGGAATGCCAAAAATGAGAAGGAACCGGCACTCCAATACATCTTTTATTACACATAAAGGAGGGCATCATACACACCCATGAAAAATTATGATGGTGACCCTCTAAAACATTAGGCGCAAGGGCCTGCTGGTGAACCTCTAAAACATTAGGGGCGAGGGTCTGATGCTTATCTGACCATCTAAAACATTAGGGGTTATGGATTGCTGCTGAGCTGACCCTCTAAAACATTAGGGGTGAGAGCCTGCTGCTGATATTAACATCTAAAACATTAGGGGTGAGGGTCTGCTGCTGAGCTGACCCTCTAAAACATTACATGCAAGGGCCTTCTGGTGACCCTCTAAAACATTAGGGGTGATGGTCTGCTGCTGAGCTGACCATCTAAATCAGGCATCCTCAAACTGCGGCCCTCCAGCTGTTGTAAAACTACAACTCCCACAATGTCCTGCTGTAGGCTGATGCCGAGTCTTGTGTGCTGGGAGTTATAGTTTTGCAACAGCTGGAGGGCCGCAGTTTGAGGATGCCTGCTCTAAAACATTAGAAGCGAGGGCAGCCTAATAAGCATGTTGATATGATGGAGGAGGAGGAGGACGAGAAAAGGAAGCTTGAACCATATACCTTTATGTGTGGTGGAAGATGTGCATGGGAATACAGTGTATTCAATACACCATAAAAGACACATTTAAAGTGCCATTATTTTCTGCCGCTTTCCTCTGGTGGAGTAGAGAAGTCAGGGGCAGTCCAGACCTTGTTCATTTTGATAAGAGTCAACCTGTCAACATGTTCAGTTGACAGTCAGATGCGCTTATCAGTTATTATACCCCCAGCAGCACTAAATATCTGCTCTGACAAAACGCTGGCGGCAGGGCAGGCCAGCACCTCCAAGGCGTAGAGCGCCAGTTCATTCCACTTGTGTCCAGCTTAGACACCCAATAGTTGAAAGGCACAGAGGGATCACTGAGGACGCTGACACGGTCTTCTACGTACTCCTTCACCATCTTCCAAAACTTTTCCCTCCTTGTGAAGCTAGGCCACACATCAGGGTGAGGGTGCTGGTGGGGTGTCATGAAACTGTCCCAGGCCTTGGAGAGTGTTGCCCTGCCTCTGTTGGAACTGCTGTGTGTTTTCTTTGTCTCCCCTCCTCGGTTGCCCAAGGAACTACATACTCTGCCGCCAGTGTTGTCAGTAGTGTTCAGCACGTATAATCGAATAGCAAATTTTTATCTTGAATAACGCAACTTCGAGAATTTGCGAATATTTTGAATATAGTGCTATATATTCGTTATAGCGAATATTCATCATTTTTTCCCATCTGAACACATGATTCCTCCCTGCTTCTTAAGCAACTTAAGCAAGGAGGAATCATGACTTTAGATGGGAAAAATGACGAATATTCTAAAACAAAAGAATATATAGAACTATATCGAATATATTTGTTTTTTAGAATATTCGTATTTTTTCTTTCAATCTGTACAGTTGTTCCACCCCATCGACTTGAAAACACAGATCCGATGGTATATTCTAACCCCTAGGCATTCCAATGGTGATGGGGACTTGTCGAGGAGGAGTATGCCGAAGTGGAAAAACTGTACAGATTGAAAAAAAAAGACAAAAATTCTAAAAAACAAATATATTCAATATAGTGCGTTCGTAATATTCTAAAACAAGAATGTATAGCAATATAGTGAATATATGAAAAAATTTATGTAGAGCAATTTAGCTAATATAGACCCCTTTCACACGGGCGAGAATTCCGTGAGGGTGCAATGCGTGAGGTGAACGCATTGCACCCGCATTGAATCCGGTCCCATTCAGTTCAAGGGGGCTGTGTACATGAGCGGTGATTTTCAGGCATCACTTGGGGGAACCCGATCTTTATTATTTATATTATATTTATATATATATATATATATATATATATATATATATATATATATTATATTAACCATGTTATAAGGGAAAATAATAGCATTCTTAATACAGAATGCTTAGTAAAATAGTGATGGAGGGGTAAAAAAAAAAAAAATAAATATTAATAAACTCACCTTAATCTACTTGAACGCTCAGCCTGCCATGCCGTCTTTTTTTGATGAAAAGGACCTGTGGTGACGTCACAGCGCTTATCATATGGTCCATCACATGGCCCATCTCCATGGTGATGAACCATGTGATGGACCATGTGATAAGCGCAGTGACGTCATCAAAATTCTTTTAGCCAGATCCTGAAGAAAGTAGAAAGAAGAGGAGATCCGCTACAGAATCAAGTGGATGGGGTGAGTTAAATTTGTTTATTATGTTTAACCCCTCAATGGACATTTTACTAAGCATTCTGTATTAAGAATGCTATTATTTTCACTTAAAACCATGTTATAAGGGAAAAAAATAAAATCTACACAACACCTAACCCAAACCCGAACTTCTGTGAAGAAGTCCTGGTTCGGGTCTGGATACAAAAAATGCGCTGGAAAATCTGGCATTTTCCCGCAACGCACCCGAATCTTGTCCGGACCTCACACGCAACGCTCGTGTGAAAGAGGCCAAAGTGCTATAATCTTGTTTGTCTAATAGTTTAGGAAGTTCTGAAGTTCAGATTGGAAAAAAATTACGACTATAAAAAAAAAGATTATAGCACTATATTAGCTAAATTGCTCTATATTCCTTTTTTTTCAAATATTCGCTATATTGCTATATATTCTTGGTTTAGAATATTACGAATATTCAGAAAAATGAATATAGTACTATATTAGCTATAGTGCTCTATATATTTGTTTTAAGTAACTTAAGCAGAGAGGAATTATGACTTCAGATGGAAAAAAAAGACGAATATTCTAAAAAACAAATATATATTTTATAGTGCTATATACCGTATTTTTCGCCCCATAAGACCTACCGGCCCATAAGACGCACCTAGGTTTTTGAGGAGGAAAATAAGCAAAAAATTTTTTTTTACCAAAAGGTGTGCTTTTGGTGGGTTTTAAACTAATGGTGGTCTGTGCATGACACAACTATGGGGGATCTGTGGATGACACTGTTTTGGGGGGATCTGTGGGTGGCACTGTTATGGGGGGGATGTGTGGGTGGCACTGTTATGGGGGGATGTGTGGGTGGCACTGTTATGGGGGATCTGTGGGTGGAACTGTTATTGGGGGATCTGTGGATGGCACTGTTATGGGGCGGTTGATCTGTGGATGGCACTGTTATGGAGGGGGATCTGTGGATGGCACTGCTATATATGTGTCACGCACAGATCCCACACTCCATAACAGTGCCATCCACATATCCCCCACCCAATAATAGTGGCATCCACTAAACCTGAGGGAGGGGGGAGGGAGTAGGGGCCGGTGGCATGCAAATGCAGTTGGGCCGGTGCGGTCTCTGTACTCCGGTCCCACCGCTCACTCACTGCTGCAGCATTGCCAGACTGACAGCAGCTGTAGATGACTTTTGTAAATGGGCACACAAGTAGCTCAGGCAAATTGTGGTAGGTTTCGAGAAACCGCTGAACCACTAAGTTGAACACATGGGCTAGACATGGTATGTGTGTGAGCTTGCTGAGCTCTGAAGCCACCACCAAGTTACGTCCATTATCAGACACAACCATGCCTGGTTCTAGCCTCAGTGTCCACAATCCTAAATGGCAACATTTCCAGGGCCAGCAATTTGGAAAGGTGCACATTTAGTGCTATGGACTGTGGGTGGGTGGCTGGGTATTTGCGCTTTCTTTCTAAGGCCTGGGGTATGGACATCTGTACGCTGCAATGGGACACAGAAGTGGATGTGCTAGATGATGGTGCTTGTGAAGATTCAGGTGCAGGGCGGGAGGCATCCAGGCCTGCGTCTTGGACAGGGGATTGGCAAGCATGTAACATAGGGGAAGAGGAGGCAGTGGTGTGACCCGCAGACACTGATTGTGGACCCAGGCGTTTGTCCCATCTATTAGGGTGCTTTGATGCCATGTGGCGGATCATGCTGGTGGTGGTGAGGTTGCTAGTGTTCATGCCCCTGCTCATTTTGGTATGGCACAGGTTGCAAATGACAATTCTTTTATCGTCCACACGTTCCTGAAAAAAGCACCAGATTGCGGAAACACCTAGCCCTTGGCAAAGGAGATTGACGCAAAGGGGTGCTCCGGGGAACAGTTGCGGGCCTGCTTGGTGTGGCCCGCCTTCTCTCTTTTGCCAACCCACGGCCTCTTCCAGCCTGTTGGGGTTCTGCGGATCCCTCCCCTTCTGTACTGTTGTCCTTGCTCAGCTTGCCACCTTCCCAGGTTGGGTCAGTGATTTCACCGTCCACCACCTCCTCTTCCACTTCCTTACTCTGTTCATCCTCCTGACTTGTTGACCTAACAACAACCTCACTTATTGACAACTGTGCCTCATCCACATCATCTACCTCTTAAGACACTAATTGCGGTTGACTTATTGGCAACTGTGTCTCATCATCATCATCCACCTCGTAAAACACTAATTGCCATTCCCCACCATCATCTTCTTGTGACTGTGTCACCGCCACTTCTGTGAGAAGGTCTGTTAGATGTTCTTCTCTACCTGCATGGTTGGAGTGAGTTTTGCAGAGAGAATTGCTTCACGGCATCTCTTTCAGAGGTTTCTACCAAGACTGTGCCATCTTTTCTCTCTGAATTTTCAGATGTGCTTTCCGAGAGTGGTGTCCAGGAGTTGACCCCGCACTGGGAGTATGACTGCCCTATTAATCTTATCCCAGGTACCAAACTGCCAAAATCACGTTTATACAATCTCTCTCAACCTGAAAGAGTCACTATGCGTACTTATTTCTCTGAGAGCCTGAGAAAGGGACACATGCGATCCTCGAAGTCACCTGTTGCAGCTGGGTTTTTTTTTGTTAAGAAAAAAGATGGTTCTTTAAGACCTTGTCTGGATTTCAAGGAGCTGAACTGTATCACAACTCGTGACCCATATCCGCTTCCTCTGATCCCGGACCTGTTTAACCGGATTGTTGGCGCTAAGGTTTTTTCTAAGTTGGATTTAAGAGGGGCATACAACCTAGTCAGGGTCAGGGAAGGGAACGAATGGAATTCAATACCCCTGAGGGTCATTTCAAGAATTTGGTTATGCCTTTTGGTTTGATGAATGCTCCGGCCGTCTTCCAACATTTTGTGAACAGCATTTTTCATCATTTAATGGGAAAATTTGTGCTAGTGTATCTGGATGACATTTAGATTTTTTCTCCTGATTTCAAGTCTCATCGGGACCTCCTACGTCAGGTCTTGCTGATTCTGCGGGATAATAAATTGTACACTAAACTGGAAAAATGTGTGTTTGTGGTTCCGGACATTTAATTTCTTGGTTTTCTTCTCTCCGCTTCTGGTTTTCGCATGGACCCTGAAAAGGTCCGTGCTGTGCTTGATTGGGGGCTTCCTGAGAATCAGAAGTCGCTGATGCGGTTTTTGGGTTTTGCCAATTATTACAGAAAGTTCCTTTTGAATTATTCCTCTGTTGTTAAGCCACTCACTAATATGACTAAAAAGGGGGTAGATTTTTCTTCATGGTCGGTAGATGCATTTAAAGCCTTTTCTAGTATCAAAGAGAGTTTTGCTTCCGCTCCCATTTTAGTACAACCTGATGTCTCTCTACCTTTTATTGTTGAGGTGGACACTTCTGAGGTGGGTGTGGGTGCGGTCTTACCTCAGGGTCCCTCTCCTGCCAAATGGCGACCGTGTGCCTTTTTCAAAAGGAAACTCTCCTCTGCAGATGTGGGAGATAGGGAGTTGCTGGCCATCAAATTAGCTTTTGAGGAATGGCGCCATTGGTTAGAGGGAGCCAGACACCCTATTACCGTGTTTACAGACCATAAGAATCTGGCCTACTTGGAATCAGCCAAGCGTCTGAACCCGAGACAGGCCAGATGGTCTTTCTTCTTTTCTAGTTTTAATTTTGTTGTTCCGCCCTGGGGTTAAAAATGTGAAGGCGGATGCCCTGTCACGTTGTTTTCCGGGAGGGGGGAACTTTGAAGACCCGGGTCCCATTTTGGCTGAAGGGGTGGTCGTCTCTGCTCTTTATCCTGATTTGGAGGCAGAGGTTCAGGCAGCCCAGGCAGAGGCTCCTGATCTTTGTCCCCCTGGGAGGTTGTTTGTGCCTCTCGCTTTCCGACACAAGGCTTTTAAGGAGCACCACGATACTGTCCTTGCTGGGCACCCGGGGAGCAGAGCCACAGTGGATCTCATTGCTCGGAGATTCTGGTGGCCGGCTCTTCATAAGACGGTTGAGGGTTTTGTGGCAGCCTGCAAGACCTGCGCTCGTGCCAAGGTCCCTCATTCACGGCCATCGGGTTCTCTCCTTCCATTACCCATTCCTTCCCGTCCTTGGACGCATCTGTCCATGGACTTCACTACGGACCTGCCTCGTTCCTCGGGGAAGACTGGGATTCTGGTAGTAGTGGACCGTTTTAGAAAAATCACACATTTCATTCCCTTTTCTGGGTTACCCAATGCTAAGACACTGGCGCAAGCGTTTGTCGATCACATTGTTAAATTGCATGGCATTCCTTCAGACATTGTCTTCCTCAGACTTGGAAGATCCATAATGTTTTTCACAGGTCCCTATTAAAACCTTATGTCCAACCCACCATACCCTCCTCTTTGCCTCCTCCTCCGATTGTTGTTGATGGTAATCTTGAATTTCAGGTCTCTAGGATTGTGGATTCTCGGATTATCCGCGGTTCTCTCCAGTACCTCGTTCATTGGGAGGGTTATGGTCCTGAGGAGAGGATGTGGGTCCCAGTGGCGGACATTAAGGCCACTCGTCTTATCAGGGCTTTCCATAGGTCTTGTCCTGAGAAGGTGGGCTCTGAGTGTCCGGAGTCCACCCGTAGAGGGAGGGGTACTGTCACCACCACTTCTGTGAGAAGATCTGTTAGATGTTCTTCTCTATCTGCAAGTTCTTTGTTTTGGTTTCACTTTGTCATCTCCTTTCCTTCTCCCAGCAGTCACCTATTTACACTAATTGTCTCCCTTTATATTCCCTCCCATACTGCCTCACTTTGCGGTTTATACTTCTTCTTGGATTGTGCTCACTGCTGGATGCTGCTTATGCTGATTCCTCAGATAAGTCTGTTTCCTTTATTTGTGTTTCCTTGCTGGCTTGATTCTAGGTTACCTTGACTCAGTCCGTATTAAGTGCAGGGAGCCGGTGGTCGTGTCCCCTCACTATTATTGGGTTTTCAGATGTCACATAGTATGAGGTACGTGGACATGCAATCGTCTACCATAAAGACCTTTGCATGGGCATTGCAGTCAGAGAGAGCTCTAGGGGTTTTATAGTTTGGGATCAAGCCAGTCGGATGTTTATTTATAAGTTCCAGCTTTCTGCAACACCATCCGTGACAGACTGTGGAGTTTGGGCATCAATGCACATGATCTCCTCATGTCCCTCTTCAAGCGGGCTTGAAGAGAGGCCCAAATCAAGGAATGACGATCAAAATAGCTCCTCGGGATATACGAGTGGGGGATCACTTGTTTGCCAAGACTCTCAATGGTGGGAGGAAGGAGGATCAGGGAGAGGATTCTGTTGACAGATATTGAGGATGCGCAAAAGTTATACAGAAGATGTAGCGCAGGTAACATCGCTGTCAGCAGCAGACAAAAAATTGCGCTGAATGTCATAGATATTTAACCACTTCAGCCCCGCTAGGTGAAACCCCCTTCATGACCAGAGCACTTTTTACACTTCGGCACTACACTAATTTCACCGTTT
Organism: Bufo gargarizans; assembly: GCF_014858855.1. NCBI lineage: Eukaryota > Metazoa > Chordata > Amphibia > Anura > Bufonidae > Bufo > Bufo gargarizans. Next base: position 302,200,710 of record NC_058083.1, read on the forward strand.
ATCGCTCGGTCATGCAACTTACCATACAAATGAATTTTACCTCCTTTTCTTCTCACTAATAGAGCTTTCATTTGGTGGTATTTCATTGCTGCTGGCATTTTTACTTTTTTTGTTATTAATCAAAATGTAACGATTTTTTTGCAAAAAAATGAAATTTTTCACTTTCATCCATATATAAATTTTTCGCCAAATTTATTGTTCTACATGTCCTTGATAAAAAAAAAATGTTTGGGAAAAAAAAAATTGTTTGGGTAAAAGTTATAGCATTTACAAACTATGGTACAAAAATGTGAATTTCCGCTTTTTGAAGCAGCTCTGACTTTCTGAGCACCTGTCATGATTCCTGAGGTTCTACAATGCCCAAACAGTAGAAAACCCCCACAAATGACCCCATTTCGGAAAGTAGACACCCTAAGGTATTCGCTGATGGGCATAGTGAGTTCATCAAACTTTTTATTTTTTGTCACAAGTTAGCGGAAAATGATGATGATTTTATTTTTTTTATTTTTTCTTACAAAGTCTCATATTCCACTAACTTGCGACAAAAAATAAAAAATTCTAGGAACTCGCCATGCCCCTCACGGAATACCTTGGGGTGTCTTCTTTCCAAAATGGGGTCACTTGTGGCGTAGTTATACTGCCCTGGCAATTTAGGGGCCCATATGTGTGAGAAGTACTTTGCAATCAAAATCTGTAAAAAATGACCGGTGAAATCCGAAAGGTGCACTTTGGAATATGTGCCCCTTTGCCCACCTTGGCAGCAAAAAAGTGTGACACATCTGGTATCGCCGTACTCAGGAGAAGTTGGGGAATGTGTTTTGGGGTGTCATTTTACATATACCCATGCTGGGTGAGAAAAATATCTTGGTCAAATGCCAACTTTGTATAAAAAAATGGGAAAAGTTGTCTTTTGCCAAGATATTTCTCTCATCCAGCATGGGTATATGTAAAATGACACCGCGAAACACATTCCCCAACTTCTCCTGAGTACGGCGATACCAGATGTGTCACACTTTTTTGCTGCCAAGGTGGGCAAAGGGGCACATATTCCAAAGTGTACCTTTCAGATTTTGCAGGCCATTTTTTACACATTTTGATTGCAAGGTACTTCTCACACATTTGGGCCCCTAAATTGCCAGGGCAGTATAACTACGCCACAAGTGACCCCATTTTGGAAAGAAGACACCCCAAGGTATTCCGTGAGGGGCACTGCGAATTCCTAGAATTTTTTATTTTTTGTCACAAGTTAGCGGAAAATGATGATTTTTTTTTTTTCTCTTTTTTCCTTACAAAGTCTCATATTCCACTAACTTGCGACAAAAAATAAAAAATTCTAGGAACTCGCCATGCCCCTCACGGAATACCTTGGGGTGTCTTCTTTCCAAAATGGGGTCACTTGTGGCGTAGTTATACTGCCCTGGCAATTTAGGGGCCCATATGTGTGAGAAGTACTTTGCAATCAAAATCTGTAAAAAATGACCGGTGAAATCCGAAAGGTGCACTTTGGAATATGTGCCCCTTTGCCCACCTTGGCATCAAAAAAGTGTCACACATCTGGAATCGCCGTACTCAGGAGAAGTTGGGGAATGTGTTTTGGGGTGTCATTTTACATATACCCATGCTGGGTGAGAGAAATATCTTGGCAAAAGACAACTTTTCCAATTTTTTTATACAAAGTTGGCATTTGACCAAGATATTTTTCTCACCCAGCATGGGTATATGTAAAATGACACCCCGAAACACATTCCCCAACTTCTCCTGAGTACGGCGATACCAGATGTGTGACACTTTTTTGCAGCCTAGATGCGCAAAGGGGCCCAAATTCCTTTTAGGAGGGCATTTTTAGACATTTGGATCCCAGACTTCTTCTCACGCTTTAGGGCCCCTAAAAAGCCAGGGCAGTATAAATACCCCACATGTGACCCCACTTTGGAAAGAAGACACCCCAAGGTATCCAATGAGGGGCCTGGCAAGTTCATAGAATTTTTTATTTTTTTGCATAAGTTAGCGGAAATTTTTATTTATTTTTTTTCTCACAAAGTCTCACTTTCCGCTAACTTAGGACAAAAATTGAAATCTTTCATGGACTCAATATGCCCCTCAGCAAATACCTTGGGGTGTCTTCTTTCCAAAATGGGGTCAGTTGTGGGGTGTTTGTACCGCCCTGGCATTTGAGGGTCTCCGCAATCATTACATGTATGGCCAGCATTAGGAGTTTCTGCTATTCTCCTTATATTGAGCATACAGGTAATGAGATTTTTTTTTCCGTTCAGCCTCTGGGCTGAAAGAAAAAAATGAACGGCACAGATTTCTTCATTCGCATCGATCAATGTGGATGAAAAAATCTCTGCCAAAAAAAAAAAATGGAGGGGAAAGGCGTCTGCCAGGACATAGGAGCTCCGCCCTACATCCATACCCACTTAGCTCGTATGCCCTGGCAAACCAGATTTCTCCATTCAATCAATCGATGTGGATGAATAAATCATTGCCGGGATTTTTTTTTTTTTTTTTTATATATATATACAAAGTGCTTGCCAAAGCATAGGAACGCCGCCTCCTCCTCAGCTCGTATGCCTCGGCAAACGTATCTGTCACTGCAGAGGAGAAAATCCCGTCTTGCAGCGCCGCATACACCGACTTGCGTGTAATCTGACAGCAGCGCAATGCTTCTGTCAGAATGCACATCGGTGCTGCAGCTAGTCGATCGGTTGGTCCACCTGGAAGGTAAAAAAAGAAAAAAAAAATAAATATGAAAAAACCAGGCCGCAACGCAATAATTTTATTAACTTTGCAACAGAACATATAAACTTTAACTTTTTTAACTGAACATTAACGTGTTTGCTTACTGGTGTGTTTTTTTTTTTTTTTGTTTTTTTTTTACCTTTATAGAACAAACCTCTCCTTCCCCATGGGTCAATGTGCAAAGCGCAAATCGCCCAAAGATGTGGCGAAGTGCGTTATGCACTTTGTCCCATGTGAAAGGAGACGTTTGCAGCAGCAGTGAGTGAATGGGCCCTAATAGCCCTGTGTGCCTGTCCTGGTGAGATGATCCCTATGCTAATAGTGTACCTGTGAGTGGTACTTCCGGAAACACTCTCCAAAGCATAGGGCAGGGTGGTCCGGACAGTCAGGACAGAAATAGCGGGTGTCACGCCTTATTCCACTCCTGCTACAGACACGACATCTTTTTCGGGGTGACTGTTGGGTTGAGGTACCAGGAACGACATTGGGGAAATGTCGCTCGTGTAGACGGCTAACTACACTGGTGTTTGGGGCCACGGAACCTCCTGGATACAGGAGGTTCTCGATGATCTCTTCCTGAAATTTGAGGAAGGATCCAGTTCTCCCAGCCTTACTGTAGAGAACAAAACTATTGTACAGAGCCAATTGAATTAAATATACAGACACCTTCTTATACCAGCGTCTGGTGCGTCGGGAAACTAAATACGGAGACAACATCTGGTTATTGAAGTCGACCCCTCCCATGTGGAGGTTATAGTCGTGGACTGAGAGGGGCTTTTCAATGACACGGGTTGCTCGCTCAATTTGGATTGTCGTGTCTGCGTGAATGGAGGAGAGCATGTAAACGTCACGCTTGTCTCTCCATTTCACCGCGAGCAGTTCTTCGTTACACAGTGCAGCCCTCTGCCCCCTTGCAAGACGGGTGGTAACGAGCCGTTGGGGGAAGCCCGCGCGACTAGTTCGCGCGGTACCACAGGCGCCAATACGTTCTAGAAACAAATGCCTAAAGAGGGCCACACTTGTGTAAAAATTGTCCACATAAAGATGGTACCCCTTGCCGAATAAGGGTGACACCAAGTCCCAAACTGTCTTCCCACTGCTCCCCAGGTAGTCAGGGCAACCGACCGGCTCCAGGGTCTGATCTTTTCCCTCATAGAGCCGAAATTTGTGGGTATAGCCTGTGGCCCTTTCACAGAGCTTATACAATTTGACCCCATACCGGGCGCGCTTGCTTGGGATGTATTGTTTGAAGCCAAGGCGCCCGGTAAAATGTATCAGGGACTCGTCTATGCAGATGTTTTGCTCTGGGGTATAAATATCTGCAAATTTCTGGTTGAAATGGTCTATGAGGGGCCAAATTTTGTGGAGCCGGTCAAAAGCAGGGTGGCCCCTGGGACGGGAGGCGGTGTTGTCACTAAAGTGCAGGAACCGCAGGATGGCCTCAAAACGTGCCCTGGACATGGCAGCAGAGAACATGGGCATGTGATGAATCGGGTTTGTGGACCAATATGACCGCAATTCATGCTTTTTTGTCAGGCCCATGTTGAGGAGGAGGCCCAGAAAAGTTTTAAGTTCGCAAACTTGGACTGGTTTCCACCGGAAAGGCTGGGCATAAAAGCTTCCCGGGTTAGCGGTGATAAATTGTGTGGCATACCTGTTTGTTTCGGCCACAACTATGTCTAAAAGCTCCGCAGTCAAGAACAGCTCAAAAAATCCCAGGGCCGAACCGATCTGAGCCGTCTCAACCCGAACTCCAGACTGGGCAGTGAAAGGGAAAACTACAGGTGCGGCTGAAGTTGGGGACTGCCAATCAGGGTTTGCCAGCACCCCTGGGATTCTAGGGGCTCTACGGGCACGTCTTTGCGGTGGCTGCGACGGGGTCACTACTGCACGTGCCACCGTACCAGCTTCAACTGCCCTTCTGGTGCTCACTACTTCACCAGGTTGTACGGCAGTGCTGGTACTAGGTCCAGGGAGGGCTGGGCTGCTGGTGTATGCCTCACCACGTAATCCGACAGCACCAGCCCCACTCTGCTGCTCTTGAAGCGGATCCTGCGCAACCTGCGGTCTAGCGACACGGGGCCGGGTACGCCTGGTGGTATCAGGGACCTCAGCCTCCTCGTCCGAACTTTGGGTCAGAGAGCCACTGCTTTCTACAGGTTCGTATTCTGACCCGCTGGATTCATCAGATGAGGGTTCCCACTCCTCATCCGACTGGGTCAGAAGCCTGTAGGCCTCTTCAGAAGAATACCCCCTGTTAGACATGTGGGCAACTAAATTTAGGGGTATTCCCTGAGACTACCCAAGAAAAAAAAAGCAAGCCTGTCTTACAAAGGGGAGGCTAGCGAAGTACCGGAGGCCGCTGCGGTTGATAAAAAATATCAAAACTGATTTTTTTATCGCCGCAGTGCGTGTAAAGTGAATGTGCAGTGATCAAAAAAAATTTTTTTTTTGTCACTGCGGTGGGGCGGGTGTGGGGCGAACGCACGTGTGGGCGACCGATCAGGCCTGATCGGGCAAACACTGCGTTTTGGGTGGAGGGCGAACTAAAGTGACACTAGTACTATTATAGATCTGACCGTGATCAGTTTTGATCACTTCCAGATACTATAAAAGTACAAATGCCGATTAGCGATACGCTAATCAGCGAATAACGGACTGCGGTGCGGTGGGCTGGGCGCTAACTGATCGCTAACTACCTAACCAAGGGACCTAAACTATACCTAAAACCTAACGGTCAATAACAGTGAAAAAAAAAAGTGACAGTTTGCACTGATCACTTTTTCTCGCTGGTATCATTGGGGGACACAGGACCGTGGGTATAGCTTGCTGCTGCCACTAGGAGGCGACACTAGGCTGAAAAGTGATAACTCCTCCCCTGCAGGCTATACCCCCTCCAGCCTGGAGAGAGCATATCAGTTTTTAGCTTAGTGTCGTAGGAGGCAGACCTCCCTGCTTAGCAGGGTGGCTCTTTTACGATTTTTGTTTTTATTTTATTTTATTTTTAGGTTAAGGGGCACAGATTCGCATGCGTCTCTGTCTCCCTGGGAGGCTGGCCGGTGTTGCCTTTCCACCGCCCTGCCTCCCCCAAGAAGACAAAGTGGACCAGGGCAGCCTAGCTCCCCTGCTTCCCGCCAGCAAGAGGGCCACCTCCTCCCCAGCCCTTCTCTACATGGACCCCTGATGCCTGGTGCCAGCGGTCGTGGGGTGGCCCTGCTGGTACAAGACTATGGGTGAAGAACACAGATGAAGTCTGGTGAGTTTTACTGTCCCTCCCTGTCCCCCTCACATGGCCCCTTCTTGAGGGGGTGAGGAATCCTCCACCCATCGCCCAGCTCACCTCAGTAGAAAGGGTTAATCCCTTTCCACGGCCGCGGCATGTTACTTTCACCTTCCCGACTACAAACAGGCGCCTTCTGCGCCCTATTCCGGTGACCCCGCTCTCCGACCGACCGGGTGGGCTTCCCGGTCGGCCAAGCGACGCACCTTCTCGGCGGCTCCCTTTTCAGGAGTCCACTAAGCCGTCCCGGGAGAGCAGGCAGAACGGATTCCCTACTCGGCCGGACGCCGCAAAATTTATGCCCCGGCTTTATTTGGGCCTACCGTTTTATTTCTTTCTGATTTCTTCGGCCACGCATATTTACTCCTCCGATGGGCTTACGTGGTCAGCGGACTCAGGTGACCGCATTCCGGACATCGATCCAGGTTCGCTATGTACTGACTAGCGGTGAGTCCCGGTCGGCCGGCGTGATAATTTAGTCCCCGGCTTTGCGGCCTTCTAGGCCGGAACTTCCTCCCTCATTTCAGGCACCTGCTTTCTATAGATTCTGTCTGCAGGCACAATGTGCCTTTATATTGCAGTATACAGCCCTTCTCCATATCGGGCTAGGTCCTCATAAAAAATTAGTAAAAAAAAATAAAAAAATTTTTTTTTAAATTGTGCGCATGCAGATCCTGCTCTCCTCAGCCCACAAGTTCCAATGGAGTACGTATGAGGGATCCCAATCCGCCACCTGAGGCTGTTTGGTTGATTATGCTCCAACTGCGCATATCCAGTGGAGTACATCTGAGAGATTCCCATTCCGCCCTCCGGGCCGTTTGGTTGATAATACTCCAACTGCAAAAATCCAGTGGAGTACATCTGGAGGATCCCAATCCGCCCTCTGAGGCCGTTTGGTTGATTATGCTCCAACTGCGCATATCCAGTGGAGTACATCTGAGAGATTCCCATTCCGCCCTCCGGGCCGTTTGGTTGATAATGCTCCAACTGCATAGATCCAGTGGGGTACATCTGGAGGATCCCAATCCGCCCTCTGAGGCCGTTTGGTTGATTATGCTCCAACTGCATAGATCCAGTGGGGTACATCTGGAGGATCCCAATCCGCTCTCTGGGGCCGTTTGGTTGATAATGCTCCAACTTCGTAAATCCAGTGGGTACATCCGAAGGGTCCCCAATCCGCCCTCCGGGCCGTTTGGTTGATGATGCTCCAACTGCATAAATCCAGTGGGGTACATCTGGAGGATCCCGATCCGCCCTCTGAGACCGGTTGGTTAATGGTGCTACTACTGCGCAAATATCCGACTGCGCAAATCCAGTTGTGGACAACTGAAACTTCCCATCCACCCTCCGGGGGCGTCTGTTTGAGTTTCTACCCTGCGCAACTCAGCGGGGGACCTCTGGAAGTTCCCAATCCACCCTCCTGGGTCGTTTGGTTACTACAGCACCGTCTGTGCAATCGGTAAGCAGACCTTTAGTTCCATTCCACCTCCGGGTAGTTTGGTTCTTATTTCAACACCGCCGCAACCTGCAACAGCCATGGCTAGAGGCTGAGAGGTGGAACTGCGCACGAGCGGGCCGAGGCAGGACAGTTATTCGGTCCCTAGATTACGTCCGTGTTAACCGGTTCTGGTGTATGCATTAACCCCTTCCTTAGGCACTATTTACACTTCTACTAGATACAGTGCTTAATTTGGGTTTTACCTCCTTCCTGAGGTGGACTGACCTCACTAGCATTGGCCTCAATGCCGGCAAGGTGTCCCTCTTTCTGTGAGTGGCGGAATTGAAGTTCCACTGGGCTCAGTATTGTCAGCATACATTAACCGTCTGTTAGGTGGCATGATGGCATTCTCACTGCTGTCGCAGTGTTTACGTACGCATTACACCCTTCTGGGGGGGGGATGATGACACCTCCCACAGAGTACAGAACTCGTTAATATGCAAGTTCCTGCTAGGTGCGTTACCCCCTTCGATGGGTGATGTATTGCACGACCTCGGGGTACAGTACTTACTGGATATGTTACTCCCGATCGTAGGTAAAGCGTTTGCACTGCCACTGGGTGCAGTGTTTGCCGTCGGTTTTTCCCCCTCCATTGAGTGGGTACTTACACTTCCGTAGCTTGCGGTTCTGACTATCGCTACCCCCTTCCCTACCGGGGGTTTGCGCTTCCGTTGGTTGCTATTCCACCTCCCATTTGCCATCACATACTTCCTATGGCAGTTCCCTCTACAAACGATCCAGTAACGGGGGAATCGCTATGCATCTTTGCATGCTGTATTTCAGCTACGCCACGACTCTAGATGCCTTGGTTCCCTTCACAGGTGGTCCGTGGCAACAGTCGGTACCGCTGGTGCCTGATATTCTCCATCTAGTGGCATATGGATACTGCCACTGGAGACTATGGATACCCCCATTTTGTATCCCTCTTTTCTTCATGCACCCTTTGGAGACACAAGAATGTGGCCTTTGTGCTCTCAGGGGAGTCACCCACTCAGGTCTCCACCGTTCAGGTCAGTCACACTGCACAGAGTACTGTGATCAAGATCCAGCAAGCAGAGTATTCCACCGACTCCGGATGCTGAGTCCACCACTCATCCTTATCTAGATGAGGGCGTTATGCTGGCAATCTGCAGTGGCTACTACAACGGCTTCTCCTTCGCAGGGTAGTCTTCACGCTAGGGCCAGATGCTCCTAATCGCTGTAGCGAGACAGCCCCCCCTCAGGTAGGGGTTCTACCCTGGTACTAATTCGGCAGTTGCTCCTGTTCAGCGCCCTTGTCAGGTGGAGGGGTTAGGGTTGGCTCTACTGACTGGGCCAGCTTGATACCAGAACTTCTCCTGGATGTTCTCAGGCCGTCCCCTCATGTCCACGCTGGCGGAGCATACGGTAGCCCCTACCGCACGAGGGGTGTTTGAGTCTCCGCTACATGCGAAGGCTCCTTCTGCACAGTTCTTTCGTCAGGCAGCGGATTCCTCTACCATGAGAATCAGTGACCTCTACGGTGTGGTCTACTCCTCGGCTGGAGTATGGCGTGTGCATTACTCTTGGGGCTTCCCTGGTAGGGCCTCCCCTTCTGGCGGTGTGTCGCATCTCCACTAGACGCTGTGGAGCCCCCGTCTCACATGGGAATGGGCTTTAGTTCTGGCCTCTTTCTGGTTTTCTACCAATAAGGGTACGTGGCTCTGACAACTGTTGTCCTTCTGCCACATCCAATCCATATCCATATGTTTGAGAAAGGCTCTTGATGTGAGCCGTAACGCGTCAGAGTATTGTATGTGACCAAAAAAGACATCATCTTTTGTTGAAGGCTATAGTGAGTGCCGGTCTTTCTTCATTATTGTTGGCTATTGTCCTTCTGTCGTAGGCTCGGGTGTGGCGATGGTGTAATTACAATGGCTGATCGGCACCTACCTTTTGAGTGCGTTCTACTGGGTAGATCAGTCCCTACGGCACTCGTCTGCTCTAGATTGCCGTTCTAAGCGGGACCTGGATCTAGTAGTCATACTGTGTCGCCAGTGGTGCTACCTCTCTTCAGATGTCAGTGATATCACCTCAAGTCAATGGTGGTTGTTCTTTCACTGCTCATTCCGGGGGTGGACTGAGAGTCTTCCCAAGACGGGTAGAGCGGGTGTATGTTACGACGTCCCCTGTTAGTAGGAGTTTCGTTCCTGGTACGGATCACACGTTTCCTTTCCGGTCTCCCCTCGTGGTGGATAACTGATCTCCTTATCCTCCTGTCTAGCTGACCAGTAGCCATGGGTTGTACGACTCTGGGAGCCCATCCCTATTTATTTATTTATTTTTTTCGGGCCCAGGGTTCCTCGGGTATGGTGAAGGCGTTGGACGTTGTGGTCGAACTTCACCCGGCAAGAGTATTTCTCTCATCTTTGTTCCACTCGTCTGCCCTTCCAGGCAGCGTTACTGTTTTGTTGAAATATGGTCAGTGACGGGGCTCCCATCACTGGCGGTGCTCACATTGGCTTTTATTTTACTTACTTTTCCCATGTGGTATTGATACTTTGGCCGGCAGTGGGGCACGCCTGGCTCAGGCGTTTGTTTCCTAGTGATTCTCAGGCAGCTTCTCTTACTAGAGATCTCACCACCAGCCTCTCTGGCTATGAGGGCGTTGGTCTACCAATATTCCGCTCCCTAGGGGCTGTTCTCTGGACCAGAGGTGAATCCTAAGGACTTGGCTTTTTAGTTCTGCTTCCACAGCTGCGGCCAGGAGCCAGCTGTTTGGTGGCATTGTTTATTATTTTTTTCTCTGAATTGTTACGCCTTCTTGTACGTACTTTTTTTCTTTAAGTATGAACATAGGGCGGTGTTCCGTCCAAGGTCCTCTTTTTTCGCAGAAGGTGGTCGCCTTTCCACGCCTCACAGACATGGGTTTCTCTTCTTTCTCCCTCGTAGTACACGGACCGAGCTCTCAATCAGCCATGTGATTTGGCCTCTGGGTTTGCTTGTCCTTGTCTGGCGCCTACAGCCCTAAGGACTTCTACCAATTCTTATCCTGGGGTCCTTGTCAAGGCTGACGGCCTCCAAAGGATGTTTTCCGGATAGATCCGTTCAACAGTTGCTCGGGCATTCCGCCCTCGGGTGGGCAACGCCCAGCTGAGTCTTGGCCCACCCGACCAGCGGTCGGCGATTCTCGGGTCCATCTCCTCGTGCAGTAGCTTCCAGAGTGGAAGGCAGTGTCTTGGTCTTCCGGGCACACGTTCGTCAAGTCTTACCGGGTGCCTTCCTAGGCACCGGCGGATACTGTTCCAGGCAGCAAATTCTTGCAGGCGACAGTGAGTTACGCATCCTCAAGGACGTTTTTTCTCCAGGGGCATGTGATTTTTTTCCCTCCCCGTGGACTGCTTTAGGACGTCCCACGGTCCTGTGTCCCCCAATGATACCAGCGAGAAAACGAGATTTTTGTGAAACTCACCTGTAAAATCTCTTTCTCGCGTGGTTCATTGGGGGACACAGCTCCCACCCAGTGATTTCTGTTTGCCGTGATTGTTGGCGGTTGTGGAGCCACTATGGCCCCAGTTCTGGTTTGATCCGACTGGCATTGATCAGTTGTTGGTTGTTTACCGTATGGTTATTTTCTCCTACTCCTATTGCTTGGGCACAAACTGATATGCTCTCTCCAGGCTGGAGGGGGTATAGCCTGCAGGGGAGGAGTTATCACTTTTCAGCCTAGTGTCGCCTCCTAGTGGCAGCAGCAAGCTATACCCACGGTCCTGTGTCCCCCAATGAACCACGCGAGAAAGAGATTTTACAGGTGAGTTTCACAAAAATCTCGTTTTTCTTTTCACTTGTGATTGACAGGGGTGATCAAAGGGTTAATTGGGGTTCAGGGGGGTGATCAGGGGCTATAGTGTAGTGTTTGGTGTACTCACTGTGAAGCCTGCTCCTCTGCTGGATCCAACCGACGAAAAGAACCAGCAGAGGAGCAGGCAGCCATATAACAGATCATATTTACAAATATGATCTGCTATCTGGCACTTTGATTGGATTTTTTAAAAATCAGCAACCTGCCAGCCACGATCATTGGCTGGCAGGTTGCTGACGAAATACTCCTGTGCGAAATACCGGCGCGAACTGCGCATGCGCGCGCGCATATTCGCGTCATCTCGCGTCTCGCGAGATGACGCGTATATGCGTGACTGTGCGCAGCGCTGCCACCTCCGGACCGCACATCTGCGTTAGGCGGTCCGGAGGTGGTTAAGATGCGTAAATGTAACATAAGAGATTTTGCAGCGGCCGAACAATTGCACGCAAGTTATCGCAGGTTGCGCTAATAAAATATATTGCAGCCAGATAAAACAATAGTCCTTAAAAGGTCTTTTGGGTCTCTAACAACTTTCAAGACTAAACCCTGCCCAAAAATAAATAAATGTCCCTGTCCCTACAATATCTTTCCCTTCTGCTGCAGCTCTTCCTGAATAAGACTGAGCCTAACCACGTGCCTATATAGCACCCGATGACGCATTCCAGCCAGCCAATAACTGTAATGCCAGTAACCAACATGGCTACGGCATTAAAGTGAGTGCCAGTTCTTCCACACACGTTTATTGGCATCGCAATGCTCGAGTCAAAATGGTGTTCGGATGAGCATGCTCACCCAACACTGGTCAAAGCTACTTTACTGTAAGAACCGTGAATCTGTAAAATAGACTTCCTCAGGACCTAGTCACAGGAGGATCAGTGGACAGCTTTAAAAAGGGTTTAAATGAATTCTTAAAAGCAAACAACATTAATGCTTATGAAAAGTTGTAGAAATCTGAGTCTGACTTCCTTCTGGGATTTGCATCCCCACCTATCCCTTGGTTGAACTTAATGGACTTATGTCTTTTTTTTTTTTACCGTATCAACTACTATATGTAACTATGTAACATATAACTGCACCGCTCACAAATATATTTTTTCTTTTTCAACTAATACACAACAAAAAGGGCTTTAGAACCTATACCTTATTTTTCGCCCTATAAGACGCACTTTTTCCCCCAAAAAGTGGGAAGAAAATGGCAGTGCGTCTTATAAGGCGTAGGCACAGACCAAAAAACCCTGTTAATGCCTGTTTCAAACAGCAATTGCACCCAAATAAGAATGGTTTGCTGGAATTACAGAGCTTTATAATGGCAATTTGGATCCACAGCCAGTCCAGCAAGGTGTAATACGATAGTATTTTTATTAGCCTATTACCCAGGCTGTCTGGGCAATCCTCCCTATCTCTTCCCTGCACTTTGAATAATCTTGCCCTGCACTTGAAAATTGTTTTTTAGCACAATGAAGTTTTTTCTAACACTGTCCCTAGCGCTTGCTGATGTCTCTGCCTGCACTAAGTACACTGGAAAATGGCAGAATCTAAAATGGCTGATGTTATTTATAGGGCTTCGACATCAGAGGGCTGGCTGCTGATTGGTAGAGATGTCGCTAAAATAGAATTTTCAGTTCGCGAACGGCGAACGCAAATTTTCTCAAATCTTCGCGAACGGGCGAACCGCCATAGACTTCAATAGGCAGGCGAATTTTAAAACCCACAGGGACTCTTTCTAGCCACAGTAGTGATGGAAAAGTTGTTTCAAGGGGACTAACACCTGGACTGTGGCATGCCGGAGGGGGATCCATGGCAAAACTCCCATGGAAAATTGCATAGTTGACGCAGAGTTGGGTTTTAATCCATAAAGGGCATAAATCACCTAACAATCCTAATTTTTTTTGAGCAACGTGGTTTAAAACATCCAGTGTGTGAATACGATCAGGTATGATGTTGTATCGATCAGTTGAATCCCTGTTATGTCCCCAATCTGGGGTCCATTTATTGAATTGATTTTTCAAACGGGGAGATGGTTAAAAAAACGCTGGCTCCCTCCCCTTTGTTTTAATCCATGGTCACTGCGTCCGCGCTGTGCAATTTACTGTCACTCCCGATAAGAGTGGTATTTTCTGTAGTTCTCTTCTCATCAGTTTAATCTCTGTTACGTCCCCAATCTGGTGTCCATTTATTGAATTGCTTTTTCGAACGGGGAGATGGTTAAAAAAAACGTTGGCTCCCTCCCCTTTGTTTTAATCCACTGTCACTGCGTCTGCGCCGTGCAATTTACTGTCACTCCCGATATGAGTGGTATTTTCTGTAGTTCTCTTCTTATCAGTTTAATCTCTGTTACATCCCCAATCTGGGGTCCATTTATTGAATAGCTTTTTCGAACGGGGAGATGGTTAAAAAAAAACGCTGGCTCCCTCCCCTTTGTTTTAATCCACGGTCACTGCGTCTGCGCCGTGCAATTTTTCTGTCACACCCGATATAAGTGGTATTTTCTGTAGTTCTCTTCTCATCAGTTTAATCCCTGTTACGTCCCCAATCTGGGGTCCATTTATTGAGTTGATTTTTGGAACGGGGAGATAGTTAAAAAAACGCTGGCTCCCTCCCCTTTGTTTTAATCCACGGTCACTGCGTCTGCGCCGTGCAATTTACTGTCACACGCGATATGAGTGGTATTTTCTGTAGTTCTCTTCTCATCAGTTTATTCCCTGTTACGTCCCCAATCTGGGTTCCATTTATTGAATTGATTTTTCGAACGGGGAGATGGTTAAAAAACGTTGGCTCCCGCCCCTTTGTTTTAATCCACGGTCTCTGCGTCTGCGCCGTGCAATTTACTGTCACACCCGATATGAGTGGTATTTTCTGTAGTTCTCTTCTCATCAGTTTAATCCCTGTTACGTCCCATATCAGAGATTGCCTTTTGTGAAAAAAAAATTTTGGTCGGGTACCTTCGACTGTCTTCACAGTGACAGACCAAACTCTGATACACCAGACTGTATTGATTTTAGGAACCGGGAGATGGAAAAAGCAGCTTGGTCGGTCCTCTTACTCCCAAGTTGGGGCACTGCGTGTGCACGGAGCAATGTGCTGTGACACCCTATATGAGTGGTGTCTTAACTAGTACTATTCCTATCAGTTTAATCCCTGTTACGTCCCCTATCCGGGGACGTGTGTCGAATTGATTAATCATTGTCGAATTAACAAACCATTACGACATCCTGAAATAATTTTGTTCTGAGCTCTGTACTTGCTTTGTATTGGAATTGATGGGGATTTTTTTAAATTGTCTGCATTATTTCTAACAAACTATTAAGAGACTTTATTATGATTTTTTATTTTATGTATTAAAAACCCATAAAACTTATAAAAAATATATATGTTTTTTCTATGAAAAATTATCCAGCAACAGCCTTATCATCTGGGGTGTGCCAACACACTCATAGAGGTGATGATCGCTTCATTGTGATACGCAAGCCCTATCACCACAACAAGGCAACGATCACGAAGGGGAAGTGACACTTGTATGTGCCTTTTTTTTTTTGCATCCACAGTGCAGCACCAGAGGACAGAAAAACTAGGCATATACACATGCCTGAAAAATAATGGTATTGTTGCAGCCGCTGTTGTAGCAGCAGCCGGAAAAATTTATGTTTTCCAGGCAGAAAGGTGACCAAAACATTGCGGCTTGAACCCTAGTTGGTGGCGGAGAATTCACAAAAGTCATCCAGTATGCAGACATTGAATACAGCAGCGTGGGGACCATTTTGAGGCCAAGGCATGTCATCAGGCCTATTGTTAGTCAAACGTATCCCCCACTGTCAGTCCCTTCGGGATCCATGCCTCATTCATCTTAATGAAGGTGAGGTAATCAACACTTTTTTGACCGAGGCGACTTCTCTTGTCAGTGACAATGCCTCCTGCTGCACTGAAGGTCATTTCTGACAGGACACTTGAAGCGTGGCAGGCCAGAAGTTCTATCGCAAACTGGGATAGTACAGGCCACAGGTCAAGCCTGCACACCTAGTAGTCAAGGGGATCAGCGCTCATCAGAGTGTCGATATCTGCAGTTAAAGTGAGGTGGTCTACTAACTGTCGGTCAAGTCGTTCTCTAAGGCTGGATCCCGAAGGGCTGTGGCGATGTGTAGGACTGAAAAAGCTCTGCATGTCCTCCATCAACAACACATCTGTAAAGCGTCCTGTCCTTGCCGCCGTGGTCGTGGTAGGAGGAGGATTACTTTCACCTCTTCCTCAGTTAGATTCCCGTTGTGCTGTGACATCCCCCTTATAAGCTGTGTAAAGCATATTTTTTAGTTTGGTTTTGAACTGCTGCATCCTTTCCGACTTTCGATAATTTGGTAACATTTCCGCCACTTTCTGCTTATACTGGGGGTCTAGTAGCGTGGCCACCCAGTACAGGTCGTTCTCCTTAATCCTTTTTATGCAAGGGTCCCTCAATAGACATGACATCATGAAAGACCCCATTTGCACAAGGTTGGATGCCGAGCTACTCATTTCCCGTTCCTCCTCCTCACTGATGTTATTGACGGTCTGTTCTTCCCCCCAGCCACGTACAACACCACGGGTCCCAGATAGGTGACAACAACGAGCACCCTGGGATGCCTGCTGTGGTTGGTCTTCCTCCTCCTCAAAGCCACATTCCTCCTCTGACTCCTCTTCCTCATACTCCTCTTTCAGCGTTGCCGCAGGTCCGGCAAGCGATGATGACAAGGCTGTTTTTGGTGGTGATGGTGACCACAAATCTTCCTCTTCACACTCATCTACAGCCTGATCCAGCACTCTTCGCAGGGCACGCTCCAGGAAAAAAACAAATGGATGAGGTCGCTGATGGTGCCTTCTGACTAGTTTTGTCACCTCCTCAAAAGGACGCATGAGCCTACAGGCATTGCGCATGAGCGTCTAGTAACGTGGCAAAAAAATTTGCAGCTTCGCAGAGGCTGTCCTAGCACCCCGGTCATACAAATACTCGTTGGCGGCTTTTTATTGTTGGAGCAGGCGGTCGAACATTAGGAGTGTTGAATTCCAATGTTTCGGGCTGTCGCAAATCAAGCGCCTCACTGGCATGCCGCTGAATATCGTAAAAGTGAGCCATGGCTGTGTAGGAACGCCTTAAATGGCCACACACCTTCCTGGCCTGCTTGAGGATGTCCTGTAAGCCTTGGTACTTAGACACAAAGTGTTGTAGGATGAGATTCAACACGTGTGTCAACTTGCCCAAAATTCAATGCCGTCAACAAATTGCTTCCATTGTCACACACCACTTTGTCGATCTCCAGTTGGTGCGGGGTCAGCCACTGATCCACCCGTGTGTTCAGGGCGGACAGGAGCGCTGGTCCGGTGTGGCTCTCTGCTTTCAGGCAAATCAACCCCAAGACAGCGTGACACTGTCGTATCCGGGATGTGGAATAGCCCCTGGGGAGCTGGGGGGATTAAGTTGATGTGCAGCCAGGCGCCGCTGCAGAAGAGGACTCAGCCGAGGAGGTTATGGAAGAGGATGGAGTAGGAAGGGGTAGAGGAGGTGGCAGTAGGCCTGCCTGGCAGTCGTGGCGGTGTCACCAACTCCGCTGCAGAGCCACGCATTCCATGCTTGTCAGCCGTCAGCAGGTTTACCCACTGCACAGTGTACGTGATATACCTGCCCTGACTGTGCTTTGCAGACCAGGTATCAGTGGTCAGATGGACCCTTGCCCCAACACTGTATACCAGAGATGCCATAACTTCCTTTTCAATAACAGAGTAGAGGTTTGGGATTTCCTTTTTTGAAAAAAAAAAATCATTTGGGTACCTTCCACTGTGGTGTCCCAATAGCGACAAATTTGTTGAAGGCCTCAGACTCCACCAGCTGGTATGGTAAAAGCTGGCGGGCTAAGAGTTCCTTCAAGCCAGCTGTCAGACGCCGGGCAAGGGGGGGACTCTGTAACATTGGCTTTTTACGTTCAAACATTTCCTTGACAGACACCTGACTTTGGGCAAATGAGATGGAACTGCTGAAGGTGAGAGGCGGAGTGGCGGGTGGTTGAGAGGGGGCAAGGAGGATAGCAGTGGTTGACGTGGCTGAAGATGCTGGCCCAGAAGGAGGATGGTGGCTTTGAGTTTGTGTGCTGCTTGTACTCATGTGTTTGTCCTATTGGGGTTTGTGATGTGAGATCATGTGACTTCGCAAAGCAGTTGTACCGAGGTGGGTGTTGGACTTCCCACGACTCAGTTTCTTTTGGCACAGGTTGCAAATGGCATTGATGTTATCAGAGGCAGACACACAAAAAAAATGCCACACTGCTGAGCTTTGCAATGACGGCATTCTGGTAGTGGCAACAGCATGCGTTGATTGGCGTGCTGTCTGGCTGACCCCGGGTGCCGATACATGCTGTCTGACTGTGCCACTAGCTCCTTGCGACAACCTCCCCCTGCTTCCAACTCGTCTCCTCCTTCTCTCTGTCTCCCCTTCTGAACTTTCCCCCTCTTCTTCTTCTCTTTGAGCAGACACCCACGTCGCATCCACGGACACATCGTCATCATCAACCACTTCACTTGTATCTGACACCTCATCAAAGGAAGCAGCAGCGGGTACATCATAATCATTATCATCATCACACTGTACGTCCATGTGTGTAATCCTGCCTGACTGAGACATATCCCTGTTATCTACATCCTCTGGCAATAATGGTTGCGCATCACTAATTTCATCCAACTGATGTGTAAATAACTCCTCTGATGGATCAAGTGAAGCGGTTGTGGTGGCTGTGGTGGTAGTGGTGGTGGCGGCGGGCGGGAGAGTGGTAACTTGAGAGCAGGTGACAAAAGCTGAGCTGGAGGAGGATGGTGTGTTAAGGTTCTTAGCGGAAGCTGTTGAAGATTGGGTGTCCTGTGTAAGCCAGTCAACTATGTCCTCAGAATTTTGGGGGTTCAGGGTACGTGGCCTCTGAACACTGGGCAAAATTCCAGGGCCAGTGTAAATCACAGCACCTCGACCACGACGGCCCCTGCGGGGTGGCCTGCCTCTGCCTGTCATATTTTTTTAGATAAGTGGAACTATGTGTGCAAGGTACTGTGCCACCATATATAAGTGGTGGGCAGTGGGCACAGTAAAGTCTGTGTGGGCCTGACACACACTGGCTTGCAACTGCGATTATATTTATTATAGAGAAAAAAATTAATTGATTTTTTTTTATCTGCAAGTTATTGTGATACCCTATAATGGTATGAGTGGTGGCCACAGTACAGTCTGTGGGCCTGACACACACTGGCTTGCAACTGCGATTATATTTTATTACAAAGAAAAAATAAATGGACTTTTTTTATCTGCAAGGTATTGTGACACCCTATAACGGTATGAGTGGTGGCCACAGTACAGTCTGTGGGCCTGACACACACTGGCTTGCAACTGCGATTATATTTATTACAGAGAAAATATAAATTGACTTTTTATTATCTGCAAGGTATTGTGACACACTGTATGAATGGTGTGCACACAGTACAGTCTGTGGGCCAGACACTCACTGGCTTGCAACTGCAATTATATCACAGAGAAAAAATAAATTGACTTTTTTTGATCTGCAAGGTATTGTGACACCCTATAACGGTATGAGTGGTGGCCTGGCCAGTGACCACAGTACAGTCTGTGGGCCTGACACACACTTGCTTGCAACTGCGATTATATTTATTACAGAGAAAAAATTAATTGACTTTTTTTATCTGCAAGGTATTGTGACACCCTGTAACGGTATGAGTGGTGGCTTGGCCAGTGACCACAGTACAGTCTGTTTGCCTGACACACACTGGTTTGCAACTGCGATTATATTTATTACAGAGAAAAAATAAATTGACCTTTTTTTATCTTTAAGGTCTTGTGACACCCTGTAACGGTATGAGTGGTGGCCTGGCCAGTGACCACAGTACAGTTTGTGGGCCTGACACACACTGGCTTGCAACTGCGATTATATTTATTACAGAGAAAAAATAAATTGACTTTTTTTCATCTGCAATGTATTGTGACACCCTGTAACGGTATGAGTGGTGGCCTGGCCAGTGACCACAGTACAGTCTGTTTGCCTGACACACACTGGTTTGCAACTGCGATTATATTTATTACAGAGAAAAAATAAATTGACATTTTTTTATCTTTAAGGTCTTGTGACACCCTGTAACGGTATGAGTGGTGGCCTGGCCAGTGACCACAGTACAGTTTGTGGGCCTGACACACACTGGCTTGCAACTGCGATTATATTTATTACAGAGAAAAAATAAATTGACTTTTTTTCATCTGCAATGTATTGTGACACCCTGTAACGGTATGAGTGGTGGCCTGGCCAGTGACCACAGTACAGTCTGTTTGCCTGACACACACTGGTTTGCAACTGCGATTATATTTATTACAGAGAAAAAATAAATTGACATTTTTTTATCTTTAAGGTCTTGTGACACCCTGTAACGGTATGAGTGGTGGCCTGGCCAGTGACCACAGTACAGTTTGTGGGCCTGACACACACTGGCTTGCAACTGCGATTATATTTATTACAGAGAAAAAATAAATTGACTTTTTTTGTCTGCAAGGTATTGTGACACCCTGTAACGGTATGAGTGGTGGCCTGGCCAGTGACCACAGTACAGTCTGTGGGCCTGACACACACTGGCTTGCAACTGCGATTATATCACAGAGAAAAAATAAATTTACTTTTTTTTATCTGCAAGGTATTGTGACACCCTGTATGAATGGTGTGCACACAGTACAATCTGTAGGCCAGACACTCACTAGCTTGCAACTGCGATTATATCACAGAGAAAAAATAAATTTACTTTTTATTATCTGCAAGGTATTGTGACACCCTGTATGAATGGTCTGCACACAGTACAATTTGTGGGCCTGCAGCCTCTCACACACGGGCAGGCAACTGCAATATATATATATATATATATAAATTTTAAAAAAGCAGACTGATGTACCAGCGCTAAAAAGGGCTTTTTGGGGTGCTGTCAGGACGCTGTCCTTACAGCAGATGAGTCTGTGGACACAGAACACTGCCCTAGCTATCGATTTCCCTATTAAATCATCAGCAGCTACACTGTCCCTCCTCTCACTAAGAATGCAGCTTCCGAATGAATCTAAAATGGATGCTGTCCAGGAGGTGGGAGTGTCTGGAGGGAGGGTCTGCTGCTGATTGGCTGGAATGTGTCTGCTGACTGTGAGGTACAGAGTCAAAGTTTGCTCAATGATGATGTATAGGAGGCGGACCGAACATCGCATATGTTCGCTCGCCGAGGTGAATGCGAACAAGCCATGTTCGCCGTGAACTGTTCGCCGGTGAATAGTTCAGGACATCACTACTGATTGGCTGCATGCATGGCATTATAGGTGACCCCGCCTCCCCAGAGTTACTTTCTTCATATCCTCACACGAGCAGCAGCCATTTTAGGAATACATTTGATTTGTTACCACGGCTTTGGTGCAAATAAAATTTTTCCTAAAATTCGGATCAAATTCCACTTGGTCAGCTTTGATTCGCTGATCTCTAAAGATGACTTCTAAAAAGTAAGCCATACAATACATTTGTCAGTGTATAATGAGGCTCAGTTACCAGAATGATGACTGCAAGATTTCAGGATATTGCATGTGTTTTACATATAAAATTTACATATTGGTTGGATAAGGGAAGAGAGGAATGAAGAGAGGAACAATTGGATCAGCTATATGCAGTATTGCTTTATTTTTGTCTGGATTGATTCTTCTTTGGACAGTTGTGAAGCAATATTAGAAATTACTCAAAAAGACCATTCAGAGATAGGAGTCAAAGTAACACATACAGTACAGACCAAAAATTTGGACACACCTTCTCATTCAAAGAGTTTTCTTTATTTTCATGACTAAAAAAATTGTAGATTCACACTGAATGCATCAAAACTATGAATTAACACATGTGAATTATATAATTGTGGTCGTGGCCACCAGGTACGTACCTGACCCTACCTGGGATACCTAACCCTAGGCGGTCAGAGTTGTGCCGCAACCGCGTCGTGGAGGGACGCCTGAAAGAGGGCATCCCCTTTGAGAGTAACAGGAAAAAGGGGGTTGGGTGGGAGGGAGAACTCCGTACGTCGTACACGTGTGGGAGGGCGCCGGCCGCTGATGTAGGCAGCCAAGCCCCTCCCACAAATACAGGCCAATGAATCGGCCTTACACTTGTGGTCGTGGCCACCAGGTACGTACCTGACCCTACCTGGGATACCTAACCCTAGGCGGTCAGAGTTGTGCCGCAACCGCGTCGTGGAGGGACGCCTGAAAGAGGGCAAAAGACATACTGATAGGCAAAAGTAATTTATTGCGACGTAATTACAAAGCCAGGTTCTGAAAAGCTGTTGACATTTCAGTGTCGGGGTGAGGTATATAACGGGTGAAACATGCCGAGTGCCAACGCCCAAATTTCTGAATAACGTGTGCTGGTACTTGATTCTTGGATGCTGCAGGAACGAATGTCCTGAAATAGTGGAGGGGTCACCGCCCAGGCTGGCCACCAGTGACCTGACGTGGGATACGAACTGATGGGTGGTGAGTGGAACCACCCCGAAGGGCAACAGTGGACTGTTAGGCCCAGACCCCGACAAAGCGAACCGTAGCTGACGGAGCACCGTGACGGGGCACCATTGGTGTGACGTGGGAAAGAAGGACACCGGGACAGGGGGGCCCACCTGGGAGGTCTTGGACGTCCTGAGCAGTAACGTGAACCCTTCGGTGTTCTGGACCAGCTGGCTGACCGTGAGAAACTTGCTACTGCCGGAAGAACAAGTGAACTCCCCAGGCCTCAGAAAGCCGTAAAAGGCTAAATAGATGGCCGATTTGAGTACCAAGCTGGGCAAAACCCCGAAAGGATTACTGTCCAGGACGTCGGATAGATTGCGGAAAAGGGGCCCGGTGACCGCTTGCCTACGCCCTTGGCCTTGAGGTCCGCATTTGCTTAAGCCCTTGAGTGCGGCTTTAACAGCATGCATGGCGAACACTGATGGTCGTTCGGGATGACTAACAGAGAGGAAATGTTGTACACCCGCTAGGTACGACCTCACCGTACTGTGGGAGAGCTTGTGCACTGAGTGGCAGTAGCCAATGAACGCCAGGATGTGATCTGGAAAACTGGATTCCCCCTGAGGATATTCCCCTTGGAACCTGCAGAACATCTTCCACCCGGTGTGGTATGCTCTGGTCGTGTTGGGCGAGAGAGAATTGCGAATCAGAGCGTGGGTCTCAAGGTGATCGGTTACGCTAACATTAAGGACTCGTGAGGAGGAACGGTGGCGCATGTCGCATCTGCCTCTGGCATGATCTGAAAGAAACGGGAAAAGTTAGCCCTGGATAAGGCGTCGGCAGCCAAGTTTCGCTCACCTGGCACATGCGCGCTATGAACGTGGAAATGGTGGTGTAGGGAGAGCTGTACTAACCGTCTAAGGAAACACATGACGTGGCTTGACTTTGATGACCCACTGTCTATGATGTCTACCACGGCTGCGTTGTCCGTCACAAACAGGACGGACTGATTCGCCCAAAGACTGCCCCATATGTGAGCAGCTACCACAATGGGGTACAGCTCGAACAGTGCCGAGGTTTGGAGGAACCCTGGGATTAGTTCCGCCTCGGCAGGCCATCCGTCTGCAACCCGGTGAGTGCCAAATATAGCGGCAAACCCTGTGCCGGCCGCCGCGTCTGAAAAGACTAAGGGGGACTGACACGACAGCTCGGGAACGAATAGGTTCCACCGGTCCAGAAAATGGTCCCACATACGGAGATCCGCTAAGGCCTGACTGTCCAGACGCACTGGGCTGTCCTGTTCTGGGGCGGTGCTTAAGAGCGCCAGCAGGCGGGATATGAACGTTCTGCCCTGCGGAATGATGCGCATGGCAAAATTTAACATGCCCAGTAGTGACTGAAGATCAGTCTTAGTGACTACCGATGTGACTGAAAACCTGTGGATCACTTCTCTGACTCTCGTTAGCTTGTCCGCAGATAACCTGGCTAACATGCGTTGGGAGTCTAACTCGATGCCCAGAAAGGTGATCATGGTGGACGGGCCCTCTACTTTCTTGGAAGAAACTGGTACCCCCAACTGGGAGAAACACCTTAGCAGCTTCCCCAGCCCCAGAGGAGCAGCCCCTGGCCTCTCAATCAGTAGGAAGTCATCTAGGTAATGGATGACGAATTCACAGCGAACCTTGTGTACCAGAACCCAGTGAAGGGCTTGAGCCAGCTGATCGAAGAGCCAGGGGCTGCTCTTGGAACCGAAGGTGAGTTTTGTGGCGAAATAATACAGGCCTCTCCACCTAATACCATGCCATTGCCAGAGTGCTGGCATGATGGGGAGCAATTTAAAGGCGTCCGATATATCTGCTTTGGACAACACGGACCCGGGACCTGTCTGCATGATGATGGCGATGGCCTGGTCTATAGAAGAATACCTCATACCAACTTCTTCCGAAGGAATGAGGGAGTTGAGGCTGGGGACCTGGGAGCCATGTGGGGCAGACAAGTCAATGATGAGTCTCTCCTTCTTACTGAACTTGCCTGTGACGACCCCTACGGGACTGACTCTCCACCGTTGAAATGGGGGCACTTCGAAAGGACCAATTAAGAACCCTTTGTCTAACTCGGACTCTATGAGTGTGTCTACTGAGCCAGGATTCCTTTCCCGTGTGGAAACCCTCATGGAACCCTGATACCAGACACTGCACAAACCCTGGATTGTGATGACCTTGCAATAGTACCTGTAGACGACTAGTATTGACCACGCTCATGTAATTCTTCACCGACTTTAATGAGCAAGCTACTCGGGGGTGGGCCCTGAAGCAGTTGGTACAGATATGCAACAAACGGCATTGCCCGAAATTACAAGACGCGTAATTAAAATTGTTGCATATCTGGGCCCTACCTAACTGGACAATGGGTCGTCCTAGTTTGTCTACCGAATTGGGGGGTCTGAAGATGTCGAGTGGTCCCGCTGAAGAGCCGGAGGGGTATGATGTCGTGCTGACAGCCGACTTATGGCACCACTCTACTGAGTGGAAGATAGACTGACAGGCAGAACAGGAGGGAGCTTTCAGGCCTGCAAAGTGTCTGCAGAACAACTCTGTGTCCAAGACGGACCAGTCTGTGACATGTTGAAATTGGGACAGGGCCGCAGCTGCTTTGGCTGAGAACGAACAGTGGTAATCATAGAACGCGTTCCCACCATACCTATGACCCAATTCTGTGACCCGAAAGAGGTACAGGTCTAGCTCCTCCCTCCTGTCCGGCCTGGCAGTACAAATGACATCCCTGAAAAGGCTGAAAGCCATGACGAACTCTGGAATGTTCAATTTGCGATTGAGCCGGTGGTCGCGGCTTCTCAGCACCACCGAGACTTCCCCGCAAGCTATGACCTTGTTGTCGGAAAGGTCCCTGGAGGCTATTAGTAGAGAAGCGAGATTGACATCCCTACCCTCTAGGATGTCCTTTCTGATGCTGATGGGGACAAAATGAGACGGAGTCACGTTGGGGACTGGCTGGGCAGTGAGAATGTCTGCTGCGGCAGAGGTGGAGGCGACCGGAGGCTCGGGGGAAGAAACCGACACTGCTGAGTTGTGAGCCTCGACTGACTCTAGTCTAGCCTGTATGGACGTGATGGCCGACGTCAAATTGTTCAGCATGAGGTGTAACTGGGCCAGCGATGTTTGTATCGTGGCTGCGGGGGGATCACCGCTGCTGGGCACCAGGGAGTCTTTCCATAGCCGGTATAGCTCCGCTTTTCTGGCAGAAGCCGGGAAAGGAACGCCCCGCCTCGTCAGCTCCGCCATCAGCTTGGGAATAGTCCAAGCACGCAGGGATAACGTACTGCCCCCTTCGGACGTCCCTGCAGCGTTTTCATCCACTGACGCTTCCATAATGTCAGACGCGTGCGACATCACAGCTGTGGAAACAATAACGCAAGGTGACCGACTACCCTGGGCGACCACCAGTGTCCGTGAAGCTGTTTGACAACGTAGTAGAAAAGGTGCACTGTCCCTGTGAAGCACGCACACTAACCCCAGAAAGCCGTGAAAGAGTGGCCAGGAACCGCCACCCGAAAATACACGCCAGGAGACCTGACTTACTTACCAACTGAGGAACTCTGCGCTCTAATCCCCGCGGACGTTTTTAAATGGAAAAGGAACAACCTGGACGTAAAACAGTGCATGAGACCACTCCCTTGCTAACGATCAATACCTCCCGACCACTGATGTGAATCCCCACTACCTTGTTCGAAAGAAAACTCGAGTGAAATCCTACACTGACTTCTCTTGTGTATTTTTTTTTCTTCTCAGACCTGGGAAACAAACAACACAAAGAAACCAGTCAATGCACGAGGTACAACTGATGGAGCACGAGCTGTGAGCTGTGGATTTGATCAATGGATGGGGGCGGCATTGATTGACGTTATCCACCCCCTGTCTCTGTCTGTCGTTTGTGGTGAACCCCTACCTACCTAAGCAGCACGGCGGCCCGTGCCAGACTTTAGGTGTGTGCGAGGCGTGGGCCATTGCGTCCCCCACCGTGCTCCACTGCGACCGCGTGGGGAGCGCGGAGCTCCCTGGCACCGAGGACCAAGTGGGGGGGATACTTTTGAGCAACGGCTCGCGCCTCACGCAACACGATTTTTGTGCCACGTGGAGAGCGTGTCCCTGGCAGGGTGCGCAGTGCGGGGGGGCCCCTTCCGTTCGAGGGCTGGCCCGCCTGCCGGCTGAGCACTCCTGCCGCGTGGGGAGCTGCGCAACCCTCAGGCATGAACCGGCACAGGGAGGGCCCCCGGTGGTGAGGGCCTATCCCTGCCGATGATGGAATGCCGCGTGGGGGGCCTCACCGGTCCCTGGTGGAGTGCTCAGTGCGAGGGTGCCCTCCTGCCGTCTGAGGGCCGACCCTCCGCCAGCTGAGCGCCTCCACCGCGTGGGGAAACGGCGTTGCCCCCTGGCATGATTTGGAACAGGGGGAAGCTTAACATGACACCGCCTTCCCCCCTTTTCCAATTAACCACGTGCCGCGTGGGAGGCCCACCGCTCCCTGGTGGAGTGCTCAGTGCGGTGGCGCCCCCCCTTTTTTTGGAGGGGCCGACCCACCGCCGGCTGGGCATCTCCACCGCGTGGGGACACGGTGGTGCCCCCTGGCTTGGACAGAGACTGGGGGGGGGGTGGGGGGCCTGTGTGGCCTTGCCCCATCCCAATTGTGGCAAGGAGGGGCCACATGGAGCCGCCCCGCTCCCCGGCAGAGCACTCATGGCAGGGGCGCCTCCCCCCAACTGGGGGGCCGGCCCGCCGCTGAGGGGCACGCCCACCACGTGGGGGAGCGAGGCAGCACCGGCTGGACATGGAGCGTAGGAGGCGGCCTGAAGAGGTGGGCGAGGGGCGGCCTCTCCTGGCCGTGGGCCCCGCCCCCCACCGGTGAGCGACCGCCATGCCCGACCTAAACGGCGGAGGAGGGGAGCGCAGTCTCCGTCGACTCCACCACCTCCGCCGGACGAACGTGAGCTGGAACGGGGGCATGTGAAGTGGTCCGGAGCGTGGGACCCGCTTACCAACAGGGCCGACCGCACCACCGGACATCGACTTACCTGGCCTGTTCGGCAGGACTGCCAGGTACAACGCACGCTCCGGAACAGTAGAACTCCGTACGTCGTACACGTGTGGGAGGGCGCCGGCCGCTGATGTAGGCAGCCAAGCCCCTCCCACAAATACAGGCCAATGAATCGGCCTTACACTTATCAAAAAAGTATGAAACAACTGAAAATATGTCATATTCTAGGTTCTTCAAAGTAGCCACCTTTTGCTTTGATTACTGCTTTGCACACTCTTGGCATTCTCTTGATGAGCTTCAAGAGGTAGTCACCTGAAATGGTCTTACAACAGTCTTGAAGGAGTTCCCAGAGATGCTTAGCACTTGTTGGCCCTTTTGCCTTCACTCTGCGGTCCAGCTCACCCCAAACCATCTTGATTGGGTTCAGGTCCGGTGACTGTGGAGGCCAGGTCATCTGGCGCAGCACCCCATCACTCTCCTTCATGGTCAAATAGCCGTTACACAGCCTGGAGGTGTGTTTGGGGTCATTGTCCTGTTGAAAAATAAATGATGGTCCAACTAAACGCAAACCGGATGGAATAGCATGCCGCTGCAAGATGCTGTGGTAGCCATGCTGGTTCAGTATGCCTTCAATTTTAAATAAATCCCCAACAGTGTCACCAGCAAAGCACCCCACACCATCACACCTCCTCCTCCATGCTTCACGGTGGGAACCAGGCATGTAGAGTCCATCCGTTCACCTTTTCTGCATCGCACAAAGACACGGTGGTTGGAACCAAAGATCTCAAATTTGGACTCATCAGACCAAAGCACAGATTTCCACTGGTCTAATGTCCATTCCTTGTGTTCGTTAGCCCAAACAAGTATCTTCTGCTTGTTGCCTGTCCTTAGCAGTGGTTTCCTAGCAGATATTCTACCATGAAGGCCTGATTCAGACAGTCTCCTCTTAACAGTTGTTCTAGAAATGTGTCTGCTGCTAGAACTCTGTGTGGCATTGACCTGGTCTCTAATCTGAGCTGCTGTTAACCTGCGATTTCTGAGGCTGGTGACTCGGATGAACTTATCCTCCGCAGCAGAAGTGACTCTTGGTCTTCCTTTCCTGGGGCGGTCCGCATGTGAGCCAGTTTCTTTGTAGCGCTTGATGGTTTTTGTGACTGCACTTGGGGACACTTTCAAAGTTTTCCCAATTTTTCGGACTGACCTTCATTTCTTAAAGTAACGATGGCCACTCGTTTTTCTTTACTTAGCTGCTTATTTCTTGCCATAATACAAATTCTGACAGTCGATTCATTAGGACTATCAGCTGTGTAACCGACTTCTCCACAAAGCAACTGATGGTCCCAACCCCATTTATAAGGCAAGAAATCCCATTTATTATACCTGGCAGGGCACACCTGTGAAGTTAAAACCATTTCAGCTGACTCCCTCTTGAAGCTCATCAAGAGAATGCCAAGAGTGTACAAAGCAGTAATCAAAGCAAAAGGTAGCTACTTTGAAGAACCTAGAATATTACATATTTTCAGTTATTTCATACTTTTTTGATAAGTATATAATTCCACGTTTGTTAATTCATAGTTTTGATGCCTTCAGTGTGAATCTACAATTTTCATAGTCATGAAAATAAAGAAAACTCTTTGAATGAGACGGTGTGTCCAAACTTTTGGTCTGTACTGTAATTCAGATAGATATAAATAAATATTATACATGACCAATCAAAGATTCCATACAAACAGGCATAATATAATGATACACATACTGTGCCACAAAATCCATCCAGACAGACATAAAGCAATATTGTATACGACTTATAAATAGAGATGAGCACATTTCTTAAAGGTTTGATTTGGCTGATTCGCCGAATATTACCCAAAAATTTGCTTCAAGACGAATTACAAAGTCACAAAGCTTATTTTTTTGTAAGTAGAGGGTGCAATGACAGGGAGCTGCGATAGCGCTGTCCTGTCATTGCACCCCTCAGATGCCACGTTCATACATGATAGCGGCATCTGAGTGTAAAATGAACAATACTTTTTTTTTAATCAAACTTACCCCCTCCATTTGCTCGCGAAGGGAAGGACCCCGCTATCTTGCTTGAAGATCTTGACCGAAATCCTGTGCAACCTGAGATTCGTGATGATGTAATCTAGCGCCGCACAGTATTTTGGATGAGATCTTCAAGTAAAATGGAGGCTGGCGGCCCGTCACAAGCAAATGGAGGAGGTATGTTTGAATTTTTTAGTTTTGTTATACTATTTCAGGTTAAATCGATTTGCTGAAAACGAAGCATGAGAAAATTCGGCTTGTAGGCGAATCAAATTTATCCAGAAAATCGGATCGAATTCCACTTTGTGGGATTCGATTCACTCATCTTTACTTATTAAATAATCTATCCAGATGGATAAAGAGAACAAATGGTTTCTAAGAGTTAATTCAAGCTAAAAGGGTTTCCTATAATGAAATAAAGAAAAAGGGAATGGATGAAAGGGGAATGGAGCAGAATGGAAACTCAGTCTATGTAGAAAGGAACCAACATGAAACAAATAAAAAAATAAAAAAAAGGAAGATAGCTAAGGGTTGGTGCTGAACCAAAGATATACTGTGTCAGATAACAGCTAGGCAAAAGCAAGATTTCATTTTTTGTTTAATCTGTGGTAGCAGCATGTCAATACATTTCCCCCAATTTTTTTTAAACCTCCTATATTTTTCAATTTACAAATTGGTGCCTTCTAAATAAATGTTACTGTTTATCCAGAATAATATTTAGTGTTGAGAGGAAGGTTCGAATCCAACAATGCCTTATTCAACATCCAGCATAAAGGCAGGGCAGAGTGCTGGTTGCAGTGTGCGATTGCATTTTGTGTTTTTACATTTATATCTCTATTTCGCCATAGCAATCTGCACCTGCTAGGGGTAGTGCGGGCTGAATTTTCCATATTTTTCTCTTTGTAGTACGTATTGGAGGCGTGGCGATCTCCAAGCAGTCAAGCACACCTGTCCAGTTAATCTGCCCCCTGGAGGCTGGTTTTAAAGTCAGTATAAAACTGAGTCTGCTTATATAGCACCTACCAGGCCATTAGGCTCCAGGAGAAGTATATAGTGGGTTCAGCATGCATGTTAGTACTTGCATTCCTGGATCCGATGAAAGCTGTAATGGCACCGGACGGGGTTAAAAGCAGAGTGTGCTTGGCGTGCATGCTGTACCTGCGCTCCCTGGACTTTATGTGGCTGTCATGGCCCATAAAAGGTAGGAACTAGTGTTAGGGACCACTCATGAAGGCGACCTTGACGTGGTGAGTGGCTTATTACGCTTTGGCCAAAATGTACACCAATGCCTTATTCAACATCCAGCATAAAGGCAGGGCAGAGTGCTGGTTGCAGTGTGCGATTGCATTTTGTGTTTTTACATTTATATCTCTATTTCGCCATAGCAATCTGCACCTGCTAGGGGTAGTGCGGGCTGAATTTTCCAACATTGTAGTATTGCCTGTTTCTCAATCGATGTAATGTTTTATATCCAAACTTTATTGTTGCTTGCATTTCTGTGACTAAATGTTTCCACTTCATCAATCTACACACTCCAGTTAGATTATTGAGACAGTCACAGAAATTAAAACCACAACCTCAGTATAAAAACCTTTACTCAGAATTCAAATTATGATCATACATTACATGCATATGGTGTGAACATAAGCTTTGATTCCAGGTTTTTGGTTATATTTCATGCCAGTTTTTTTTTCTTTTTTTGCTTTGTAGATAAAGAGTTAAGTATCATTGCATAGAGTCAAGAAAAGAGACCCTTTGGAAACAGAAAAGAACCAACTTTGACTGTAAATGGTAATTGTGTTAGTTCCCTGGTTAAAGTATTCTACTTAATTTAATTTTTTAAGATTTACACCATTTAAGGAACTAACCATGAATAGGTCCCTTGTTTGTCAATTACACTGTCAAATTGCTATATTAAATTAGATCCTTATATGTGTGTCCTAACAAGGGAATTATAGTTATTTTCCTGTCTCTAAGACTTCAAAGTATAGCTTCAGTAAAATTACAAAGTAAGAAAATCAAGAGCAATTTGAAATTTCTAAATTGTATTGCCCTGTTTAAATGCTTATATTCTTTAATTGCATGCACAATTTACATGCAATACATGCAATACATGCAACAAGAACTGTAGTTGTAGAGGTTGAAAGCATATCAAACAACCCTGTGGTGATATTCACATATATTTTATTGTTTTTATTGTATACGTACAGTAAAATGTGTGCAGAATGATAAATTATAAAATGCGTATTATGGCAGAATGAGTTAAGGATTACAACAAGCTAGAGTTACTAAAACAAAACAAAACAACTTGATAGTACTAAGAAACATTAAACAAAATATGAAGAACGAAGATGATTGAAATTGAATTAGTTATAAATTAAAATGTATGTAGAAACACACCCACACAAAATCCTCCCCTCTGCCGGTGATGATTATTGAACACAATGGCGAATATAATTATCAAAGGCAGAGAAATACAGTTTTATAAAACATATCACAGGAACCCCAAAACATGCAATAACCCCATAACCAATATATCCTCGGAACCGGGGGATCTGGGTGAACCACATATCCAAAATTCACCCACATCCGTTCAGTAGTTTGGAAGATACAGTTTTATGTCAGTTACACCGAAAATATACAAGTTATACAGAAAATAGTCACTAATAAATGTGTCCCCTGTTTGGTAGTTTCAAACTACTGAATGATGTCTCTGTGCACCAAATACAGGCAAGATAGCACCGTGTTGAAAAGTCAGAACAGTGTCTGTGAGTTAAAATGGCCGCTATCTATTGTTCACCATGGGAATAGTAAAATCCAAGCAAGTAAGGCAAATGATGCAATCCAGGGACAGAGGGCTCAGTCCCAAGTGCCAATAACTTAAGGGACCATAATCCCAGGGCAGGAGGCTGGCAAACAGCCCCCTCCAAAACACCGTGGCGAGGTTGGTTTCGCCACAGTCACCATAAGTTATTTTTAAATCAGTATTACTGTTTAATGGATTTTAGCTATATTTTGGCATGATTGTGGTTCATCCAGAGTCTATAAACCAAATGCCCAAATAATAACAAAGAAGTAGAGTTGATAGATGCTTAAAGGGGTTCTTCACTTTCATTTAACTGATGATCTATCCTGTGGATAGATCATCAGCTTCTGATTGGCCGGGGTCCGACACCCAGGACCCCCGCCGATCAGCTGTTTGAGAAGGCAGCGGCGCTCCAGCAGCGCCGCGGCCTTCTCACTGTTTACCGCCGGGCCGCCCGCCCACTGACGTCATGACTTGTATCAACTAGAATGGGCGCGGCTAAGCTCCATTCAAGTGAACAGAGCTTAGCCGCGCCCACTCTAGTTGATACAAGTCGTGACGTCAGTGGGCAGGCGGCCCG
The DNA here is from genome assembly GCF_014858855.1 of Bufo gargarizans. NCBI lineage: Eukaryota > Metazoa > Chordata > Amphibia > Anura > Bufonidae > Bufo > Bufo gargarizans. The sequence goes on from NC_058083.1 coordinate 302,233,050, forward strand.
GCGGTAAACAGTGAGAAGGCCGCGGCGCTGCTGGAGCGCCGCTGCCTTCTCAAACAGCTGATCGGCGGGGGTCCCGGGTGTCGGACCCCCGCCGATCAGAAGCTGATTATCTATCCAGAGGATAGATCATCAGTTAAATGAACGTGCAGAACCCCTTTAAGGAAAAAGAAAAGTAGGTGTGCCCATATACATAAGACTATTGTAGCTTAAAAACGCTGTTTTCGGATGATGTCGGGGGAGATGAATAGGACCTAATGAATTTCAGTGCCTGATTCTTTTGTTCTGCCAACAGATAAGCCACTGCCAGATAAGCCACTCTGCCTATTGAAAACACATACTGTACACACTTTGCCAAACTAAGCATGAATGTGTTCGGGGGAAGAGACGGCAATCATCTGAACAAGCATTTAGCCAAAAGTTATTGAAGGTGAATGGGCACTCAATGGGTAGATCCCACTTGAAACCAAAGGCATCTGAAAAGTTTTTCAATCAGGCTTAACTCTGAACCTCATGTAGATAAAGATGGTCTCACATTAGAGATCACTACATTTCTTAAAATGTGTTTAATTTCTAATTCGGCAAATTTTGAAAAACATTTGTCTGAATCGATTCTACTCGATTCAAATGTGCTTCAATTGCTCTGAAAGCTGGTATGCGTATAACACCCTTTAATCTCATATTATTTGAGAGAGAACCTAGTGTTCTACTCTGGGTTTCTGGGCAATATGTATCGGTTGTCTAGGGAGTACTCTTTCTCATTATACATAGTGCCGCTGCCTAGTATTTATAGTATGTGTGTGGAGTATTGTAGGCCAGGCAATGCTCCTCTCGGTTTCTGGGAAAGATATTAAAGTTAACTTTCAAGCTAAGCTAAGCCTATCTGATACCTATCTCTCTATGTTTCTTTCTTTCTTTCTTTTCTTTCTTTTCTTTCTTTTCTTTCTTTTCTCTCTCTCTCTCTCTCTCTCCCACTCTGAGACCATAGAGTGCTTATATACATCAATTGTGCTGCTGTTTTATGCTTAAGTCAGACAGATAACATTTCTGTACACTTTGTACTGTTACTGTTTATGCAGCCATAGCTAGATACAGTTTGGTGAAAAGGAAATGTCACAGCATTCCAAACGAACCGTTTGCCAGAAACAATTCCATAGTTCTGAAATCACTTTCCCTCCAGTGTTTCTGTAACACTCTAGAGGGAAACTACAATGGATGGTAAAATACACCATATGTGAAAGTAGCCGTAGTGGTCTGACTGCTTTTTGGTCCTCAAATTGTATGATTGTGCTATAAAAACAGTTTAGTCAGCAGTTTTCAATGGTAATATAAACTTTGGATTTACAAAGCAGAGGCTATCAAAGCACCTCATATAAAAGCATGAAAGCCAATTCAAGAGCATCAAATTGTGTTATATTGAGCAGATCCCTCGTGACATACACGACAGGGAAATTATGCTGAATAGTCAAGAGACATTCTGGATCTTCAAACTGCAAAGTCTACATCAAGATAGTCTGCATGAAGCAATAGAAGCAATATTTTTCTCACATATTAAAGGAAATCAGAGAACTGCCCCCCCCTATCCACATTTTAAATCAGTATTACTGTTTAATGGATTTTAGCTATATTTTGGCATGATTGTGGTTCATCCAGAGTCTATAAACCAAATGCCCAAATAATAACAAAGAAGTAGAGTTGATAGATGCTTAAAGGGGTTCTTCACTTTCATTTAACTGATGATCTATCCTGTGGATAGATCATCAGCTTCTGATTGGCCGGGGTCCGACACCCGGGACCCCCGCCGATCAGCTGTTTGAGAAGGCAGCGGCGCTCCAGATTTTATAACTACATAGCTGGGGTTTAGCTAATTAAAACATTTTTCTTTTGTTATTTTTTTTTTGTTTTTTATCTGAGGCTCCATTCCCAAGTTATGATATATTTTTTTATATGCAAATTAGATCTTTGGTGCAATAAGGGTGTAACCATTGCTTGTGTTGCACACAAGCTCCTCTCTTTTCTGTGCCTAGCAACTCCCTCGCTGTTTTGTCACTACCTGACACTATTCACTATAAATAACTGAATGAGAGGTCGGAACTGATATAAATCTGCGCTCTAGATTACCAAAAGTGAAGGCATAAATCAGAAAGGGGTAATCCTAAAATATGACGTTTAATAATTTTGCAGATAAAATATGAGAGAGTCCTAGTCCTAAATATAGTGTGCAAAGACAAACCTTGGGATAGAGGGTAATGAGCCCCCACTTTACACAAAGACGATTATCCCAAATGAAAAAACATATGAAAAAACATATACATAATGAATATATAGTGCACGGCGGCACTAGTAACCAGTAAGTCCTACCGGTACCATGGGACGGACACCAGATCGTTCACCACCAGCTGTATTCCTACGATACTTCTCCACGAATGATGTGCAATGAACAAGTAGTTTCTGGCAGTGATACACCGCTGTGCAGGGTCCCTGTACAGGCCCTATGGCTGGTTAGCAAAATAACCCTGATACTAAATATGCGTAGCAGCCTCACCACAGGGCACTCGTCCTAACAAGGACGACCCCGTCCGGAGCCTGTCCTTAAAATCTAAGATACTATATGTCCCTAAAGATCTACGAAACACTCCCTACACGCATGTTTCACCACCAGGACAATAAAGCAGTTCATCAGGGGAGATGGGAAAAAGGTACTGGGGATCAATCTCCTCAATAAATGATTAATCCCTAAACTTAAGCTGGACGTGATAAGTCAGCTAGTAGGAGAGGTATACCAGGATGATGGAACTCTCAAGGGGCAATCTCTAGGTAAAGAGATAGTGAATAGTGCAGTATACAGATGAGTAAGTCTGCACATGGGACGCCAACTTGACTAGCGTTCCCACCACATTTAAATAGCTACCTGGTTGCTGCTTCTGCCACCCACGATGTACATGACCAATGAGCGCATCCGCACGCCTGCACGTCAGCGCAGCGCATGCGCTCATTACAAGATCAGGAACGAGGTATGGAGCACAAGGAAGTGCCTGAGATACCGACACCCTCCTGCGCATGCGCAATCTCGCTTGATCTCGCGACATTGCTCCAGCCAGCTGTAATAACAGCGGCATTAGAAGCAATACAATGTACCTATTGCTCCTATGCACTCGCAGGTGGTGAGGTAATCGGACCTCACATCACCACTGGAGTGTACCGACCCACAATCGGACCATCAGTTGAGAAAGGTATTGAGGCTACTTGTCATATGGAAGACAAAATCAAATCCTGGGCAGTGGTACAAACATAAAATACGGTTTATACTATTTGGCATTATAAAGATCTTCAATAAAGCTGTTATAAATGATAATGAAGAAATAATATTAATAGTCAGGCAGATCTTAGTAATGGTGGTATCGTGGGGGCAGTAGCTGATTCACAGGAAACAACTATAATTCAGTTGTTCATTGAGACCTGTCGGTGTGACTGTCCGTAAGAGGAAGATCCAACGTGCCTCGCGCTGCAGTAAGATCTTATCCCAGTCTCCCCCACGTTGCCGCTTCAAAACCCATTACTTTACTAACCTTGGAATCTCCTTGGTGAAAATCGCATACGTGACGAGCCACAGCCGTGTCTTGTCACTTTTCTATGTCAAGAAGATGTTCTCCCACACACCTGCGGAGCTCCCGTTTGGTTTTTGCCTCTCCTGAATGTCACCTGTGGGTAGTCATGTAGGACATCACGAACATCTGGGTCCATCAAGAGGATAGACCAGTGTCGGTCAAGAATCTCTCTTGATTTCTTAGTTGAACCATCAAATGTGGTGATGAATAGTGATGTCCCGAATAGTTCGCCGGCGAATAGTTCCCGGCGAACATAGTTTGTTCGCGTTCGCCGCTGCGGGCGAACATATGCGATGTTCGGTCCGCCCCCTATACATCATCATTGAGTAAACTTTGACCCTCTACCTCACAGTCAGCAGACACTTTCCAGTCAATCAGCAGCAGACCCTCCCTCCCAGACCCTCCCACCTCCAGGACAGCATCCATTTTAGATTCATTCGAATTTGCATTCACAGAGAGAGGAGGGAGAGTGTAGCTGCTGCTGATTCAATAGGGAAAGGGTTAGCTAGGGCAATGTTCTGTGTCCACAGACTCATCTGCTATAGGGACAGCATCCAGACAGCACCCCGAAAAGCCCTTTTCAGGGCTGGTACATCAGTCTTCTTTTTATATATATATATATATATATATATATATATATATATATATTGCAGTTGCCTGGCTGCTCGTGTGTGAGAGGCTGCAGGCTCAGTCATAGACAGCACTGTGTGCACAGTGCACACCATTCATACAGGGTGTGACAAAAAATACCTTGCAAAAAAAATTAAAAAAATTATATTTAATATTTTTCTGTGATCTAATCACATTAGCAAGCCCGTGTGTGTCAGGCACCCACACATACTGCATTGTGTTCACTGGTTAGTGGCTGGCCTGCACTCATACTGTTACAGGGTGTCATTCACCCAAATACCTTTCAGAAAAAAAAAATCTATTTTAAATTTAACTGTGATCTAATCACATTTGCAAGCCCGGGCCGTGTGTCTCAGGCCCCCACACATACTGTATTATGTCCACTGGCTAGTGGCTGGCCTGCACTCATACCGTTACAGGGTGTCATTCACCCAAATCAGGGACAAGGAAGAAAAAAAAAAGGGGGTTAATCACCTGGCTCTCTGGGAGAGGATCAGGATACTTAACTCGCAGGGCGCCAAAGGTATGGATACGACAAGAAGAGGTTTTTTTTATAAGATATAGAATAAATATGAAATAAATATATGGAGTGGCAATTTACAGCGACCACTAAAAAATATGTGCAATATAAAAGAAGGCTGCCAATGGGATAAAGTTAGATAGGAAAATATACCTAGGCAGGAATATATAAGTTTTTATCCCATAAGGAGGCGCCACTCTTTAAATGATTGTTTGCAAAATTGCCAAATGGTTAGTAGTGTCTTATTCAAAATGTTTTAACATATTTTTGTTTAAAAATATTTTTAAAATATTTTACCAGAGTCACTGTGTTTGACAAACTGGAAATAGATTATTCAGTAGATTTTAAGCCAATGACATATGAACCAAATCTATATAGTGAAACTTGGTTCATACTCACTTCACCCAGGAGGAGAGATGGGGGATAAACTCAATACACCCCCAAACCCTTCCTCCTGCGCCTGGCTCGCTTCTAGAATATCAGGAAAAAAACGGCAGTCCTGTAGCTGGAGCTTCTTGTCAATTCCTTTATTGAACAGTCAGGGTGGGGTGACGAGGAGGCCCAACGCGTTTCGGGGATATATAAGTCCCCTTCATCAGGAGCATGTCCACTTGGGGACAAACTAGCTTATTTAAATTGAATATGGCGCCAAAAACAGATTGTAAAGCGTCTCTTCCGGTTTGCGTGCACCCCATGCGTTCCAGCATGGAACGCAAACCGGAAGTGAAGGCTAAATGATGCACAAATTACAAACAGAGATTATACAATCATTACAATACTTAGCCATTATTCGGCTCTGGTGAAATACCTGACGGTACATATAGAAACGTATCATACAGATTCAACATACATAAATTCTATTGTCCTTCGCCGGCTAAAAGTCTGTGACCGGAAGTGACATCACCTCCGGTTTTTTAAAGTTCATGAACTCATGACAGAATAAATAATTAGATAAATAGAAGTTTAGCACTAAAGGAATAAAGAACAGAAGTTAGGGATGGACATACCGAATCTTTGTAACGGGAGAAGGTCTGTATAAGTGATCGGCAAGATACTGCACCCGAGTCCCTACCCACTTCCGGTTGATGGAACGCAGGTTGCAGGACTAAGGCTGCTTCCTTTATGTTAAAGTTACTATGCGCATGGGCAAGGGAAATAGGGAAGGGAACTAACAGACTAAAACTAATGGAAAGAATGGGCATTACATATATTAATATAACAATAAGAAGAATGGACATTAGATATGTTAATATAAATATTCATATAAAAAGATATATATATATATATAAATATACGAAAATATTAAAATATTAATGAGAGAGATCCAGTACATGTATGGAGAATTAATAGGAAGAATCTGATGTATATGCGGAAAGAAAGAATAAAAATCCTGATGGTAAAACCATGTACACAAACATAATGCATTATACATAAATAAGCCTAAAACATATATATGGTAAAAATGATAGTAATGATGATATTAGTTAAATATATATATTGGCCAAAGTTCTGGTTCGGTTTAAGGCAGACAGATTGAACCTGCCCCTCTATTTCCTGGACGGACATGTATAGAGGTAGCTTTCTCATATCACTATTAAACAGACCCTACTTGACGGTCATTAATATGAATCAATCCTTTTTATACTTTATTCATTCACATGGCGTTAGATGGTATATATTTGATGTATTAATACAAGAAAAAATGGTACTAGGTGCAATTGTATCTACCCATGTTCTTAACTAGGTATACAATTTTAGGTTTTTTGGTTATCAGTAGTTAGTATATTCTAGTGTTTCATTAAGCCCATGAGGGAATAAGGTGTTCAAGCGAAAGATCCAGTGCATTTCTTTTCTGCACAGTAATTGATAGGAATGCGTGATATGTTCTAACGGGGTTAATTTTAGTAAAGCAGGATTACTGTTATGTTTCTCCAGAAAGTGTCTAGATACACTATGTGTAATAACTCCTCGCTGTATATTTGACCGGTGTTCCGTCATTCTGTCCCTCACTGTTGGGTGGTTCTGCCTACATATTTTAGATTACATGGACAGGTTAACAAGTAGACTACATTCCTAGTGTTGCAGCTGATCTCTTGTCTGAATCGCCATATATCGTTTGCCGTAATTTTGAGTTCAGTGATCCCCTGATTCATAATGATACAACATTTACACCTAGTGATCCCGCATCTATATATCCCTTGTTTAGTTTATTTTTGTTTCAAGCTTGGAATACTTCTGTTGATGTTTGTTAGTTTGGGGCATGATGGGGGTAGCATATTTTTCAGAGTCTGTGCCCTCCTAAAGATGATGGACGTGTCAGTTGGTAATACGTCTTTAAGGATAGGGTCTTTTAAAAGGATCCCCCAGTGTTTGTTCAAAAAAATTTTGATTTCACTATGTTTGGTGTTGTATCTTGTGATCAAATTGTATTGATAGGGTTTTTTTTCACTGTTTATTGTTTTCGGAGTTGGCTTTAGGGCTGTTTCCTGATCCAGAGTGAGTGTTCTTTCTGCGCAAGATTTAATCAGGCGTTTAGGATAGCCTTTTTCAATGAACCTGGTTTTTAGGACCTTTAGCTGTTTTTCTAAAACTTCTTTGTCTGAGCAATTTCGTCTTACCCTTTTCATCTGACTAAATGGAATATTACGTTTCCACTTAGAAAGATGACAGCTGGAAAAGTCCAAGTAGCTGTTGGCATCTACCTGTTTAAAATGGGTGCTTGTGTGTATGGTGTTTGCAATAATTTCCAGTTTCAAGTCCAGAAAGACAGCTTTGGTCTGGTCATATTCAAGACTAAATTCTAGTCCCCAATCATTTTGGTTTAAATTTCTGATAAATTCTAGAAGTTCAGCTTTTTTCCCATCCCAGATCAAGATAATATCATCTATATACCTGCGGTAAAAGATGATTCTGGGATGGGAAAGAAGACCCTGGTGAGTTTCAAAAAGTCCTACAAAAAGATTTGCGTACGCGGGGCAAATTTTGTGCCCATTGCGGTGCCTTTAGTCTGAAGATAAAATTTATCATTAAAAAGAAAATAGTTATGATTAAGGATAAAATCTATGGAATTCATTAAAAATTATTTTTGTGTAGCAGGAAGTGACGGGTCTTTCGTGAGGAAAAAGTGTACCGAGTTTAGACCTACATCATGGCGAATATTGCTATATAGGGACGTAACGTCTAAGGTGACCCAGTAATATTCATCTCTCCAACTAACCGTCTTAAGAGAGTTGATCAAATCTGATGAATCGCGAAGGTAGGAAGGGAGCTGTTTCACATAGCCCTGGAGAAATCTATCAACATATGCAGAAAGATTAGATGTGAGTGAGTCTATTCCGGAGATAATGGGTCTGCCCAGAGGATTTGTCAAATTTTTGTGGATTTTTGGTAAAAAAAAATAAGTAAAACCGGGCTGTAGTGGGATGGTTATTGAATAAAAAGAGTTTTTCTTTCTCATCTAGAATATCTGCTTGGGAAACAAAATCTATTCGTTTTTGTAGGGATTTTTTGAAAGCAGGTGTCGGATCATTATCTAGAGTTTTATAATATTCTTGATTAGACAGAATTTTAAGTGATTCGTTCAAGTAATATTCCTGGTCCATTGTAACCATCCCCCCTCCCTTGTCCGCATTTTTGATTACGATATTCTTATTCCCTCTGAGATCTTTTAAAGCTTTTCTTTCTGAAGGTTTTAAATTATGTGAATTATTTAAGTTTTTGGTTTCAGATAGATTTTTAAGATCATCTAAAACCATATTAAAATAACTTTCCAAATGTGGGCCTCTGCTTTCAATCGGATAAAAAGAGGACCATAATTGTAGCCCAGAGGGTATAGATGTGGTTGCTTCGGGTGTTTTTCCTTCTATGGGTGTATCTATTTCTTTGATATTAGTTCTATTATCAACCGTCGGAACCAATGGGTGGTTGCCAAGTGGTAGTTGTTTCATTGCAAAGTGCCTTTTCAATGTGAGTCTTCTTATAAACTGGTTTAGATCTACGAACAATTCGAATGAGTCTGGATTATTAGAGAGGAAAAAAGATAATCCCTTACTTAACAAATCTATCTCCTCTGAGGTCAATTTATGACTAGATAAATTAAAGATACCCTTCATTTTTTCTTTCTCCTCTCTAGTATGAGTAATATCTGGGTTTCCTTTGCTACATGCTAGTGTATTGGTTGCGGTGATAGTTGAAATGGTGTTTTTATTTTTTTGTTTTTTGGTGTGTCTCCGTATTCCCCCTCTGCATCCTCTAACTCGTTTTTTAATCTTTTGCGAGAAGTCCCTATTGGGGTAAAAAAATTGGTAATTTTCGGCGTTTGAGTATTGTGAACTGGTGTGAGTGGGGTGAGGAATGTGTTGAGGGGTTGGATACTGGACAGAATTTTTCTGGTTGGGGGGATATTGTGGATTTCGTGAATGACCGGAAAGAGTCTCCCTAAAAAAGGGGACCCTTCTTTGAGGTTGGACGCTAGGGCTAAAAAAGTCTCTGAATTGGTGCTTGAAACTGAATGAGTGGAAATATTTAATGGACTAATGTTATGTTGAGAAGTGCAGAGCTGTTCATTATTTTCAATATTACTGGGTTCAGAATTAGATGAAATGGATTGGATGTTGGGGCTCTGAAAGGACTGATTAGGTTTACCAGATATAGGTGTCAAGTAAACAGACTGATTCAGAGTGGATGTGTGTCCTGTTTTAGGTGACAAAATTGGGGGCAATGGTCCTAATGACTTTGTTCTGATCTGGGATGTTAATTCTTGGGATGACTTGGAGACCTGTTTAGTAGTCGTAGGATGATGGCTAATCTTAGCCATATTGCTATTGTAAAAGGTCTTACCCTGGAAGGGTTTAGACTGATGGGTATATAATGTAGGATATTGGGATCTGGATCTATTGTTAGGTCTATTGGAAAAAGATTCAGCATATGGTGTATCCCGTTTCCTATCCCATGGACAATTTTTTTTGGAATTATAGTCATGTAGATCACGTAATAGTTTTTTACATTTCCTTGTGACTTCATTAAACTCAAAGGACCTGAAATAATTAAGGAATGGATAATCTGACTCCCCCTGGAAGGAAGATGCCGTCAGCCACTGGCCTAACTGTGTACCTATATGTTTACACAGATCTTTGCGTTTTTGAATTAGAAGATCAAGCAGAAGGAGAGAACATGAGTCGCTGTTTTTTAACCATTCTGTGGTGAAAGATATATCATTAGTAAAAGTTGGTTTTAAAGATAGTCTCAGTCCATGGGGAACCAACCCCATGGATTTGTATATGGACAAAAAGAACCAATTTCATTGCGAACAAAATTCTTGATTAGTTCAGGAATGTTACCGGGGGGTTCTCCAATGGTTCCATTTTTAGAATAGTTTTCATCCATAGTTGATGGTAGATTCATATTACTTTGTCGCAGGTCTGTTAAGATTCCATTGGGAAAGGGAAAATTGGTAGATTTGTTAAGTAAGGGATTATCTTTTGCCCCTCTAATAATCCAGACTCATTCGAATTGTTCGTAGATCTAAACCAGTTTATAAGAAGACTCACATTGAAAAGGCACTTCACAATGAAACAACTACCCCTTGGCAACCACCCATTGGTTCCGACGGTTGATAATAGAACTAATATCAAAGAAATAGATACACCCATAGAAGAAAAAACACCTGAAGCAACCACATCTATACCCTCTGGGCTACAATTACGGTCCTCTTTTTATCCGATTGAAAGCAGAGGCCCACATTTGGAAAGTTATTTTAATATGGTTTTAGATGATCTTAAAAATCTATCTGAAACCAAAAACTTAAATAATTCACATAATTTAAAACCTTCAGAAAGAAAAGCTTTAAAAGATCTCAGAGGGAATAAGAATATCGTAATCAAAAATGCGGACAAGGGAGGGGGGATGGTTACAATGGACCAGGAATATTACTTGAACGAATCACTTAAAATTCTGTCTAATCAAGAATATTATAAAACTCTAGATAATGATCTGACACCTGCTTTCAAAAAATCCCTACAAAAACTAATAGATTTCGGTTCCCAAGCAGATATTCTAGAAAAGAAAGAAAAACTCTTTTTATTCAATAACCATCCCACTACAGCCCGGTTTTACTTATTTTTTACCAACAATCCACAAAAATTTGACAAATCCTACGGGAGACCCATTATCTCTGGAATAGACTCACTCACATCTAATCTTGATAGATTTCTCCAGGGCTATGTGAAACAGCTCCCTTCCTACCTTCGCGATTCATCGGATTTGATCAACTCTCTTAAGACGGTTAGTTGGAGAGATGAATATTACTGGGTCACCTTAGACATTACGTCCCTATATAGCAATATTCGCCATGATGTAGGTCTAAACTCGGTACAATTTTTCCTCACGAAAGACCCGTCACTTCCTGCTACACAAAAATAATTTTTAATGAATTCCATTGATTTTATCCTTAATCATAACTATTTTCTTTTTAATGATAAATTTTATCTACAGACTAAAGGCACCGCAATGGGCACAAAATTTGCCCCCGCGTACGCAAATCTTTTTGTAGGACTTTTTGAAACACACCAGGGTCTTCTTTCCCATCCCAGAATCATCTTTTACCGCAGGTATATAGATGATATTATCTTGATCTGGGATGGGAAAAAATCTGAACTTCTAGAATTTATCAGAAATTTAAACCAAAATGATTGGGGACTAGAATTTAGTCTTGAATATGACCAGACCAAAGCTGTCTTTCTGGACTTGAAACTGGAAATTATTGCAAACACCATACACACAAGCACCCATTTTAAACAGGTAGATGCCAACAGCTACCTGGACTTTTCCAGCTGTCATCTTTCTAAGTGGAAACGTAATATTCCATTTAGTCAGATGAAAAGGGTAAGACGAAATTGCTCAGACAAAGAAGTTTTAGAAAAACAGCTAAAGGTCCTAAAAACCAGGTTCATTGAAAAAGGCTATCCTAAACGCCTGATTAAATCTTGCGCAGAAAGAACACTCACTCTGGATCAGGAAACAGCCCTAAAGCCAACTCCGAAAACAATAAACAGTGAAAAAAAACCCTATCAATACAATTTGATCACAAGATACAACACCAAACATAGTGAAATCAAAAAAAAAATTGAACAAACACTGGGGGATCCTTTTAAAAGACTCTATCCTTAAAGACGTATTACCAAATAACACGTCCATCATCTTTAGGAGGGCACAGACTCTGAAAAATATGCTATCCCCGTCATGCCCCAAACTAACAACCATCAACAGAAGTATTCCAAGCTTGAAACAAAAAGAAACTAAACAAGGGATATATAGATGCGGGATCACTAGGTGTAAATGTTGTATTATGATGAATCAGGGGATCACTGAACTCACAATTACGGCAAACGATGTATGGAGATTCAGACAAGAGATCAGCTGCAACACTAGGAATGTAGTCTACTTGTTAACCTGTCCATGTAATCTAAAATATGTAGGGAGAACCACCCAAGCAGTGAGGGACAGAATGACGGAACACCGGTCAAATATAAAGCGAGGAGTTATTACGCATAGTGTATCTAGACACTTTCTGGAGAAACATAACAGTAATCCTGCTTTACTAAAATTAACCCCGTTAGAACATATCACACATTCCTATCAATTACTGTGCAGAAAAGAAATGCACTGGATCTTTCGCTTGAACACCTTATTCCCTCGTGGGCTTAATGAAACCCTAGAAAATATTAACTACTGATAACAAAAAAACCTACAATTGTATACCTAGTTAAGAACATGGGTAGATACAATTGCACCTAGTACCATTTTTTCTTGTATTAATACATCAAATAGCTACCATCTAACGCCATGTGAATGAATAAAGTATAAAAAGGATTGATTCATATTAATGACCGTCAAGTAGGGTCTGTTTAATAGTGATATGAGAAAGCTACCTCTATACATGTCCGTCCAGGAAATAGAGGGGCAGGTTCAATCTGTCTGCCTTAAACCGAACCAGAACTTTGGTCAATATATATATTTAACTAATGTCATCATTACTATCATTTTTACCATATACAGGTCCTTCTAAAAAAATTAGCATATTGTGATAAAGTTCATTATTTTCTGTAATGTAGTGATAAACATTAGACTTTCATATATTTTAGATTCAATACACACCAACTGAAGTAGTTCAAGCCTTTTATTGTTTTAATATTGATGATTTGGGCATACAGCTCATGAAAACCCAAAATTCCTATCTAAAAAAATTAGCATATCATGAAAAGGTTCTCTAAACGAGCTATTAACCTAATCATCTGAATCAACTAACTAACTCTAAACACCTGCAAAAGATTCCTGAGGCTTTTAAAAACTCCCAGCCTGGTTCATTACTCAAAACCGCAATCATGGGTAAGACTGCCGACCTGACTGCTGTCCAGAAGGCCATCATTGACACCCTCAAGCAAGAGGGTAAGACACAGAAATAAATTTCTGAACGAATAGGCTGTTCCCAGAGTGCTGTATCAAGGCATCTCAGTGGGAAGTCTGTGGGAAGGAAAAAGTGTGGCAGAAAACGCTGCACAACGAGAAGAGGTGACCGGACCCTGAGGAAGATTGTGGAGAAGGACAGATTCCAGACCTTGGGGTACCTGCGGAAGCAGTGGACTGAGTCTGGAGCAGAAACATCCAGAGCCACCGTGTACAGGCGTGTGCAGGAAATGGGCTACAGGTGCCGCATTCCCCAGGTCAAGCCACTTTTGAACCAGAAACAGCAGCAGAAGCGCCTGACCTGGGCTACAGAGAAGCAGCACTGGACTGTTGCTCAGTGGTCCAAAGTACTTTTTTCGGATGAAAGCAAATTTTGCATGTCATTCGGAAATCAAGGTGCCAGAGTCTGGAGGAAGACTGGGAAGAGGGAAATGCCAAAATGCCTGAAGTCCAGTGTCAAGTACCCACAGTCAGTGATGGTCTGGGGTGCCATGTCAGCTGCTGGTGTTGGTCCACTGTGTTTTCTCAAGGGCAGGGTCAATGCAGCTAGCTATCAGGAAATTATGGAGCACTTCATGCTTCCATCTGCTGACAGTGCCAAAACCACTGGTAAATGGTTTACTGACCATGGTATTACTGTGCTCAATTGGCCTGCCAACTCTCCTGACCTGAACCCCATAGAGAATCTGTGGGATATTGGGAAGAGAAAGTTGAGAGACGCAAGACCCAACACTCTGGATGAGCTTAAGGCCGCTATGGAAGCATCCTGGGCCTCCATAACACCTCAGCAGTGCCACAGGCTGATTGCCTCCATGCCACGCCGCATTGAAGTAGTCATTTCTGCAAAAGGATTCCCGACCAAGTATTGAGTGCATAACTGAACATAATTATTTGAAGGTTGACTTTTTTTGTATTAAAAACACTTTTCTTTTATTGGTCGGATGAAATATGCTAATTTTTTGAGATAGGAAATTTGGGTTTTCATGAGCTGTATGCCAAAATCATCAATATTAAAACAATAAAAGGCTTGAACTACTTCAGTTGGTGTGTAATGAATCTAAAATATATGAAAGTCTAATGTTTATCAGTACATTACAGAAAATAATGAACTTTATCACAATATGCTAATTTTTTGAGAAGGACCTGTATATGTTTTAGGCTTATGTATAATGCATTATGTTTGTGTACATGGTTTTACCATCAGGATTTTTATTCTTTCTTTCCTCATATACATCAGATTCTTCCTATTAATTCTCCATACATGTACTGGATCTCTCTCATTAATATTTTAATATTTTCGTATATTTATATATATATATTTTTTTTATATGAATATTTATATTAACATATCTAATGTCCATTCTTCTTATTGTTATAGTCATATATATAATGCCCATTCTTTCCATTCGTTTTAGTCTGTTAGTTCCCTTCCCTATTTCCCTTGCCCATGCGCATAGTAACTTTAACATAAAGGAAGCAGCCTTAGTCCTGCAACCTGTGTTCCATCAACCGGAAGTGGGTAGGGACTCGGGTGCAGTATCTTGCCGATCATTTATACAGACCTTCTCCCGTTACAAAGATTCGGTATGTCCATTCCAAACTTCTATTCTTTATTCCTTTAGTTCTAAACTTCTATTTATCTAATTATTTATTCTGTCGTGAGTTCATGAACTTTAAAAAAACGGAGGTGATGTCACTTCCGGTCACGGACTTTTAGCCGGTGAAGGACAATAGAATTTATGTATGTTGAATCTGTATGATACGTTTCTATATGTACCGTCAGGTATTTCACCAGAGCCGAATAATGGCTAAGTATTGTAATGATTGTATAATCTCTGTTTGTAATTCGTGCATTATTTAGCCTTCACTTCCGGTTTGCGTTCCATGCTGGAACGCATTGGGTACACGCGAACCGGAAGTGACGCTTTACAATCAGTTTTTGGCGCCATATTCAATTTAAATAAGCTAGTTTGTCCCCAAGTGGACATGCTCCTGATGAAGGGGACTTATATATCCCCGAAACGCGTTGGGCCTCCTCCTCACCCCACCCTGACTGTTCAATAAAGGAATTGACAAGAAGCTCCAGCTACAGGACTGCCGTTTTTTTCTCCACTGGCTAGTGGCTGGCCTGCATTCATACCGTTACATGGTGTCATTCACCCAAATACCTTTCAGAAAAAAAAATTATATTTTAAATTTAACTGTGATCTAATCACATTTGCAAGCCCGGGCCATATGTGTCAGGCCCCCACACATACTGTATTGTGTCCACTGGCTAGTGGCTGGCCTGCACTCATACCGTTACAGGGTGTCATTCACCCAAATACCTGTGAAAAAATAATAATTATATTTTAAATTTAACTGTGATCTAATCACATTTGCAAGCCCGGGCCGTGTGTGTCAGGCCCCCACACATACTGTATTGTGTCCACTGGCTAGTGGCTGGCCTGCACTCATACTGTTATAGGGTGTCATTCACCCAAATACCTTTCAGAAAAAAAAAAATCTATTTTAAATTTAACTGTGATCTAATCACATTTGCAAGCCCGGGCCGTGTGTGTCAGGCCCCCACACAAACTGTATTGTGTCCACTGGCTAGTGGCTGGCCTGCACTCATACCGTTACAGGGTGTCATTCACCCAAATACCTGTGAAAAATAATAATTGTATTTTAAATTTAACTTTGATCTAATCACCTTTGCAAGCCCGGGCCGTGTGTGTCAGTACCCCACACAGACTGTATTGTGTCCACTGGCTAGTGGCTGGCCTGCACTCATACCGTTACAGGGTGTCATTCACCCAAATTTATTTCAGAAAAAGAAAAATCTATTTTAAATTTAACTGTGATCTAATCACATTTGCAAGCCCGGGCCGTGTGTGTCAGGCCCCCATACATACTGTATTGTGTCCACTGGCTAGTGGCTGGCCTGCACTCCTACCGTTACAGGGTGTCATTCACCAAAATACCTTTCAGAAAAAAAAAAAAAAAATTTAAATTTAACTGTGATCTAATCACTTTTGCAAGCCCCGGCCGTGTGTGTCAGGCCCCCACACATTCTGTATTGTGTCCACTGGCTAGTGGCTGGCATGCACTCATACCGTTATAGGGTGTCATTCACCCAAATACCTTTCAGAGAAAAAAAATCTATTTTAAATTTAACTGTGATCTAATCACATTTGCAAGCCTGGGCCGTGTGTGTCAGGCCCCCACACATACTGTATTGTGTCTACTGGTTAGTGGCTGGCCTGCACTCCTACCGTTACATGGTGTCATTCACCCAAATACATTTCAGAAAAAAAAAAATCTATTTTAAAATAAAATGTGATCTAATCACATGTGCAAGCCCGGGCCGTGTGTGTAAGGCCCCCACACATACTGTATTGTGTCCACTGGCTAGTGGCTGGCCTGCACTCATACCGTTACAGGGTGTCATTCACCCAAATACCTGTGAAAAAATAATAATTCTATTTTAAATTTAACTGTGATCTAATCACATTTGCAAGCCCGGGCCGTGTGTGTCAGGCCGCCACACATACTGTATTGTGTCCACTGGCTAGTGGCTGGCCTGCACTCATACCGTTACAGGGTGTCATTCACCCAAATACCTTTCAGAAAAAAAAAAATCTATTTGAAATTTAACTGGGATCAAATCACATTTGCAAGCCCGGGCCATGTGTGTCAGGCCCCCACACATACTGTATTGTGTCCACTGGCTAGTGGCTGGCCTGCACTCATACCGTTACAGGGTGTCATTCACCCAAATACCTTTCAGAAAAAAAAGTCTATTTTAATTTAACTGTGATCTAATCACATTTGCAAGCCCGGGCCGTGTGTGTCAGGCCCCCACACATACTGTATTGTGTCCACTGGCTAGTGGCTGGCCTGCACTCATACCATTACAGGGTGTCATTCACCCAAATACCTTTCAGAAAAAAAAAAATCTATTTGAAATTTAACTGTGATCTAATCACATTTGCAAGCCTGGGCCGTGTGTGTCAGGCCCACACAGACTGTACTGTGCCCACTGCCCACTACTTATATAGAGTGGCACAGTACCTTGCACGCATAGTAACAGTTATCTAATAAAAAATGACAGGCAGAAGCAGGCCACGCCGCAGGGGCCGTCGTGTTCGTGGTGCTGTGATTTCCACTGGCCCTGGAATAATGCCCAGTGTTCAGAGGCCACGTACCCTGAACCCAAAAAATTCTGAGAAAATAGTTGACTGGCTAACACAGGACACCCAATCTTCAACAGCTTCCGCTAAGAACCTTGACGCACCATCCTCCTCCAGCTCAGCTTTGGTCACCACTCTCCCGCCCGCCACCACCACCACTACCACCACAGCCGCTTCACTTGATCCCTCAGAGGAGTTATTTACACATCAGTTGGATGAAATTAGTGATGCACAACCATTATTGCCAGGGGATGTAGATAACAGGGATATGTCTCAGTCAGGCAGCATTACACACATGGACGATACAGTGATGATGATGTTGTACCCGCTGCTGCTTCCTTTGCTGAGGTGTCAGATTCAAGTGAAGTGGTTGATGATGACGATGTGTCCGTGGATGCCACGTGGGTGTCTGCTCAAAGAGAAGAAGAAGAGGGGGAAAGTTCAGAAGGGGAGACAGAGAGAAGGAGGAGACGAGATGGAAGCAGGGGGAGGTCGTCGCAAGGAGCTAGTGGCACAGTCAGACAGCATGTATCAGCACCTGGGGTCAGCCAGACAGCACGCCAATCAACTCATGCTGTTGCCACCACCAGAATGCCGTCATTGCAAAGCTCAGCAGTGTGGCTTTTTTTTGTGTGTCTGCCTCTGGCAACAGCGATGCCATTTGCAACCTGTGCCAAAAGAAACTGGCAGTCGTGGGAAATCCAACACCCACCTAGGTACAACTGCTTTGCGAAGGTACATGATCGCACAGTACAAACGCCTATTGGATCAACACACGATAACGAGTAGAAGCAGCACACAAGCTCAAAGCCACCATCCTCCTCCTGGTCCAGCATCTTCAGCCACGTCAACCACTGCTGTCCTCCTTGCCCCCTCTCAACCTCCCACCACTCCGCCTCTCACCTTGAGCAGTTCCATCTCATCTACCCACAGTCAGGTGTCTGTAAAGGAAATTGTTCGAGCGTAAGAAGCCAATGTCACAGAGTCACCCCCTTGCCCGGCGTCTGACAGCTGGCTTGACGGAACTCTTAGCCCGCCAGCTTTTACCATACCAGCTGGGACACCACAGTGGAAGGTACCCGGACGAATCCAAGACCTCTACTCGGTGATTGAAAAGGAAGTCATGGCATCTCTGGCATACAGTGTTGGGGCAAGGGTCCATCTGACCACTGATACCTGGTCTGCAAAGCACGGTCAGGGCAGGTATATCACCTACACTGCGCATTGGGTCAACCTGCTGACGGCTGCCAAGTATGGAATGCGTGGCTCCGCAGCGGAGTTGGTGACACCGCCACCGCCACGACTTGCAGGCAGGCCTACTGCCACCTCTTCTACTCCTTCTACTTCATCCTCTTCCATGACCTCCTCGGCTGAGTCCTCTTCTGCTGCTGCGTCTGGCTGCACATCAACTAAACCCCCCAGCTCCCCAGGGGCTATTCCACATTCCAGATATGACAGTGTCACGCTGTCTTGGGGTTGACTTGCCTGAAAGCAGAGAGCCACACCGGACCAGCACTCCTGTCCGCCCTGAACGCAAAGGTGGATCAGTGGCTGACCCTGCACCAACTGGAGATCAGCAAAGTCGTGTGTGACAATGGAAGCAATTTGTTGGCGGCATTGAATTTGGGCAAGTTGTCACATGTGCCGGGCATGGCACATGTGTTGAATCTCATCGTACAACACTTTGTGTCTAAGTACCCAGGCTTACAGGACGTCCTCAAGCAGGCCAGGACGGTGTGTGGCCATTTCAGGCGTTTATAAACGGCCATGGTGCACTTTTCAGACATTCAGCGCCAAAACAACATGCCAGTGAGGCGCTTGATTTGCGACAGCCCGACACGTTGGAATTCAACACTCCTAATGTTCGACCGCCTGCTCCAACAAGAAAAAGCCGCCAACGAGTATTTGTATGACCGGGGTGCTAGGACATCCTCTGCGGAGCAGGGAATTTTTTTTCCACGTTACTGGACGCTCATGTGCAATGCCTGTAGGCTCATGCATTCTTTTGAGGAGGTGACAAACCTAGTCAGTCGCACCAAAGGCACCATCAGAGACCTCATCCCATTTGTTTTATTCCTGGAGCGTGCCCTGCGAAGAGTGCTGGATCAGGCTGTAGATGAGCGTGAAGAGAAAGAGTAGTGGTCACCATCACCACCAGAAACAGCCTTGTCATCATCGCTTGCCGGACCTGCGGCAACGCTGCAAGAGGAGTATGAGAAAGAGGAGTCAGAGGAGGAATGTGGCTTTGAGGAGGAGGAAGACCAACCACAGCAGGCATCCCAGGGTGCTCGTTGTTGTCACCTACCTGGGACCCGTGGTGTTGTACGTGGCTGGGGGGAAGAACAAACCGTCAATGACATCAGTGAGGAGGAGGAATGGGAAATGAGTAGCTCGGCATCCAACCTTGTGCAAATGGGGTCTTTCATGCTGTCATGTCTGTTGAGGGACCCTCGTATAAAAAGGATGAAGGAGAACGACCTGTACTGGGTGGCCACGCTACTAGACCCCCGGTATAAGCAGAAAGTGGCGGAAATGTTACCAAATTACCGGAAGTCAGAAAGGATGCAGCAGTTCAAAACCAAACTAAAAAATATGCTTTACACAGCTTATAAGGGGGATGTCACAGCACAACGGGAATCTAACTGGGGAAGAGGTGAAAGTAATCCTCCTCCTACCACGACCACGGCGGCAAGGACAGGACGCTTTACAGATGTGTTGTTGATGGAGGACATGCAGAGCTTTTTTCAGTCCTACACATCGCCACAGCCCTTCGGGATCCAGCCTTAGAGAACGACTCGACCGACAGGTGGCAGACTACCCCGCCTTAACTGCAGATATCGACACTCTGAGGAGCGATGAACCCCTTGACTACTGGGTGTGCAGGCTTGACCTGTGGCCTGAGCTATCCCAGTTTGCAATAGAACTTCTGGCTTGCCCCGCTTCAAGTGTCCTGTTAGAAAGGACCTTCAGTGCAGCAGGAGGCATTGTCACTGACAAAAGAAAACATTGCGGCTTGAACCCTAGTTGGTGGCGGAGAATTCACAAAAGTAATCTGGTATGCAGACATTAAATACAGCAGCGTGGGGACCATTTTGAGGCCAGGGCATGTCATCAGGCCTTTTGTTAGTTAGACGTATCCCCTACTGTCAGTCCCTTCGGGATCCATGCCTCATTCATCTTAATGAAGGTGTCCAGGGTATGAATCCAGTAAGCCTTGCGGTGCAAAAGAAGTTTTTTTAAGGGTGGTGACATTAAAAAAATTATTTTGCGCCGCAAAGCTTACTGGATTCATACCCTGGATACCTTACATCCAAGGGGTCTCAATAGAGACTACGAAATTATGCATATCTGAGGTCAATCTGTGTTTTCTGTCTACCATCAAATATTAATTTCTATTAATTTTTATTAATTTTTGTATCATTATTTTCTAGGCATCGACTACATAATGACGGAGTATCTCTGCTGTACTGGTATTTAATAATTATTTAATAATTATTGACATGTGTTCTGATACCTGTTCCGCCTTTTGATTGACTATCTTGATTATGTCCTCATGTTACCATCTATGTACCGCCCCTTTTGGGCGTTGACGTCATAGGGAGGTTCCTTTCTGTAATCATTGATGTGTGTATATATATGAGCTACTGACTATGTACATCTACCTGTTGAAAAAGGCAACTTAGCCGAAAGGCGTCCTTTTCCATGGGACATATTGTTATGTGCAAATAAACTTCATGAGCATTGAAGTCACGTCTGCCGGGATTTTCTTTCAACTCATATCGTGTGTGACAGTAAATTGCACGGCGCAGACGCAGTGACCATGGCGTGGATTCAAACAAAGGGGAGGTTCCCCGTTCGAAAAATCCATTTAATAAATGGACCCCAGATTGCGGACGTAACAGGGATTAAACTGATGAGAGAGAACTATAGAAAATACCACACATATCGGGTGGGACAGTAAATTGCACGGCACAGACGCAGTGACCATGGATTCAAACAAAGGGGAGGGAGCCAGCGTTTTTTTAACCATCTCCCCATTCGAAAAATCAATTCAATTCACCTTTCCGGGACCCATGGTGTTGTACATGGCTGGGTGGAGGAAGAAACCTTCAATGACATCAACTGGACATGGCTAGCTTGGTATCCAACCTTGTGCAAATGGGAAGTTTGAGGTTGGGCAAATGGACTGTTTGCGGTTGTTTGCGGTGCATTAAAAGGGGAGTTTGGTCTGTCAATGTCTGTGAAGCGGGCGTAACCCTTACACTACCAGATCGATACAACATCATACCTGATCGTATACACACACCGGATGTTTTAAACCACATTGTTAAAAAAATAAAATTGGATTGTTGGGTGATTTATGCCCTTTATGGATTAAAATCCAACTCTGCGTCAACTATGTCATTTTCCATGGGAGTTTTGCCATGGATCCCCCTCCGGCATGCCACAGTCCAGGTGTTAGTCCCCTTGAAACAACTTTTCCATCACTATTGTGGCCAGAAAGAGTCCCTGTGGGTTTTAAAATTCGCCTGGCCATTGAAGTCTATGGCGGTTCGCCCGTTCGCGAACATTCGCTGTTTGTGAACGTAACATTTTATGTTCGCAACATCTCTAGTGATGAAATGTATCTTCCTGTCTCCCTCCTGCTTTTTTGGGGGATTAGGAGTGTGTCTCTAGGGTTATGGGCCGCCATCTGGAAAGCCTTTTTTAGAACATAGTCTGGGTAGCCAGACTATGTTTTTTCATTTGGGATAATTGTCTTTGTGTAAAGTGGGGGCTCATTACCCTCTATCCCAAGGTTTGTCTTTGCACA
Organism: Bufo gargarizans; assembly: GCF_014858855.1. Classification (NCBI taxonomy): domain Eukaryota; kingdom Metazoa; phylum Chordata; class Amphibia; order Anura; family Bufonidae; genus Bufo; species Bufo gargarizans. Next base: position 302,255,256 of record NC_058083.1, read on the forward strand.
CTATATTTAGGACTCTCGTATTTTTCTGCAAAATTATTAAACGTTATATTTTAGGATTACCCCTTTCCGATTACTACCTGACACTATCAAAGCAGCCAAAGAGGTCTGGCCACAGAAATGAGTGCAGCTTGAGTGCTAAAAGGGCAATGGGATGCCCTCATTGCACCAAAGGCCTAATTTGCATATTAAGAAAAAGTATCATAACTCATGAAAGGAGCCTTGGATCAACAAAAGAAAAACAGCATTTTAAACAGATGAACTACAGATACATTTCTATGCAAACAGTTGGATGGGGAGGTCCCCTTTAAAAGCCTATTACACGGTACCTTCTGTGACAGCTGTTAGAAGATCAGAGAGACTGACTGCAAGTGAAGTTAACTGACAGTCTCTTGATTCTCAGTGTTGTTGTTTGGTAATGACCACACCTCTTGTCAGGTGCAGCTGGCGGTCATTACTGCTTCCCTATTTAGTTTGGTTTCACACTTCATACCATGCGGTTGATATTCTCTGCTTGGATTTGGAAGAGTTGGTGTGTGGACCTTACCTGTGTTCCTGCTCATCAATTTTCTATAAGATCAGTTGTACTGTTCTTGTATTTGGTTGTTCCCTTGTGCTTGTTGTTACTAGAAAAAAAAAATACAGCTATAAGATACAATTGATGTGGTTGAGCTATTCAAAACAATATTTAGTCCTGCGTGGAAAGATAACTCTTAAAATTACAAAGTTTTATTTAGTCTTATTAAAAATGGGATAAAGTCCCAATATTTCATATACAAAGATGGCCCATGGTGTATTAATCTTGATGACCAGACATACAAACAAAAAATTGGGGATCACGCAGGTGCGTGTAGGATGAAGAGATGGGGAGGGAGATATGTGCAGATAAGGAGTTGGACCTATGCAGCCCTTTGCTACCCCTGTCTATCTCTTTGCCCAGGGAAAACCCTAGATGGTAGGGCCCCCCTGTCCTTGTACCTAGACTATATATACCCTGGTTGTCCCTTTACTGTATAACTCAGTGATAACCTAATAGTGATGGCAAATTCCCCGCCAGGTTTAGCTGACGTGGGCTAACCAATACACATAGGTAATACCTCAAACTCTGGTGTGAACCAATAGATGACGGTTCCCTAATAACACAATGCATGTCCACAGTGCGTGGTTAAAGGTAAAATATGGTGTTATCAATACAGGATCCGCAATCAGCAAAGGACACCACGTCCTATAATAACTACTCATCCAGGATGCGAACTGCCAGAGTGGTGGTCAAGCATCCATACGTGCGTCCTCCACAGGATACGTCAGGAACACGTATTTTCTTGTGCTTAGACAACCCGTCAGATGACGGTCACGATCAAAATACAGGCCCCTTCCATAACACTCTTCTTATAAGATTAAGATGATATGGATGAGAGATATGCGGTCAGTGGAAGACTGTGGATCTAATGCGTCGATTATGCTGCTGTCTCAATCGACTGTTTAGTCCTCTTCTCACTCTTGGTGGTGTGGGTGGGGAATCTGAAAAATCACTTTTGTGTTTTGCCAGTAGTACCCAATTTTTCCTGCCTGCTAAGATGGTGTAGATTCCAAAACTATGGGAATTGAAGTATTTATTGACAGTGGATCAGGGGTTAACCTAGTTGATGGTTAGTTAGTTCATATTCATGGGTTAACAACAAGTGCATTTGACAAAAATATCTCAGTGTTTTCTATTGATTCCATTCCTCTCACACAAAAATGTTTAACACAAACGGTGCAGGACATTCGTTTAATGGTGAGTGATTTTTATAAAATCAAATCTATTTTGTGTTTTGTGCTGGAGGGTCTGCCTGCTCCCTTGGTGCTAGGTTTATCATGGTTAAGCAAACATAATCCTACCATCGATTAGCAAGCGAGACAGATTCTTAATTGGAGTGACTATTGCATAGACAACTGTCTTAGCATGTTGCTTTCTGTTGTAACCACTAAAGTTTTCTGATGTATTCTCTGAATGTGGAGACCAGGAGTTATCTTCACATCGGGAGTATGATTGCCCTGTCAACCTTTTTCCCGGAGCTAGGTTGCCCAAGTCTCGGTTGTATAATCTTTCTGAACCCGAAAGAGTAGCCATGCGAGAATATATTACCTAGAGTTTGGCTAAAGGTCATATTAGACCATCCAAATCCCCAGTGGATGCAGGGTTCTTCTTTGTTAAGAAAAAGGACAAAGCTCTTAGGCCATGTTTGGACTTCCGTGAGCTTAATCGCATTACTTTCCGTGATCCTTATCCCCTCCCTTTGATCCTGGATTTGTTCAATCATATTGTCGGTGCCAAAGTGTTCTCTAAGTTGGATTTGAGGGGGGCATATAATCTGGTAAGAATAAAGGAGGGGGACGAATAGAAGACGGCCTTTAATACCCCTGCAGGTCATTTCAAGAATTTGGTTATGCCTTTTGGGTTGTCCAATGCTCTTGCGGTTTTCCAACCTTTTATTAATGACATCTTTCGTTTTCTGTTGGGCAGGTTGTGTTGTGCTGTATCTGGATGATATTCTAATTTATTTATGAGACATGGAAACTCATTAGGATCATGTGAGACAAGTGTTACAGATCCTAAGAGAGAATAAATTGTATGCTAAGATGAAGAAGTGTGTATTTGCAGTTCAGGAAGTGCAATTCCTGGGTTACATACTCTCATCTTCGGGTGTTCGTATGGATCCGGAGAAAGTCAGTGCTGTGTTGGACTGGGATCGAACTGAAAATCTGAAAGCAGGGTTCACCAACTACTACCGTAAATTTATCTTGAATTACTGTTGTTAAACTATTAACAGAAAGTTGCAGATTTCTCAGTCTCGTCTGAGGAGGCATTACATGCCTTTTCAGCAGTGAAGTAGTGTTTTGCTTCTGCTCCTATACTGGTGTAACCTGATGTGTCATAGCCATTCATTGTGGAAGTTGACACATCCAAGGTAGTGGTTGGAGCAGTCTTGTCGCCAGGTCCTCCACCTAGTAAATTACGCCTATGTGCTTTCTTCTCTAAGAAACTCTAGGCTGCTGAAAAAAATTATGACATAGACAATAGAGAATTGCTGCCCATTAAGTTGGTTTTTGAGGAATGACGGCATTGGTTGGAAGGAGCGATGCATTCTATTATGGTAATTACTGATCACAAGAATCTGGCTTACCTGGAGTTGGCTAAAAGTCTGAACCCAAGGAAGGCCAAATAGCCGATGTTTTTTACCAGATTTTATTTCATTGCCACTAGTGTTGATCGAGCACCGTAGTGCTCAGGTGCTCGGGAGCTTGGGCCAAACACATTGTGATATTTGGGTGCTCGACCGAACACCCGAGTATATTGGAAGTCAATGGGAGAACCCGAGCATTAAACCAGGTACCCACTGCTCTGAAGAGGGGAGGGTGCCTGGTTCATAAGAAAATGTCAGAAATTGTTGGTAACACCACAGAAATAGTTCTGTAACAGCAGATGTTGTTGAGGATGTATGGATGCATCTTGGACTCGCTGGTCGCTGCTGGGAACTATGTTGTCCGAATAGTACGCCACTTTTACATAATGACAATAATATGCATGAAACAAGGGGGAAAAAATTGATTTTTGAGAAAAAATTGATAGAAAACATTCTTTCCTGAATTTTTACTTGTATATAAAGTGCAAGTGCTGCCAAAAATTACAAGGAAGAGGCACTCCGATACACCCTTAGTTACACATAAAGGAGGGCATCATACAAACCCTTTAAAAACATTAGGAGAAAGGGCCTGCTGATCTGACCATCTAAAACATTATGGGCTGCTGCCACTTTGGAGACTCTAGCTAACCTGGGGCTGATGGCACGTCCTCGTGATGCTGACATTCCATTCGGATGTCTGGCCTATCAACTTTCGATGTAATGGTCAGCTCAAAACCATTGTAAACTGCTGTTGACTGGAATCAGTGTTTGATTCCGGAGAGGTAGCCTGAAAAAACGGCTACCACATCCAAGGAAAACAAGCGGGTGGCGTTCAAATCACACACTCCCGAATCATGGAGGTAGTGATGATAAATAACAATACAGGACTCTTAAGATGCCCTGTTATTTGAATTAGTAATAACAATTTACAGGGAATGTCACTGCAGTATTTTGGAAGAGGAAACTTTATACAGGAGAGGCCCTGCTGCTGCTTTGTTGACTCTAGATAACTTCTGCCTGATCGCATGTCCCAGTGACGTCCACGATCCATTTTGATATCTTCCCTATCAACTTTCGATGTTCTTTTATCCGCCTAACATGGTTAACACCGGTAACGGGGAATCATTGTTTGATTTTGGAGAGGGAGCCTGATAATGCAGCATAAGTTGCGGGCCTTCAGGTGAGCTCATCCTGTAGAAAATTTGAGTTCCGGTCCTGTAGGTGAGCTGACCCAGTAATAGATTTTAGGTGCAGGCCTGCATGTGAGCTGACCAAGTAAAAGATTTGAGTTGCGGGCATGCAGGTGAGCTGACCCTTTAAAAAAAAAATTGTGCGGGCCTGCGTGTGAGCTGACCAAGTAAAAGATTTGAGTTGTGGGCCTGCAGCTGAGCTGACCCAGTATAATATTTGAGTTGCGGGCCTGCAGGTGAAATGACCCTGTAAAAGATTTGAGCTGCGGGCCTGCAGGTGAGCTGACCCAGTAAAATATTTGAGAAACTGGGCCTGCTGTCATGGTCTTACCTCCTTGCTGTTCCCTTCGTTTGACATGTGCTGGCGGCCATCTTGGTTTCTGGGTTTTCTTGTAGCCTCCCACCCTGCGGCTCCTCCTTCCCACTGGGAGGAGCTGGATGCCCAGCTCATATATATAGGAGGTCTGTGGCTTCAGTTCCTTGCTTGGTCCTCCTGTGTTCACATGCTTCCAAGACTGCTGCTGCTTCTGGTTCCTGATCCTGGCCTCGTCTGACTACCCCGTTGGTTCCTGATTCCGGCTTCGTCTGACTACCCCGTTGGTTCCTGATTCCGGCTTCGTCTGACTACCCCGTTGGTTCCTGTTCCTGGCTTCGTCTGACTACCCTTCTGGTTCCTGACCTCTGTCTCCGCAAGACCCTGCTTCGGTTTAGCCATCCGTTCGGACTTTGCTTACGGCTTGCTCTTCAATAAAACCTTCTTATTTTCCACTTATCTCTTGTTGTACGTCTGGTTCATGGTTCCTTGACATTAGGACCAAGCCATGAATTCTGACGGTACAGGGCCATCCTCGCTACCTACGCTGGTTGCCAGACTTGATCAGCAGGATCACCTGTTGGGTCGGTTCGCTGTGGCGTTGCAAACCCTGCTTGAACGCACGGCTCATTTAGCTTCCGTTGCCGATGGGTCGGTTGTCGCTCCTGGGCCCGCTCCTACTGCCGCTCCGGTTGTTGCGCCAGAGTCTACCCTGACACCTGTTGCTGCGCCTGTGGTGTTTCAGGGTATGACCGGTTCTGCCCCCCTTCCACAGCGCTTTGGGGGAGAGCCAACTCAGTGCCGAGGTTTCCTTAACCAGGTGGGCATTTACTTCGAGTTGCTGCCACATGCCTTTCCTACTGAGAGATCAAGGGTGGGCTTCTTGATCTCGCTGCTCTCGGACAAGGCCTTGGCCTGGGCCAGCCCTTTATGGGAGAACAACAATCCGGTGGTTGCCGAGTTTTCCGGTTTTGTTGCTTCTCTTCGGAAGGTATTCGATGTGCCGGCTCGTGCTGCCTCTGCTGCGAAGCTCCTTATGTCCATCAGACAGGGTTCACGATCCGTAGCTGAATACGCCATTGAGTTTCGTACCCTGGCAGCAGAGGTGGGCTGGAATAATGAGGCTCTGGTCGCTGCTTTCTCTCATGGTCTCTCGGATGCCTTGAAGGATGAGGTTGCAGCTAAGGACCTACCAGTGGAGCTCGAGTCTCTTATTTCTTTCCTGATTTTGATTGACACCAGACTCAGGGAGAGACCTTCCTTTAAGGAGAGCCTGCGGAGGTCTCCTAACAGATTGGCGCCTACGTTTGCTGTCCCACCCGTGCCTCCCTCTCCTCCCACGCCTCCTGGGGATGACTTGTCTGGGGGTGAACCCATGCAGCGGGGGTTTGCTCGCCTGTCTGAGGGGGAGAGGGTACTCCGGAGACGCGAGGGCCGATGCATGTACTGTGGTCTCGGTGGGCATTTTCGGTTGGCATGTCCGAACCGTCCGGGAGAACGCTCGCACCTGAGGTCCTGTCGGGGGCAGATCTTGGGTGGAGTCTCCTCGTCCCCGGTTTCCCGTGTTGACAAACCACTGATCACGGTTGTCCTTTCCTGGGTCGGGGGCTCGGTGACGACCCAGGCGTTGGTGGACTCTGGTGCTGGTGGTTTGTTCATTGATAGAGTGTTCGTTGCCGCCAATTCCATTCCTCTGCAGCCTCGAGGTTCCCCACTGGCTCTTGAGGCGATAGACGGCAGACCCCTTCTGCCGCCACACGTGACTCATGAGACCCTTCCAGTGGGGATAGCCATTGGTGCCGTTCACAGAGAGTCGGTCTGTCTCCAGGTTATTTCGTCTCCACACTACTCGGTGGTCTTGGGGTACCCCTGGCTCCAGAAGCATAATCCGACTTTCGATTGGAGATCGGTCGAGATCCTCTCGTGGTCACCGCAGTGTGGGGCTAGTTGCATCCAGGGGCCTGTCAAGTTGCTGTGTACTTCCTCGGACTCTCTGTTGCCTCCTGAATACGAAGAGTACCGGGATGTATTCGATAAGGTGCGCGCGGTTGCTCTACCTCCGCACCGCCCATACGATTGTGCCATAGAGTTACAATCCGGTGCCGTTCCTCCTCGTGGCAAAGTCTATCCACTGTCGGTAGCGGAGAATGAGGCCATGGAGGAGTACGTGAGGGAGGCGCTTTCACGCGGACACATTCGCAAATCCTCGTCCCCGGCAGGGGCTGGATTTTTCTTTGTGAAAAAGAAGGGCGGCGAGTTGAGGCCGTGCATCGATTACAGGGGTCTCAATCGCATCACGATCAAGAACGCTTACCCGATACCCTTGATTTCCGAGCTGTTCGATCGCCTCAAAGGGGCCACGGTCTTTACCAAACTCGACCTGAGGGCGGCATATAACCTGGTAAGGATCAAGGCGGGCGATGAGTGGAAGACCGCATTTAACACCAGGACCGGTCATTATGAATCCTTGGTTATGCCCTTTGGGTTGTGCAATGCGCCCGCAGTCTTCCAGGAATTCATCAACGATGTTTTCCGTGACCTGTTGCAGCAGTGTGTGGTGGTCTATTTGGATGACATCTTGGTATATTCTGCATCCATGGAGGCCCACATTCTGGATGTCAGACGAGTGTTGCAACGCTTACGAGAAAACAAGCTGTTCGGTAAGCTTGAGAAATGCGAATTTCACCGATCCCAGGTAACCTTCTTAGGTTACATCATTTCCGCTGAGGGGTTCTCCATGGATCCTGAGAAGGTTTCGGCTGTCTTACAGTGGCCCCAGCCCAGTGGGCTTCGTGCCCTGCAGCGCTTTTTGGGCTTCGCCAATTATTATCGGAAGTTCATCAGGGACTTTTCCATGCTAGCCAAGCCTCTCACGGATCTGACCAGGAAGGGCAGTAATCCTCAGGTCTGGCCGCTCGAGGCCATCCGAGCTTTTGAGGCTCTAAAGTCCGCCTTTGTGTCGGCTCCGATTCTGTCGCATCCCAACCCTGGGTTGCCTTTTGTCCTCGAGGTGGACGCGTCTGAGACGGGAGTAGGCGCCCTCCTGTCTCAGCGTAGAACACCAGAGGGTCCTCTGCTTCCTTGTGGGTTTTACTCCCGGAAACTGTCTTCCGCGGAGTGCAACTATCAGATTGGTGACAGGGAGTTATTGGCCATCGTGCAGGCCCTTAAAGAATGGAGGCACTTGCTCGAGGGCTCGGTGGTTCCGGTTCTCATCCTGACGGACCACAAGAATCTGACCTACCTCTCTGAGGCCAAGAGATTGACACCACGTCAGGCCAGATGGGCTCTGTTCTTGTCACGTTTTAATTACGTGGTCTCCTACCTACCCGGCTCCAAGAACATCAGAGCGGATGCCTTATCACGGCAGTACTCCGAGCTGTCCGGGGAGGAGTCGATTCCGACTACGGTCATACCCCCGAATCAGATCCTGGCCGCTATTCGCACCAGCCTGACTTCTCCTCTGGGTGAGCAGATTTTGGCGGCTCAATGTGGTGCTCCCTCTGGGAGACCCAATGGCAGATGTTTTGTGCCTGAGGAGTTGCGCACTCGGTTGTTGCGAACCTACCATAACTCCAAGGCCGCGGGGCACCCTGGAAAGAATCAGCTGTCCTGGGCGGTTTCACGTCTGTTCTGGTGGCCTTCTCTACGTTCCGACATCGCCGCATATGTAGTGGCATGCTCCGTTTGTGCCCAGAGTAAGTCCCCTCGGTACCTTCCGTTGGGCCTTTTGCAACCCATAGCCACCGGGGAGCGTCCATGGTCACACCTGGGGATGGATTTCATTGTGGACCTCCCTGCATCCCGAGGCCATACGGTCATTCTCATGATTGTGGATCGGTTTTCCAAAATGTGCCACTGTGTTCCTCTCAAGAAGTTACCCTCTGCACAAGAGTTGGCCTCGATTTTTGCCAGGGAGGTCTTCCGGTTGCACGGGTTGCCCAAGGAGATTGTGTCGGATCGGGGGAGTCAGTTTGTGTCCAGGTTCTGGCGCGCCTTTTGCTCCCAGTTGGGGATTCATCTCTCTTTCTCCTCGGCCTACCACCCTCAGTCCAATGGGGCCGCAGAACGATCCAATCAGGCCTTGGAGCAATTCCTTCGTTGCTATGTCTCCGATCACCAAGACAATTGGGTTGACCTCCTGCCTTGGGCTGAGTTTGCCAGGAACACGGCGGTGAACTCTTCCTCTGGGACGTCTCCCTTCATGGCCAATTATGGGTTCCAACCTGCCGTGTTACCGGAGGTATTCTCTCCCCAGGATATTCCGGCTGTGGAGGATCACCTTTCCGTCCTACGTGCTTCTTGGGTACAGATCCAGAGGTCCCTTGAGGTCTCTGCGCAGCGCCAGAAACTCCAGGCTGATCGCAGACGAGCGCCCGCTCCTTCCTACCAGGTCGGAGACCGCGTATGGTTGTCCACCCGCAACCTCAACCTTCGAGTGCCCACTCCCAAGCTGGCGCCTCGCTTTGTTGGTCCCTTCCGAGTGCTTCGCAGGGTAAACCCGGTAGCCTATGCCCTTGCGCTTCCTCCTGGCATGCGGATCTCCAACGTGTTTCATGTCTCCCTGTTGAAGCCACTGGTGTGTAATTGTTTCACTTCCTCGATTCCTCGGCCTCGTCCGGTCCAAGTGGGAAATCGTGAGGAGTATGAGGTGAGCAATATCCTGGACTCACGCCTGGTCCGCGGCCGGGTGCAGTTTTTGGTCCATTGGCGTGGTTATGGTCCAGAGGAGCGTTCCTGGGTTCCCTCCGCAGATGTCCATGCTCCTGTCTTGCTCCGAGCCTTCCACGCACGCTTCCCTCAGAAACCGTTCCTTACTCCGCGGAGGAGGGGCCCTTGAGGGGGAGGTACTGTCATGGTCTTACCTCCTTGCTGTTCCCTTCGTTTGACATGTGCTGGCGGCCATCTTGGTTTCTGGGTTTTCTTGTAGCCTCCCACCCTGCGGCTCCTCCTTCCCACTGGGAGGAGCTGGATGCCCAGCTCATATATATAGGAGGTCTGTGGCTTCAGTTCCTTGCTTGGTCCTCCTGTGTTCACATGCTTCCAAGACTGCTGCTGCTTCTGGTTCCTGATCCTGGCCTCGTCTGACTACCCCGTTGGTTCCTGATTCCGGCTTCGTCTGACTACCCCGTTGGTTCCTGATTCCGGCTTCGTCTGACTACCCCGTTGGTTCCTGTTCCTGGCTTCGTCTGACTACCCTTCTGGTTCCTGACCTCTGTCTCCGCAAGACCCTGCTTCGGTTTAGCCATCCGTTCGGACTTTGCTTACGGCTTGCTCTTCAATAAAACCTTCTTATTTTCCACTTATCTCTTGTTGTACGTCTGGTTCATGGTTCCTTGACACCTGCATGTGAGCTGACCCAGTAAAAGATTTGAGTTGCGAGCCTGCACGTGAACTGACCCAGTAAAAGATTTTAGCTGTGGACCTCCATGTGAGCTGACCCATTAAATATTTGAATTGTGGGCCTGCAGGTGAGCAGAACATCAAAAAAATTATATGTGAGGGCCTGCTGGTGAGCAGACACTCTAAAAATTATATATAAGGGCCTGCTGGTTAGCAAACCCTCTAAAAAAATTATATGTGAGGGCCTGCTGGTGAGCGGACCCTGTAAACAATTATATGTGAGGGCCTGCTGGTGAGCGGACCCTCTAAAAAATTAGATGTGAGGGCCTGCTGGTGAGCAGACCCTCTAAAAAATTCGATGTGAGAGCTTGCTGTTGAGCGGACCTTCTAAAAAATTATTATGAACTCTTCCTGAGGAAGCAAACTATACGCGAAACGCGCGTTGAGGAGTAAGAACTCCTCCTGAGGAAGCAAACTATACGCGAAACGCGCGTTGAGGAGTAAGAACTCATCCTGAGGAAGCAAACTATACGCGAAACGCGCGTTGAGGAGTAGAACTCCTCCTGAGGAAGCAAACTATATGCGAAATGCGCGTTGAGGAGTAGAACTCCTCCTGAGGAAGCAAACTATACGCGAAACGCGCGTTGAGGAGTAACTTCACCTTGCCCGCAGCCCCTGCATTTTGGTATGTAACACAGTCATGTAGTGCACCTTTTCGGCTTTGTTAAATCTGATGATTAGAGCTGTATAAGTGAGGCACAGATCTACATAGATAGCATGCGTGCAATTGAATTGTTTGCCTTGATTCAGATCCCCTCAGTGTGATCCATTTTTGCTGGGAGTTTCCGGAGAGTACAGTGCAAGGGGGTAGATCTCGGCATAATTAGTGCTATGGGTCTGTTGAAAAGGTGATTCATATCTGTGATTTGTCCCCATGTACACACATTTATGTACTATAATACATGTTGTTTTACCATGATATAAATAAAATGTTATTTTTTAATCTCAGAAAATTGATGTGGTTGCACTCCTTTTTTGTTTGTGTGATTTAATTATATGTGAGGGCCTGCTGGTGAGCGGACCCTCTAAAAAATTAGATGTGAGGGCCTGCTGGTGAGCAGACCCTCTAAAAAATTTGATGTGAGAGCTTGCTGTTGAGCGGACCTTCTAAAAAATTATATACGAAGGCTAAATTTGCGAGGGCATTATATGTGACGAATAAGCAATGCATGGTGATATGACGGAAGAGGAAGAGGAGAAAAGGAAGATTCAACCATATACCCTTGTTTATGGTGGAAGGGATGCATGGGAATACAGTAAATTAACTACATTAAAAAACAACACATTTAAAGTGCCTCTGGTGGAGTCAAGAAGTCATGTTCAATCCAGGCCTTGTTAATTTTTATATGAGTACACCTGTCAGCATTTTCAGTTTACGAGCGATACGCTTATCTGTTATAAGGCCACCAGCAGCACTAAATACACGCTCAGACAAAACGCTGGCGGCAGGGCAGGCCAGCACCTCCAAAGTGTAGAGCGCCAGTTTGTGCCACGTGTCCAGCTTGGACACCCAGTAGTTGTAAGGCACTGAGAGGAAAATTGAGGATGTTGATGTCCTCCTTCACCATCTTCCAAAATGTTTCTTTCCTTGTGGCAATAGACCGCACATCAGGGTGAGGGTGCTCGCGGGGTGTAATGAAACTGTCCCAGGCTTTGGAGAGTATTGCCCTGCTTCTGTTGGAACTGCTGTGTGTTCCCCTTGTTTCCCCTCCTCGGTTGGCCATTGGCCAAGGAAGTACGGACTCTTCCGCCAGCGTTGTCAGGTGAAAACGGTGAACAACCAGTAATCCCTATTAGGGTGCTTTGATGCCGTGTGGCGGATCATGCTGGTGGTGGTGAGGTTGATAGTGTTCACGACCTGGCTCATTTTGGTGTGGCACAGGTTGCAAACTATTATTTTTTTGTTACCCGCACTTTCATCAAAAAAGTGCCATAATGCTAAACACCTACCCCTTGGCAAGGGGAGATTTATGTAAGGGGGTGATCCATTGAACAGTTGCAGACCTGTTCAGTGGTGCCCTCTTTCTACCGTTTGCCATTCAACTGCCTCTTCCAGCCTGTTGCAGTGCTTCAGATCCCTCCCCTTCTGTACTGCTCTCCTCGTTTAGCTCTAGGGCGAGAGGGCAAAATCAATTAATGCCGATGATAAGAGGTCCGCGGAATAGCCGAGTGTGGGATCACTTGTTTGGCCAGACTATAAATGGTGGGAGGAAGAAGGATCAGGGTGAGGATTGTGTGGACCAGACTCCTGGCTACTGAGACTGGACTTGTTGGAAGACAGGGTGGTGCTTAACTGAATGGAAGCACTATCTGCTGCAACCCAGCCAACCACCTGCTCGCAGTGGGCTGACTTCAAGAGTGGTCTCCTGCACCGCCCTGCAAACTGGGACATGAAGCTAGGTATCGTGGATGACTGTTTTTCTTGTTCTCTGGCAGCGGGCACAGTTTCATCGTGCCCAGGGCCACAGCCTCTGCGTGCACCATCAGCATCATGGCCACTTCCCCGTCCCTTATTGCTCGCCTTCTTCATATAAAATGTTATATGCACGCTTGACGGAAAATATGTTGCACGGATGTCACAGTTCATAGCAAGTACAGTATATGGAAATAGTTCGTAAAAGTATGGAAAAAGGAAATTAGATTTTACTTCTATTTTTACTATTTCTTGTCCTAAAACACACACGCTATTGCAGCACATATGTGACAATTCACTGCAGGGACCGTTTATATGAAAAATGTGGATAAATTATGGAAAAAAATATAATTGTTTTCACTAATATTTTTCCCAATATCTGGCCCTGACACACGCACACACTATATAGCACCTGATGATGCGTTCCAGCCAGCCAATTACTGTAATGAAGGGATAGTAATATCCACCCTTTATCCCGATCTCGAGGCAGAGGTGTTGGAGGCCCAGGGAAATGCACCGGATTCTTGTCCTACGGGAAGGTTGCTTGTTTCTTTGTAATTATGGCACAATGTATTCGAGGAACGTCACTGTACAGTTCTTACAGGACACCCTGGGAGCAGATCCACGGTCCATCTCATCTCTCGTAGATTCTGGTAGCCGGGGTTGCGTAAATTTGTGGAGGGCTAAGTGTCAGCCTGTAGTACTTGTGCACATGCTAAGGTGACACATACTTGGCCTTCAGGATCTCTACTTCCGTTGTCCATCCAGTCCAGACCTTGGACTCATTTGTCCATGGACTTTATCACAGATTTGCCGAATTCCTCAGGAGAGAGTGTGATTTTGGTGGTTGTTGATCGCTTCAGTAAAATGTCACACTTTATATCATTACCAGGGCTACCTAATGCTAAAACTCTTGCGCAAGTTTTGACAACATTGTGAAGCTACATGGTATTCCCTCTGATGTGGTGCCTATAAGGGGAACTCAGTTTGTTTCCAGATTCTGAAAGGTGTTTTGCTCTCGCTTGGGAATACAATTGTCCTTTTCTTCTGCCTTTCACCCTCAGTCAAACGGACAGACTGAGCGCACTAACCAGAATCTGGAGACTTATCTGAGATGCTTTGTCTTTGGCCGAGTTCGCCATAAAAAATCGTAGGCAGTAGTCCACTGATAAGTATTCGTTTTTTGAGGCATATGGGTTCCATTCGCAGTTTGGCACATTTTCTGGTACTGAGACTTCTAGTATACCTGAAGAGGAAAGATTTTCCTCTTCTTTGTCATCTATTTGGCGGAAAATTCTAAATAATCTAAAAAAAAGTATAAACCTATGGCTGACAAGAGACGTATGAGTGGTCCGGATCTGAGAGTGGGTGATTCTGTGTGGCTGTCCACAAGAAACATTAAGTTAAAAGTACCTTCTTGGAAGTTGGGCCCAAGATTTATTGGTCCATATAAGATCTCTGCTATTATTAACCCGGTAGCCTTTCGTCTTGAACTTCCGCAGGTTTTAAAGATTCATAATGTGTTCCACAAATCATTACTGAAGAGATATGTCAAACCTGCCGAGCCATCCTCCCTGCCACCCCCTCCTGCCATGGTGGACAGTAATCTGGACTTTTAGATCGCCATGATAGTGGACTCCCGTATTCTCTGTAGATCCCTCCAGTATCTCGTTCACTGGAAGGGTTATGGTCCTGAGGAGAGGATGTGGGTTCCAGCAGCTGACATTAATGCCACACATCTTGTGAAAGCCTTTCACAGGGCTAATCCAGAGTAGATCAGTCTTGGGTGTCCATAGGTCAACCATAGAATGGGGGTACTGTCACAGTACCTTCTGTGACAAAGGTTAGAAGATCAGAAATACTGACTGCACATGAGGTTAACTGACAGTCTCTTGATTCTCAGTGTTGTTGTTTGGTATTGACCACACCTCTTGTCAGGTGCAGCTAGCAGTCATTACTGCTTCTCTATTTAGTTTGGTTTCACACTTCATACCATGCGGTTGATATTCTCTGCTTGGATTTGGAAGAGTTGGTGTGTGGACCTTACCTGTGTTCCTGCTCATCCATTTTCTATGAGATAATTTGTACTGCTCTTGTATTTGGTTGTTCCCTTGTGCTTGTTGTTACCAGGCCTCAGGGAGCTGCTGGTTTGTTCACCTGGGAAGGAACCAGTAGTCTCATTCCCTTTCACTACCTTTAGGGCATCTTATGGCTCCTAGGGTTTAGGTTTTGGCGTATGTATTTTGCCACCTTCAGGGTCAATACATACTGACAGGATTCAGGGCCAGATCTAGGGGTTTCCTAGGAGGTGACCTTTCCCTTCTTCCTAGCCTTGAGGCCTAGTTCTTTGTCCTCTCTCTTCTGTTGTCTTTCTAGTCCCCCCCCCCCCCTCTCCCCATTATTCATGACACCTATACAGGAATATTCTATATTAAATAAGGGGGGATTTTTTTTTCATATAATTTTTTTTAAGCCACTCTATGCAGTCTACATGTTGTCCTGGATCTTTAACTTACTCTTTTGTTTGGAGTTTTAGGACAGCAAACAGACTATTTAATGTAGCCAGAGAAGAAAGGGAATGCGTGACTCAATTAGAGCATCACACATTAAATTGATATGCGCAGTGCTGTTTGGTGGGCATCTTTATATAGGCCTAACTAGAGGACAATTTACATGTCATTTTGTCATGCCAATTCTATAGCTTACTATAGTTTACTATATAGTTCTATAGTTCCAAATGTATCCCCTAATGAACCTAGTATGGGATCTGCTTAGGGTAATACCAAGGAGAAAGAGGAATAGGTTCGGGAACAAAGTACATTCACAATCTGGGTGCCTCTCTGGATTGAGGCATTAGATAGGGACATTACAGGGACAGGTTCCCCTCTGCCTAACCCCACCGCGTACTTTCTGGTGTAAACGTTTTTGTTTGATACTCTATTTTGTTTCTCAGGCCTTTTTTATTTTGATTTATATTTTGGGTGAAGATTAGCTTGTATTATTGAGCCTCTTATTTTATTATTAAAAGTTAAGTTTTAAATGTTCATGCCATCTGGGGGACTTGCAAATAACATCTTCATGTAAAAGTGGTAGTAAAGTAAATAATGAAGTTTTATGTATGTATACAATATTTTATATTTCATTTTCAAAGCTATTGTACTGCAAAATGAAAAAGAAAAACAGCAAAACATAACACGTGCTATATTCGAGAAAGGAAAATACTGCATTCTAGTGTAAAAACCCAATCTCATCTGTGAAACACTTTGGTGGCAGTATCATGGTTTGGGCTTGTTTTATCTGGGTCAGCATGGCTTGCCATTTTTGATGTAACAATTAATTCTAAATTATACCATCAAATTCTAAAGGAAAATGACAGGACATCTGTCCATGAGCTGAGTGTCAAGATAATGTTGGTCCTGCAGCAAGACAAAAACCCCATCCACACAAGTAATTCTACCAAAGAATGGTTAAGAATGGAAGAATAAACAAAGTTTTGGATTGGCCAAGTAAAAGTCTTGACCTTAATCCAGTTGAAATCTTGTAAAAGGACCTGAATTAAGCAGTTCATGAGAAGAAACCTACTAACATAACAGAGTTAAAGCTGTTTTGTACAGAGGAATGGGCTAAAATTCTTCAATACCAATGTGTAGGACTAATCAACAATTACGGGAAATGTTTAGCTGCAGTTATTGCTTCACAAAGGGTCACACCAGATGTTGGAATCAGAAGTTCACATACTTTTGTAACTCACAGACATGTGATATTGATATAATTTTCCTAAATAAATAAATGACCAACTGTAAAATTTTATATATATATATTTGATTAATTTGATTATCTTTATCTACTTTAGTACTTGAGTGAAAATCTGATATAGTTTTAGGTTAAATTTATGCAGAAATAGAGAAAATAGATAAAATTCGAAAGGGTTCTTAAACTCCAAGAAACTATGTACAACTTAGTTTGGGCTAGTTATTTAATCCTTTAAATACGGCACGCACTCATGCAGTGCCATCTTTAAAGACCCGACATACACCATACATGTATGGCGGATGTAGGCAAAGGGTTAAGAATGCCTATGGAGGAAAATCCTAGAAAAAAAACACAATATTTAGAGCATGCTACATTTTGATAAAAGCAACACTTGAACATCTGTCTGCGGCATTTTATTTTTAAAGCAAAATAATGTGAGAACAAGTACAATGAAAATGCTGCTTGCGTAAATGAACTTAAAAGTTTTTCCTAACATTACATTTTTATTTTTATTCTTTATTCATTTAAATTATTAGTACTTTCCATTTCATGTTGTCAGCACAGTATGCATGGAAAACAGACTTACATGGTGAGCCGTAACTTGCACCCAACCCGCTGTCCCTGCCTACTTGCCAAGCAAGCCCTAAGCGACTAGTCCACAACTGGTTGATAGTCCCTATGCTGATAAGTGCAGGGACTCGAACCAAGCACCCGCTGTAAAAACTGCAAGGACCTGTTCACACAACTGGAACCCAGAAACAGACAAACACACAGAGAAAGGTCATACAGGAAATGATCAAAGCCAGGAGGTCAATACAGTACCAAATAACAGAGCAGAGAGAGAGGTCCAAGTCAAGCTGAAGTCAAATCCAAAAGTTTAAATTCAGGACAGCAAGGAAAACCTATAACTAGTCATGGTGTATTGCCAGCAAGGGTTTAAATAGAGCGCCTAGGCCCTGGAGCAAAACCCGATAGAGCCATTACTCAGCGCTATTAGTCAGAACACTGGAGAGATCAGCTGAACAATCAGTCCACTGCTCCTCCAGCACACGCCTGCTGTGCGGAGATAGAGCATTGCAATTAGTTGCTAACGACGCTGTTGCATCACCAGGGGGCGTGACTTAGCAGCATGTCTCCCCCGTCACAGTTGCGCCTAAGCTGGAGATTAGACAGGTAAGTTTGTGACACATGTTTTAACGATGTTAACGATGATCTGTCCAATGCTCGGCCCTTGTAAAGGGGCCTTTAGGCTAAAGATTGTAATGTCTGTGAATAATCTCACTGTTCCTCAGCAGTGAATGTATGGTGACATGACAACCCAGTTAGCTTCTCAGTATATAGAGTAACTTGTTTATAAATCCCTGGAATAAAAGTATATAGGGGAGCTAGAGATGGTTCAAAGGTGGGCAAGCTTCTTAATGTGAGGCCTGAAATATTAGGTTTGTTCAATTTGGAAACAATGTCTTTGAAGAACATGATTTATTTATTCCAAGGACTTTATACTATACTAAGTATTTATGTGTGGCAGAAAATACATTTAGACATCAAGAGAGGAAATGGTTCTTTATATAGTAGTTAATCTATGGAATGCCCTACTCCAAAAAGTACTAATATCACCTATATCACATTTAAAAATGGCTAGATGCTGTTCTAATACCAAACAGCATTAAGGAATGCAATTAATCTAACCATCAATGTTAAATAATTAATCTGGGAGAGATTTTTATGGACTTGTGTCTTCAACTGTGTAGCTCAAAGTTTCTACAAACATATTCTGCATAAATAAAAAGCAGACCCTTAGAATGTTTTCCTCTGGAAGCCCAAGGAACCCCAGTCTGACACTAGACTAATTCATTCCCAAATATGATATCCTAAAACAGATCAAATGAAAACTAAAAATGTAAGACATTTTATATAGCAGAATATTTCAAGAGATATTGCTATATACCATTGACCAATGCTCTTTAAAGAACAGTTTCACTTTCAGCTTCTTGTCAGTAATCCCATTGAAGAACAACATAGCTTCTCTATGGCTTGATATGCATGCTTAAAGATAATATATTGCTATGAAGTTGACAGGCATTTCAGATAAGACTTTTTAAGGTTTAATGTCTCTAAAAAATCAATCCACTATAATTTTGCATGTGTTGCTGGATTAGTGGATTTGCCATACTAAAACATATTTTTTGTAAATGAAAAAAAATGCCTAAAATGAAATTTTTAAGATGTTATGACTCATTCTGCTTCTAAAATTTTCAGTAATAATTTCCAATCACTTATTTTCTAAAACTTTCTGCAATTTAACTAAATTTTTTTTTATAGCTCACTGAATCTCTTTTCACATTTTCATCTAATTTACAGCTGCATATTAACAACATGAAACTTTTATTCTAAATACAAATTAATAACTTGGCTTATTGAATGCTATAAAGATCTTATGTTTATTACAAGGAATTTATTCAGTGATTCTTACTGAACGTTCCATAAGCTATAGTACTGTAGATTTTATGTGCAACTTTTTAATGATAGCTTAAAAGGTCTTCCCAGGCGCTTAAGAAATATGGATATCCCATTATGCTGGGCAACTGCAGAAGATAACTAAGGTTTCAAAATACTTTGTCAACTGTGAAAACCTAATCCTTCCTACAACCTAAGTTGGGCATAATAGCAATTCATGATAAACTTCAACTGGGTTATGAAAATTTAATGAAATGTAAGCTTGTCTAGACAATGAGGAATGTGAATTATATTCTGTGTGCTATGTATAAATTATGTTTGTTTCATATATACCACCTCTAAAGATGAGAAAAATATTTTTCAAGTTCCAGATTTGCAAGATAAACACAACATGTATGAAGAATTGCACTACTTAAAGAGGACCTATCAGCGATCCTAATATTAAAAAAAACCTAGTACTGTAGGGCATGTTGAGGAGATTTGATATTGCTTATTTTTTTCAGATGGCTTGTTCCATTCCCCCACTGTGCCCCCTGTTCTGTGTTTCCTGCTCTTTATGGTAATCCATACCATTGGTATAGGGAGGAGGAGACAACGTTTCTTAGGGGGGTATCTCCTTTTCCTTGGCTGTGAGCTAGCCAATCGCAGCGGATCACGTCACAGCCAGGGAGAAGGTGAGCTTGTTTCCTTCCCTGGCTGTGATGAACAATGCCCTAATTCCAGCCCTGATATTTACAACATACACCAAGGCTTGGAATTTATGGAACAATGTTCACTTGTTTTGTTTGAGTATTTTTCAACACAAAGTAATGTAGATGTTGAAAATATCAACCAAGCTATAGATTTCAACATGACCAAATCTATATAATATCCTGTTCAATCCAGCAGTGGAATGTATAACTTTCAATTAGCAGTTAAGCAGGGGATAAAAAAAAAACTATATGATGTGATAAGAGATGAGTGAATTTGTCAAAAATTTGATTCGCTGGTTTGTCGAATAAAAAAAAAATGTGGTTCAATCCAAATATATTCGCTATTTCCTGGCTGCAGAGCCTCTACAGTGGTGTAGAACACTGTGCCTTGCAGTATCATGCATAGAGAGTCTGCTTTGGTAGTGAAATAATACTGTGAGTCCGTATGACATGCAGATGGCAGGCATCGCTTTTAAAATCACTGCACACTTCACATATTTGGGCAGTCACAGGGCCAAAACGGACCAAATAACTCAAGTATGAACTCAGCCTTACTGGTCGATGTTAGCGCCAAGAAGAAGCACACTCCTTTTACACCGTTGATTCCACATAGATGTCTACAGAACCTGTTCTATTAAATGCTTATACAAGTAGAGCCCCCGAAAAAGGGTAGAGGGTGTCAGCAGTAAGTTTGTGTTGATGTCACTGATTACTTTGCCCTTCCTCTGATCCATCAGAACAATACCCACAAAAAAACGGATCCTGTATGTGGAGCATCCGCCTTCACTCTGTCAGCATTAGGTCAGTAATCCATCAGTATTGCTAATGTAAAAAAAACAGGAGTGGATCCAAAACAGAGATGACATGTGAACGGATTATTTGCATGTCTTCTGTGTTTTATACCCACTCCTGCCCTGCTTTTAGCTACCAAATCAGAAGACAATTCTGATGGGACCATACAGGCCTTACAGTTGCTACACAAAGAGGATTTGTTGTGCGTCTTATTTTTCCTTCCTTCTGACAGATCAGAAGAAGGGTCAAATAAATAATGATGTCAGCTAGGCCGAAAAGCTAAATAGTGGCCCAGTCATGAAGTGAGGAGCAGCATGAGAAGTCCACAGAGTTGCCCAATGACAGAGTCAGGAGATGGCAGTAGCATCAGGAGGCAACAGATTGGCACAATGACAGAGAGTGGAGGTGGCAGCAGCATGAGAAGGCCACATAGTGGCAAAGTGGCATAGTTTGGTGGTAGTGGCCGCATCAGGAGACCACAGAGTGGCAAGGTGACATATTGTGGAGGCAGCAGCACCATCAGGAGACCACAGAGTGTCAAGGTGACAGTGTGGAGCTATCAGCAGCATGAGGTGGCCAAAGAGTGGCAAGGTGACATAGTGTTGAGGTATCATCAGCATCAGGACACCACAGAGTGGCAAGGTGACATATTGTGGAGGTAGCAGCAGCATCAGGAGACCACAGATTGACCCAGTGACAGAGTGTGGCGGTGGGTGGCAATAACAGTACTCGCCGACGATGATTGCCTAATTCATCTTGACAAAGGTCAGTCTCTCCACATTTAGAGTGTACAGGTGAGTTCTCCTTGGGATAACTATGGCCCCTGCCACACTAAACACCCACTCTGATGCCACATTACTGGCTGGGCAGGACAGCTTTTCCCGGGCAAACTTGGCCAGTTGTGGCCACAAATCCAGTTTGGCTGTCCAATAGTTCAGCAGGTCTTCAATGACGTCTGGCAGGGTGCACTCCAAGTATGCCATCACCTGCTGGTTCAGGTACTGCTCTATGTCTAGCTGCTGGTAAGTAGTTTCTTCAATAGGTGGGTGAAAAAAGCTGCTCATAAGCGACTGCTGATGGAGCTGGTACTGCTCCTGCCAACCCACCCCTCCCTAGCAGCCATGGCAGTAGAACATGAGTGCAGAGAGTCCCCCCCGGTCAGACCTGCGAGAGGATGGACGATGGCGTAGATAGGCAGCAGACAACTGACTACATATGATGTTTCTATAGTAGTTCAGTTTGTCCTCCTTCTCAGCGGGTGTAAAAAAAGGCCCCCATTTTGGACCGGTAGCAAGGGTCAAACAAAGTGGAGAGCGAGAAGTCATCCCTCTTCAGAATGGTGACAATTCGGCTGTCACTACGCAAGAAAGTGAGCATGCAGCGGGCCATTTGCGCAAGTGACTCGGAGGGACTCCCTGCCTCCATCTCAACTGCATACTGCCACTGTGTGTCTGGGTCCTCTGCCTCGTCTTACTAACCACCCTGTAGCTCGTCCGGCTGCTCCTGCTCTTTCTCTCCTGTCAGCTGAGTGGAAAAACCACACAGTTGGCTACACATTGCCTGTGCTCCAATGTCCTCCTCCCCCTCCTCTTCTTCTTTTAGTTCAGCCCCCACAGGGCTCATGTGGTCGTGAGATTGAGGCGCAATGTCTCCTGTCCCCTGACCAGCCATAGTTACCAGCATCTGTTCCAGGACATGAAACAGGGAATAACGTTGTTCACTCCGTAGTCCTGGCGACAAATAACGTGGCATCCTCAAAGGACCTGAGCAAACGGCGGGTGTCACGCATGAGCTGCCACTGGTTGACATCGAAGTTACACAGTGAAGTACTCCTACCCGCTTGCATCATCAAGAAATCATTGATGGCCTTTTTCTGTTCGTATAGTCGGTCCAATGTATGGAGGGTGGAATTACAACTGTTGGAAACATTGCATATAAGCCTATGTTTGGGGATGCTGTTCTGCCGCTGCAGCTCAAGGAGGGTGTGCTGTGTGGTGTACGAGTGGCTTCAGTGCATGCAAAGTTTCCTGGCCATTTTTACGATGTCTTGCAGATAGGTGGAAAACTTAAGGAACCGCTTGACAACCAGAATGAACAAGTGTTCCATGCAGTGCGCATAGCTCAGCCTTCCTTGATGCAGCGCCGACACCACGTCCTTCCTATTGTCGGTCAGCATGGTTCCGATTTTCAGTTGATTTTCAGTTTATGCAGAGAAAGCCATGATTCGATTTCTTTGTATCACATGCACCAGTTTCTTCCCTGTGTGACTCTATTCGCAAAGGCAAACCAGGTGCAGAACAGCATGACACTGCCGAGCCCTGCACATGTGGTATGCTGGAGGGGCACTGTGACTTGTCTCTGCAGTGGAGGCTGAGCACACGGAGGAGGATGAGGAGGCAGAGGCTGACAATGTCGCAGGACCAAGGGTGTGACAACTTGGAGGTGGAAACGGCGTGACCTGGCCAAGTTGTTGGTGTGGCTGTGCAGGAACCACATTCACCCAGTGGGCCAAAAAGTACTTTCACTGTCCCTGACCATAGTTACAGCTCCACACGTCAACGCTGCCATGCACTTTGGCAGATACCGACAGGCTCAAGGACTGGCCCACCTTCTGTTCGACATATTTGTGCAGGGCTGGTACCTTTTTTGCAAAAGAAATGACGGCTTGGGACTCTCCACCTCGGCTCGGCACAAGCTATTAGTTATCTTAAAGGTTCAGAGTCCACCACTTAGAAAGGGAGGGACTGCAGCACCAGCAACATGGACAGGAGCACATTCAGCTTCTGCGCTGTTGGATGCGCGCACGCATACTGCTGTCTCTTGGCAATCTCTTCAGTGATCGATTGCTGACAGAATTACTGATGAGGAGTAGGAGCAGGAGCATCTGGACCAGCAGAAGATGGGAAAGATATACAGCTCCCTTCGACTGAGGTGGTGGAGCCTTGACTGGCTGAAACAGGGTGCGTAGCTGCAGCAGGCTGGACCACCACATCGTAGCCACGGTTCTCTGAGGCCACTGCATGGCGATGCTGCATATGTTGGCACCCTGGCCACGCTTCAACTTATGCCCACATATTCTACATGTGGCCATGTTAACCTCCTCTGACAGCTTAATAAAAAACTTCCACACCACGAGTAGATGATTTTCACCCCATCAGTACCGACTGGTTGACTGCTACCGCCACTTTCTCCGTGAACCCCTGCACAACTACATCCCGGGTAGGTAGGCTGCTGCGAAGCAGGTGGTCTTCCCCTAGCACATTTGACTCCCTATCTGCAACTGCTGCCACCCTGCTGACTCCCAGCCATGCTACCACGCAGCTGGCTCAGCTGCTGCCTAACAGGCACGCTGCCACCCTATTCTCCTGATGATGATGAAGCCCCTTCTGCACCCAGCAACCAAGTGTGATCGGCTTCATCATCATCAAGTAGTGTCTGCACATCACTGATGTCCTCTTCAACGGTCTCTGGGTCAGGAGCCTGACCGCTTGCAACAAAAGTTCCTGTGCCACTCTCCTTATCGCTACTTGCCCACCTAGCGGAGGAAGTGGCAGATGTCTCCTCCACATCTTGACTGGGCAGTAGCTGCTGACTGTCCTCTAGCAGCTCGTCCTCGCTCTAAAGTGGAGCTGAGCCCACAGCATACAATACTTCTGCGGCTGAGGGAACAGCAAAAAACAGAGGCAGGTTGGGGACAGGTTAGGGCACAGGGCCTGCTCCTGGGCCATGCCAACTAAGGGTTGTTTGTGTCTGACGAATCCACTGACTGTTGGCTGTGGGAGTCTTATGTCACTTGGGAGGACGTGGATGATCTAGTTAACCAATCAAGAACCGCTGAGTTGGGGCGGAGCTAGCCGCGTCAGGAAATGGCTGCCTGACCTGAGAGCTCCTCATAGCAGCACTCTGATTATAGCTATTTAACGGGTTCCCACCCTGCTTTATCATGGGAAAACTCAATAAAGACAAGACCAAAGAGTCCCAGATGACGCCTAAACAAGCCAGGGGCCAATCCGACCTGGACAAATACTTAAAAAAGAAGATGTCTTCACCGGCCGCAAGGTCCAAAATGGCGCAGGATTACGCCGCCGCTATGACTTGTACAGAAGACTCCGACGACGAGGGCTCCTGCGCAATGTCTGAGACACACAGTGAGCGGGGCTCGATACCCATTACTAGAGCCTTCCTCAAGGAGTCTCTAGCCCTTGCTTTCGAACCGGTGCTGAAAGAACTCTCCGCCATCAAAACGGAGATTAAGCAGACGGGTAATAGAGTGGCAGCCTTAGAAGAATCTCAAGCTGCCCTAACGAAACACAGTCGGGCGCTGCAATACAAAGTTGAAGAGATTCGTGACCAAATGAATACAGCCTACCTGCATCTAGAAGATCAAGAAAATAGAAGCCGTAGAAAGAATGTCCGCATCAGAGGTGTACCCGAGAGTGTACAGAGAGACGACATCTCAGCTACGGTCAGTGAAATTTTTTCCTCTCTGCTGGGCCAAGAAAGAGCAGAAAAAGTAGTTATAGAGAGAGCCCATAGAGCCCTTAGGCCTAAACCATCGCCAGACGCTCCGCCACGTGATATTATCTGTGGCTTGCTAAGCTTTGTTGATACAGCCGCCATTTTAACTGCCGCCAGACACAGAGGCGAAATATTACTTAAAGGCTCTAAAATACAACTATACCAAGATCTCGCAGCAAGCACCTTAGCGAAGAGGAGACAACTCAAGCCGCTGACAGAACTACTTAGAGAGAGAAGACACCCTCTACGCTGGCTCTTTCCATTCGGTCTCAGCGCTACTATTAATGGGAAGCAGATCACCGTCCGAAACCCAGATGACCTTACTAAAATGTGGGACGCTCTGCAGATTGAACCCCTGGATATCGCCTCCTGGCTACCTATATCAGGCGAAATAAAGCTGCCAACCCTTCCTGCCACAGAGGATTGGAAAGTCGCTAAGAAGTTCAAATCGCCGCAAGCGAAGAAACGGCAGGCAGAATTCCGGGACACTTGAAAAATGCTTTAGATCCTTATCCTATCTTCTTTCCTCCTCTGGAGGCCCATCGCCGATAACCTGGTATCGGCCATAACCCCATTTTCAGTATTATGGCTTGTTTATGTCATACAAGTTTACTGCTGTAACACCATGGCTCTTAGCAGCACCACTGCCTCTTTAACCCTTACCTTTCTCCTCCCGTATTTTACCGCTTTTCCTATGATAAAAGAGGAGATTGGCGAATCTGCCTCTCCTACTCACCAAATTTCAAGGACCAGTGAAGTACAGTTTTTCTCGACTTTGGTCTGTTTATTCATCTTAACCCTACTTGGTTTGTAGAGGCAGTGGGGATGTAGAGCCTCTCCATATCCCCTCAGGAGAATACACATGGTGTTTTATGCTATTGCTCCACAGGTTTTGTTTATTATCACTATGTAAGGCATCCCATGGCATGATAATATTGAGAAAATTTAGGTCCTAATGGACTCTCTCAGCTGCCATTTATGAGGGAACCCATAGCCCTAATAATATGCTAGTGCTGGGGAGCTTTCGCAGGCTTTGTGTACCTCACAGTACTCCCCTCCCTCACTCTAATACTCTTTTACTCTTTTTCTTATTCCTATCTTTACCTTATTTCTCCTAATTTTCATCTATAATTTTTTCTTACGCTGCTCTACCCCCTTCCTAACTACTCACTTACTAGTCTAACCTCCCCTATAGGAGGACTCAATTTTGTTGTTTATAATTGAGTACTAACATGCTCAATTTTGTTCTTTTCTATTTTGTACATAGTTTTTCAAGATGGGTATCATTTCCGGTAATATTTGATTCTCTGGGATGCAACTTCTGGTGCTGCTACATAACCATTTACACCTTATGGATTCCTTGAAGTTAACATCATTAAACGTAAATGGGCTTAATGTTCCCCAAAAAAGAAGTCAGGTCTTCCAAATGCTGAGGAGAGAGAGGGCAGACCTGCTGTTCTTGCAGGAAACACACTTTAGGCATAACAGTATCCCGACCCTCTTTCCCAAACAATATACAAAGTGGTTCCATAGCTCTCACTCTTCAGCCTCTAGAGGGGTATCTATCGGAATAAGTGACAATATCCCCATCCAAATCCAAGCGCAGTACATTGATCCGGAGAGTAGATTCATGTTTTTGAAGGGTACGCTTTTTGACAACAAGCTGACCTTAGTTAATATATATGCTCCAAATTCTAAACAAATACCCTGGTTGATTAGCGTATTAAATTCACTTAAAGATTTTAGAGAAGGAATATTGATCTTAGGTGGAGATCTAAACCTAGCCTTGGATCACTCCATAGATTCCACATCTGGATCCCCCAAATAATCCATCGCACAACTTCGTAGATTAAGGAGGGCACTCTCAGCTCACCAAATCACGGACGCCTGGAGACTAGCTCATCCTAGTGATAGGGATTACACCTATTTTTCAGCTGTCCATGGATCCTTTCAGCGCTTAGACTACCTATTTATTTCCAACCATATTTTGGAGAGAATTAAGACTTCCACTATCGGTCAGATTACTGTATCGGTGTCATGGTCTTACCTTCGTTTGACATGTGCTGGCGGCCATCTTGGTTTCTGGGTTTCTTGTAGCCTCCCACCCTGCGGCTTCTCCTTCCCACTGGGAGGAGCTGGATGCCTAGCTCATATATATAGAAGGTCTGTGGCTTCAGTTCCTTGCTTGGTCCTCCTGTGTTCACATGCTTCTAAGACTGCTGCTGCTTCTGGTTCCTGATCCTGGCCTCGTCTGACTACCCCGTTGGTTCCTGCTCCTGGCTTCGTCTGACTACCCCGTTGGTTCCTGATCCTGGCTTCGTCTGACTACCCCGTTGGTTCCTGATCCTGGCTTCGTCTGACCACCCTCCTGGTTCCTGACCTCTGTCTCCGCAAGACCCTGCTTCGGTTTAGCCATCCGTTTGGACTTTTGCTACGGCTTGATTTCCAATAAAGCCTTCTTATTTCCACTCATCTCTGTTGTACGTCTGGTTCATGGTTCCATGACATTAGGACCAAGCCATGAATTCTGACGGTACAGGGCCATCCTCGCTAACTACGCTGGTTGCCAGACTTGATCAGCAGGATCACCTGTTGGGTCGGTTCGCTGTGGCGTTGCAAACCCTGCTTGAACGCACGGCTCATTTCGCTTCCGTTGCCGATGGGTCGGTTGTCGCTCCTGGGCCCGCTCCTACTGCCGCCCCGGTTGTTGCGCCAGAGTCTACCCCGACACCTGTTGCTGCGCCTGCGGTGTCTCGGGGTATGACCGGTTCTGCCCCCCTTCCACAGCGCTTTGGGGGAGAGCCAACTCAGTGCCGAGGTTTCCTTAACCAGGTGGGCATTTATTTTGAGTTGCTGCCACATGCCTTTCCTACTGAGAGATCAAAGGTGGGCTTCTTGATCTCGCTGCTCTCGGACAAGGCCTTGGCCTGGGCCAGCCCTTTATGGGAGAACAACAATCCGGTGGTTGCCGAGTTTTCCGGTTTTGTTGCTTCTCTTCGGAAGGTATTCGATGTGCCGGCTCGTGCTGCCTCTGCTGCGAAGCTCCTTATGTCCATCAGACAGGGTTCACGATCCGTAGCTGAATACGCCATTGAGTTTCGTACCCTGGCAGCAGAGGTGGGCTGGAATAATGAGGCTCTGGTCGCTGCTTTCTCTCATGGTCTCTCGGATGCCTTGAAGGATGAGGTTGCAGCTAAGGACCTACCAGTGGAGCTCGAGTCCCTTATTTCTTTCCTGATTTTGATTGACACCAGACTCAGGGAGAGACCTTCCTTTAAGGAGAGCCTGCGGAGGTCTCCTAACAGATTGGCGCCTACGTTTGCTGTCCCACCCGTGCCTCCCTCTCCTCCCACGCCTCCTGGGGATGACTTGTCTGGGGGTGAACCCATGCAGCGGGGGTTTGCTCGCCTGTCCGAGGGGGAGAGGGCACTCCGGAGACGCGAGGGCCGATGCATGTACTGTGGTCTCGGTGGGCATTTTCGGTTGGCATGTCCGAACCGTCCGGGAGAACGCTCGCACCTGAGGTCCTGTCGGGGGCAGATCTTGGGTGGAGTCTCCTCGTCCCCGGTTTCCCGTGTTGACAAACCACTGATCACGGTTGTCCTCTCCTGGGTCGGGGGCTCGGTGACGACCCAGGCGTTGGTGGACTCTGGTGCTGGTGGTTTGTTCATTGATAGAGTGTTCGTTGCCGCCAATTCCATTCCTCTGCAGCCTCGAGGTTCCCCACTGGCTCTTGAGGCGATAGATGGCAGACCCCTTCTGCCGCCACACGTGACTCATGAGACCCTTCCAGTGGGGATAGCCATTGGTGCCGTTCACAGAGAGTCGGTCTGTCTCCAGGTTATTTCGTCTCCACACTACTCGGTGGTCTTGGGGTACCCCTGGCTCCAGAAGCATAATCCGACTTTCGATTGGAGATCGGTCGAGATCCTCTCGTGGTCACCGCAGTGTGGGGTTAGTTGCATCCATGGGCCTGTCAAGTTGCTGTGTACTTCCTCGGACTCTCTGTTGCCTCCTGAATACGAAGAGTACTGGGATGTATTCGATAAGGTGCGCGCGGTTGCCCTACCTCCGCACCGCCCATACGATTGTGCCATAGAGTTACAATCCGGTGCCGTTCCTCCTCGTGGCAAAGTCTATCCACTGTCGGTAGCGGAGAATGAGGCCATGGAGGAGTACGTGAGGGAGGCGCTTTCACGCGGACACATTCGCAAATCCTCGTCCCCGGCAGGGGCTGGATTTTTCTTTGTGAAAAAGAAGGGCGGTGAGTTAAGGCCTTGCATCGATTACAGGGGTCTCAATCGCATCACGATCAAGAACGCTTACCCGATACCCTTGATTTCCGAGCTGTTCGATCGCCTCAAAGGGGCCACGGTCTTTACCAAACTCGACCTGAGGGCGGCATATAACCTGGTAAGGATCAAGGCGGGCGATGAGTGGAAGACCGCGTTTAACACCAGGACCGGTCATTATGAATCCTTGGTTATGCCCTTTGGGTTGTGCAATGCGCCCGCAGTCTTCCAGGAATTCATCAACGATGTTTTCCGTGACCTGTTGCAGCAGTGTGTGGTGGTCTATTTGGATGACATCTTGGTATATTCTGAATCCATGGAGGCCCACATTATGGATGTCAGACGAGTGTTGCAACGGTTACGAGAGAACAGGCTGTTCGGTAAGCTTGACAAATGCGAATTTCACCGATCCCAGGTAACCTTCTTAGGTTACATCATTTCCGCTGAGGGGTTCTCCATGGATCCTGAGAAGGTTTCGGCTGTCTTACAGTGGCCCCAGCCCAGTGGTCTCCGTGCCCTGCAGCGCTTTTTGGGCTTCGCCAATTATTATCGGAAGTTCATCAGGGACTTTTCCATGCTAGCCAAGCCTCTCACGGATCTGACCAGGAAGGGCAGTAATTTCCAGGTCTGGCCGCTCGAGGCCATCCGAGCTTTTGAGGCTCTAAAGTCCGCCTTTGTGTCGGCTCCGATTCTGTCGCATCCCAACCCTGGGTTGCCCTTTGTCCTCGAGGTGGACGCGTCTGAGACGGGAGTAGGCGCCCTTCTGTCTCAGCGTAGAACACCAGAGGGTCCTCTGCTTCCCTGTGGGTTTTACTCCCGGAAACTGTCTTCCGCGGAGTGCAACTTCCAGATTGGTGACAGGGAGTTATTGGCCATCGTGCAGGCCCTTAAAGAATGGAGGCACTTGCTCGAGGGCTCGGTGGTTCCGGTTCTCATCCTGACGGACCACAAGAATCTGACCTACCTTTCTGAGGCCAAGAGATTGACACCACGTCAGGCCAGATGGGCTCTGTTCTTATCACGTTTTAATTACGTGGTCTCCTACCTACCCGGTTCCAAGAACATCAGAGCGGATGCCTTATCACGGCAGTACTCCGAGCTGTCCGGGGAGGAGTCGATTCCGACTTCAGTCATACCTCCGAATCAGATCCTGGCCGCCATTCGCACCAGCCTGACCTCTCCCCTGGGTGAGCAGATTTTGGCGGCTCAATCTGGTGCTCCCTCTGGGAGACCCAACGGCAGGTGTTTTGTGCCTGAGGAGTTGCGCACTCGGTTGTTGCGGACCTACCATAACTCCAAGGCCGCGGGGCATCCTGGAAAGAACCAGCTGTCCTGGGCTGTTTCACGTCTGTTCTGGTGGCCTTCTCTACGTTCCGACATCGCCGCATATGTAGCGGCATGCTCCGTTTGTGCCCAGAGTAAGTCCCCTCGGCACCTTCCGTTGGGCCTTTTGCAACCCATAGCCACCGGGGAGCGCCCATGGTCACACCTGGGGATAGATTTCATTGTGGACCTCCCTGCATCCCGAGGCCATACGGTCATTCTCATGATTGTGGACCGGTTTTCCAAAATGTGCCACTGTGTTCCTCTCAAGAAGTTACCCTCTGCACAAGAGTTGGCCACGATTTTCGCCAGGGAGGTCTTCCGGTCTTCCGGTTTGCCCAAGGAGATTGTGTCGGATCGGGGGAGTCAGTTTGTGTCCAGGTTCTGGCACGCCTTTTGCTCCCAGTTGGGGATTCATCTCTCTTTCTCGTCGGCCTACCACCCTCAGTCCAATGGGGCCGCAGAACGATCTAATCAGGCCTTGGAGCAATTCCTTCGTTGCTATGTCTCCGATCACCAAGACAATTGGGTTGACCTCCTGCCTTGGGCTGAGTTTGCCAGGAACACGGCGGTGAACTCTTCCTCTGGGACGTCTCCCTTCATGGCCAATTATGGGTTCCAACCTGCCGTGTTACCGGAGGTATTCTCTCCCCAGGATACTCCGGCTGTGGAGGATCACCTTTCCGTCCTACGTGCTTCTTGGGTACAGATCCAGAGGTCCCTTGAGGTCTCTGCGCAGCGCCAGAGACTCCAGGCTGATCGCAGACGAGCACCCGCTCCTTCCTACCAGGTCGGAGACCGTGTATGGTTGTCCACCCGCAACCTCAACCTTCGAGTGCCCACTCCCAAGCTGGCGCCTCGCTTTGTTGGTCCCTTCCGAGTGCTTCGCAGGGTAAACCCGGTAGCCTATGCCCTTGCGCTTCCTCCTGGCATGCGGATCTCCAACGTGTTTCATGTCTCCCTGTTGAAGCCGTTGGTGTGTAATCGTTTCACTTCCTCGGTTCCTCGGCCCCGTCCGGTCCAAGTGGGCAATCATGAGGAATATGAGGTGAGCAATATCCTGGACTCACGCCTGGTCCGCGGTCGGTTGCAGTTTTTGGTCCATTGGCGTGGTTATGGTCCAGAGGAGCGTTCCTGGGTTCCCTCCGCAGATGTCCATGCTCCTGCTTTGCTCCGAGCCTTCCACGCACGCTTCCCTCAGAAACCGTTCCTTACTCCGCGGAGGAGGGGCCCTTGAGGGGGAGGTACTGTCATGGTCTTACCTTCGTTTGACATGTGCTGGCGGCCATCTTGGTTTCTGGGTTTCTTGTAGCCTCCCACCCTGCGGCTTCTCCTTCCCACTGGGAGGAGATGGATGCCTAGCTCATATATATAGAAGGTCTGTGGCTTCAGTTCCTTGCTTGGTCCTCCTGTGTTCACATGCTTCTAAGACTGCTGCTGCTTCTGGTTCCTGATCCTGGCCTCGTCTGACTACCCCGTTGGTTCCTGCTCCTGGCTTCGTCTGACTACCCCGTTGGTTCCTGATCCTGGCTTCGTCTGACTACCCCGTTGGTTCCTGATCCTGGCTTCGTCTGACCACCCTCCTGGTTCCTGACCTCTGTCTACGCAAGACCCTGCTTCGGTTTAGCCATCCGTTTGGACTTTTGCTACGGCTTGATTTCCAATAAAGCCTTCTTATTTCCACTCATCTCTGTTGTACGTCTGGTTCATGGTTCCATGACAATCGGATCATGCACCGGTCTCTTTAGAGATTAGGCTGGAAGGCCTTCCTTCTAAAATGTGGTCTTGGAGACTTAACGAAACCCTTCTAGAAAACGAGAGGGACAGACTCAAACTGGAAGAAAAACTTGAGGCTTTCTTTAAAACAAACTGTACTCCCCTTATGGATAAAACCATGATTTGGGAAGCTCATAAAGCGTTCATGAGAGGAGAACTTATATCCCTGGGCTCCTGGGTACGTAAACAAAGATCGCTTCAAGTAGAATCCATTTTGACCCAGATCTTCGTTCTGGAAAATATCACTAAAAAGGATCCCTCGGACACTAAATATAAAGACATCCTTAAACTCAGAAGTCAACTGAAGGACATGTTAAACATTAACTGGGCAAAAGCCTTTAGATCAGCTAAATACAAGCTCTACATACATGGAGATAAAGGTTCCAAACTCCTCTCACAGATGATCAAAGGTCAGAGAGAAAAAACTTTTATTTCCAGCATTAAGTCGGAAAAAGGGCATCAGCTCACTAATACCCCTGCGATAGCAGATGGATTTGCTAAATTTTATTCATCCCTTTACAATTTAGAGTCTGGCAATCCAAGTCATACACTAGCTAAAATAGACACCTTCCTGGAGGCGATTAAGGTCCCAACATTAGATTCCGCTGAGAAAGATATGTTACTTTCCCCGGTGACGCGGGAAGAGGTATCAGAAGTACTAACAAGCATCCCTTCAGGAAAATGCCCAGTACCAGATGGGTTACCGATAGTCTATTATAAGAAGTTTAAGAGAATTCTTGTCCCACAGCTAGTCGAGTTATGTAACTCCCTATTAAAAGGGACACCCCTCCCACCGCAATCACTTATCGCTCACATAACAGTCATCCCCAAGGAGGGAAAAGACCCCGCTAAGTGCAGCAGCTATAGACCAATCTCCCTCCTCAATGCAGATGTCAAACTATGGGCCAAACTTCTCAGCCATAGAGTAGGGAAATTGTTACCTAAGCTCATTGGTGAGGTTAGTGGGTTTCATTAAGGGGCGTGAAGGTAAGCATAACGTCAGTAGGGTTCTACACGCCATTTACTATGCAAAACAACATAAAATTCCATTAACACTATTAGGAACTGATGCTGAAAAAGCATTTGATAGGGTTAACTGGGCTTTTATAGATGGTGCTCTGCGCCATTTTGGTTTCCCACCTATGTTTGTTTCTGCTATTTTTTCACTTTACTCGAAACCATCTGCTAGAGTCCTTATTAATGGTTCCCTATCAACACCCTTCCAAATATCCAATGGAACAAGACAGGGCTGCCCTCTCTCTCCAGCGTTATTCATACTGACCCTTGAATTACTGCTATGCAAACTGAGAGCTTCAACAGCTATTAAAGGCCTCCAAGTTAAGGAAAGGACCCATTCCTTGGCCGCCTTTGCGGACGATCTGCTTCTTTTTATTAGAAACCCTGAGGTTGCAATCCCAGAGGTGATCAAAATCTTATCAGACTTTGGAGAAGTATCCAACTTCAAGGTCAACTATGACAAATCTGAAATTCTTAATATCTCAGCCCCAGAGCACCAGATGCTGAAAATCAAGAAAGACACTTCCTTTCAATGGCCAAAAGAAGCCATAAAACATTTAGGGATCATGATTCCAGCAAACCCTGTACATTTATTTAGGCTTAATTACGTCCCTCTATTTGGTAAAATCAAGTCCTTTTTAACCACCATTAAACTCCCTTTCCTTTCATGGTTGGGTAGGAAAAATCTACTCTCTACATACGTTCTGCCCCAGATCCTATATACTTTGAGATGCCTTCCCATTCCATTGGCAAACAAATACTTCTCTGACTTCCGTGTCCTATTTAGTAATTTTCTTTGGTCCAACAAAAAACCACGCCTAGCATACCCCTTACTCATTAGGAAGATTAATAGAGGAGGGTTATCCCTGCCCGACTTAAAGACCTACCTCCATGCCATACAACTGGAAAGATGGATTGAGCTATCTAGACCCCATAACAGTTCTCTACATATTGACTTGGAAAAAGCTCTGTTGGGAGAAAATGCTCTACACAACTTGTGGGTTCTTCCCTCCACCAAAAAGGAAAAAAATCCACTTAGTGCCTTAACACGCTGCATGTTCCAATTCTGCAGCAGAGCTGAGTCCTTGTCAATGTCCACTAATAAATTATCCCCCATAGCCCCTCTATTGGTTCTTCCATACTATCTAAATAAAGGAGGGAGAGACTTCCATAGAGCTTGGCTCTTTCTTTCTGACCATAAAATTTCTGATCTGATTAAAACCACAAACCTCACAGAGTTCCTTAAGGAAGTCTGTGCTAATATACCTAAGTCCTGGGGTTCCAGGTTATTTGAGTTAGATCTGGAACTCAGTTGTAAAAAATACAGGAAGTTATACACAAACCCTCAGAACGATCCCACTTGGCTTGAGAATTATACCTTACTGCCGAGTTGCCCACCCAAAATCCTTTCCAAACTATATTCCCAACTTTTATTAGATTCTTCAGCTGGGAAACCCCTTTACTTGAGAACATGGGAAAAAGAACTGCAGATCTCTTTATCAGATGAAGAGGTTAAAACCATACTTAAACACTCTCATGGGTTCTCGAGATGCATCCGCATACAGGAGAACTCCTTTAAAATTTTATCTAGATGGTACAAAACTCCAGACTTCCTGTACAGAGCAAATTTGTCCCCCTCAGATAAGTGTTGGCGTTGTCAAGAGGAGCGAGGCTCCATCACTCATATTTGGTGGTCCTGCAAAAATATCTTTAACTTTTGGACGGAAGTGGAACTTATCATTAACAAAGTCTGCAGCTCTAAAATTTCTCTAAAACCAGCCCTAGTACTTTTATGGTTGCCGCAAGGTAGTTTCAGACCTTCCCTTAACAACTTAACCACACATATGATCACGGCTGCCAAATATATTATTCCCACCAAATGGAAAAACCCTGAACCACCTACTATTAAAGAGTGGCTAGAGAAGATACATCAAATATGCCTTATGGAAGAATTGGTGGGATGGGAAAAAGGCAATAGGGAAGCCTACTTGAAAATTTGGCAACCATGGTTGGACTTTTACAGGTCTCAGGTTTAAATCTAACCCTCCCCTTCCCCTCCTCCCCTCCCTGATTTAACACGACTTCTTATTGTCAATAACTTAGCCACTAAGGTGGACACCTAGTCTTACTACTTCATGGAACTTCCATATAGCTTCTCATTTGAAATACGTTTAATGTCGTATTATGAACCACTCTTGCTCCATTAATTATGTCCGTATGTGCTAATGGTTATTCGCTTCTGTTATCTCCCTACTTCTATGCAGTACGAGATTGCTACCTAGCTATACACTTTTAACCTGGATTTACCCATCCGTTAGTTTCCTTTACTGTTCTTTTTTCTATGTGTTAGACAGTGCGGGTGTTCTTGACCAGATAGATCACGTGGAATTAATAGCGCGCACCAGATTAAGTGATCGATTATCAAAACACAAATAACTTCCTGCATATATAGCTTTATTTTAATTGTCACTTTTTTCTGCCTTTACTTGTTGCACTTAGGTGTTACATTAAGCTGCATATAGAATGATTTGATTGGTAACCACCATCTCAACAGCTGTAAATCATATTCTAGGTTTTCTGTGCCTTGAATAACTGTACCTGTCTTGGTTCTAATGTCTTTGTATCTTATTGAAAATTCATAAATAAAGAATCTACAAAGAACCGCTGAGTTGCTGATCGAGACACGACCGCAAATTGACACCGGGACTCTCGCTGCGACTCCTGCTGCCATGCCCCCTTACTCTGCTTGCCCCCAAAACATTCAGGCCTCTGCCACTCCTCTGTACATGGCCTGGCACTTGTTTGCCTGACACACTTGTAGCTGAACTACACAAATGAAATGGAAATTAAAACACCCCTAAAAGCAACAAATATATATATTTTTTGTACTAGAATAGTCCACTAAACGCTTTCACCACAATTAACTGCAGAAATGCACTGAGAATATGTTTTCCCAGTAGTACTGAAATACGCCCCTATAAGCTTTGACCAGAAAAAACTCAAAGAGCGAATTGCATATATATATTACTTGAAGTACTGAAATACGCTCCTATACGCTTTCACCAGAAATAACTGCAAGAGTGCATTGCATATATAGTTTTCTTTTTTTACTCAAATATGCCCTCTATAAACTTTCACCAGAAAAAACTGCAACAGTGCAGTGCATATATATTTTTATTTTTTTACTAAATGGGGCAGGAGAGCGGAAAGGCTTAATAGTGATGAGAACGAAGCCTAAGACCTGGTTACACTGCACTGGTTTTTTACAAATGTGGCACACATCCATGTAGAATGTGTCTTTTTGCTAAAGTTTCTCTGATTCTGCCTAGCCAAATAAAAATTTTCATAAACTGTAATACAGCTGCAGTACTATACTGTATATAATTACTTGTACATTATGTGACAAAATATACATTAGGTAGCACTTCCAGATGTACATGCGCTGGAGCACATTAATGATATCACCACTAATAGCTGGCGCAACATGTCTGGAGGCTCCAGACATTTTTGGGAATGCCATGCAGGATAACTATAGGGGTTCTGGATAAGGTTAAAGGGATTCTGTCACCTCTCATAACACAAATTCAGATTTTAAACCAGTCATGCTCCACAGATTACCTTGAATCGGCTTTGCTGTTCTATACTGTAATCCGTCCAGTAGTTTTGCTGAAAAACAACTTTTATAATTATGCTAATTAATCCTGAAGGTGCCCAGAGGGGCGTTATGTTCCACTTTGTGTGCCCAGTAACGCCCCCCTGCAGTGCCCAAAACTCTCTCCTCCTGAATCCCTAACCGCCCACAGCGTCTTATCCCTCTCCTCCCCCTCCCTTGACGGCCGAGCGAAGTGTCGCGCAGACGCAGTACCCACTGAGGGCTGTGCCAGTGCGATTTGCTGGAGACTGAGGGAAGAGCGAGCATCGGACGTCACTGGGCTCGGCGCATGCCCAGTGACGACGATGAAGCTCCTGCCCTCAGTCTCCAGCAAATCGCACTGGCGCAGCCCTCAGTGGGTACTGCGTCTGCGCGAGACTTCGCTCGGCCGTCAGGGAGGGGGAGGAGAGGGATGAGACGCTGTGGGCGGTTAGGGATTCAGGAGGAAGGCATTTTGGGCACTGCAGGGGGGCGTTACTGGGCACACAAAGTGGAACATAACGCCCCTCTGGGCACCTTCAGGATTAATTAGCATAATTATAAAAGTTGTTTTTCAGCAAAACTACTGGACGGATTACAGTATAGAACAGCAAAGCCGATTCAAGGTAATCTGTGGAGCATGACTGGTTTAAAATCTGAATTTGTGTTATGAGAGGTGACAGAATCCCTTTAAATTAGCTACCAAAGGAGGTGAACCAAAAGGAAGCCTATTGGAGCATGAGGCATCTTGGATGTTAACCTTATTTACCTGCAGGTTTGAATTACTGCAAATCATGATGACATGATATGTGTATGTATACGGTATTTGGTCTATGATTAAAACCACTTGTCGGTCGAAATGCAAGATGACAGCGAGCATGTATGATTTAGTATAATAAAGGATTTATTTTTATTTACAACATGCTGGATTCCTTCTCTACCGTCAAATCACTTATTTTTAAGGATGTGAACAAGCCTTGAATCCGTGCATTGACCTGTTTGATGACTCCAAAATCTGGTGCTGAATTACATTTTCTGTATACAAGATGCCATTTCAGTTCCTAATATGTTGTGCCCATCATGTGCTAGTGTGAAAAATAAGCCCTCTTATTATTATGTTGTGCTTGCTGGTTTTGAAAAAACCCCATCTGTGGCCCTATTCTTTTGCTTGAACATACGAGGGGGCTCGGGAGTAAAAGAGCACCATAAGATTTACACCTCTATTGAAAACTGTAGAGGCTCTGGGGTGAAATAATACATTAAACTACAGAGAAGTGGCCCCATTTTGGATACTGGGCCCAGAAACTATAGGTCAGTAAGTTTAACACATTTACTGTTTGGAGTTTTTTTAAGAGATGCTGTCCTGAAGTATCTCAGTGAAAATAAGTGTGTGACAATTAGCAGAGGGCAGCATTTTAGCAGGTCCTTTAGGCACTAGCCTAGCTCAGAAGCATATATGCCATTCTGAGCTTAGTTTGCTATGTCAGAAGAAGTGTGTTAATATGCCTTGTAGAAAGCAATTACAGGCGCAAACCAGTAATCTTAGGGTGTTAAATGTATACTTTAAAGACATATTTAGTTAGGCATATTTAGCCAATAGGTGGAAAAGTCAGGATTTTCTCAAAAAGGGAAAGTATAGGGTCACTCAGAGTTGTGTGCGTGTGTGGTTTATACTGAGGGCAGCTGCTGGCAAGTCAAAACCTTCATGTAATATACTGTAATCACTAAAATCCTGCAAAAAGACACTAATTTTTTCTGTGCGTGAACAGTCAACTTTTTTAACCTTAAAGGGTAACTGTCATTTTTTTTTATTTGCTAGTTTATTAGAGCTAGGCATGTATACCTGAGTTAATCTGTCAATGATTGTCAAAAGATCTGCACGCCTG
Source organism: Bufo gargarizans (assembly GCF_014858855.1). Classification (NCBI taxonomy): domain Eukaryota; kingdom Metazoa; phylum Chordata; class Amphibia; order Anura; family Bufonidae; genus Bufo; species Bufo gargarizans. The sequence goes on from NC_058083.1 coordinate 302,293,876, forward strand.
CATTAGGCTTCAGAGTGAGGAGGCGTGTCTCTCAGTAATCCAATCTGATTGGCTGGCAGGAAGCTGCTGGCTACAGCAAGTGTGTATGGGAAGTGAGGGAAAGCAGTTTTGGCCTCAGAGAACTGGCAGAGGAGCCATCTTGAGAAGGTCCTCATAATGTAAATGCTTAAACAGCCGTAACTAAGGGAAAAACTCAAGGAAAACAGTGGTATGTGAAGAAGCTAAAGATTGCTTTATGCATAATGCTGCTGAAGCAGTAACATACGCTAAAATTGATTTTGTTTATGAAAACATGACAGTTACACTTTAAGCTTCTACACTTAAAGTGTAATTGCCATTCTATTTTTATTTATGCAATGTATAGGGGCAGTAATAATGACCATCAGTAGCGTGTCCAGGCATGCCACTGCTGATCATTTTTGTAATATACTTTAATTACTGAAATCATACATTTCTATTAGGAAAAAGCTCTGAAGTGGCTCATTTTGAGTCTCAGCAATGCTCCTCTGCCTTTTGTTTACATAACACAGTCATTGTTGAGCAAGTCTCCACTGTTATGTAAACAGGAGACAGAGGATAGTTGCTAAGGCTCAAAATTGGCCACTTCAGAGCTGTTTTTCTAATAGAGATGTATTATTTTAGTAATTATATTTTATTATTTTATATTACAAAAATGGTCAGTACCACTGCCCCTACACATTACAAAAATAAAAATAGAATGGCAGTTACACTTTCAAATTTTTATGGGCCTATTACCAGCACTTCCTGCAGCATACATTTTGCTGTAAGCACTGCCCAATTTCACCTTTTTTCTTTCTAAAAGACAGTTACAATTTTACTATTGGTTGTATTTAAGCAGTTCAGCGTGTCAATAACAGTTTGTTTATTGAAGGGGAAGTTTAATCTTGCCTCTGTTAATTACTCAAAAGAAAGAAACAAACTGCTACCATTTATAAGTAATCAGTTCAGCGCTTTTCACTGCATCAATACCATTGTGTTTGTAAGGAATAATTTCTGGATGCTTGTTCAGAATAAGAGACTGCTTCTTTTGACACTATCATGTGTATGTATAAACACGTGCAAGCATCTTTCCTATAAAAGCAACATTTTTGGACTGCTTATTCAGAACAATCCACTGTTTTTACCAATAACAACCTGTCACCATGAAAATGCAATGTTAGCTACTGCCACCATGTTATAGAGCAGGAGAAGCTGAGCAGATTGATATAGTTTTATAGGAAAATATTCAGTATATTAGTAGGAACAGTCTATATTAAATGGCAAGGGAACGTGACCATACTAACCTGGTGACTGAGACTGCTGGCTGAGACTGGCAGCTGGGGCAGAGACTGCTGGCATTGACTGGTGGCTGTGGCTGAGATAGCTGACTGCTGCTGGTGGCTGAGACTGCTGGCACTGACTGGTGGCTGTGGTGGAGACTGCTGGCTGCCGCTTGTGGCTGAGACTGCTGGCACTGAGTGCTGGCTGTAGCTGAGAATGCTGGCACTGACTGGTGGCTGAGACTGGCAGCTGTGGCTGAGACTGCTGGCCCTGACTGGTGGATAAGAATGCTGGCACTAACTGGTTGCTAAGACTAGTGGCTGTGGCTTGTAGACGAGACTGGTGGCTGCGGCTGAGATTGCTGGCTGTGGCTTGTGGCTGAGACTGCTGGCACTGAGTGCTGGCTGTGGCTGAGACTGCTGACTGCAGCTAGTGGCTGATATTGCTGGCACTGACTGGTGGCTGTGTCTGAGACTGCTGGCTTTAGCTGGTGGCAGTATGACTGGCACTGACTGCTGGTACTGAGACTGCTGGTAGCGACTGTTAGGTTAGACTGCTGACAAATGGCTCCTCTCTATATGGCTGATGATGTCCTGATGTGCTGTGACTGACGAACAGAAATGGTGGCGCTCCGACCTGCTTGCCGACACGCAGGTGTGGGCGGTGCAGGCGACATGTGGAGCGCCGTGTCCTGATTGGTCGGCAAGCTGGTGTGAGTGGTGCGGGGGGCGTGTTATTATTAGGGTTATTCCTGCAGTATAGAAATCTTTTGCTAGAGGTAATTGTGCATTGTGTGTGTGCATATATATATATATATATATATATATATATATATATATATACATATATATTTTTTATGAGGCAAGGTAACCAAAAAATGGCTGTTTGGCTTTCCTGGCATAGTTTTTATTATTAGTTTTTTTTACAATGTTCACCTGAAAGAGTAGATAATGTGATATTTTTATAGAGCAGGTCATAACGATACGGTGATACCTAAGAAGTCTATTTTTTTATTTTTGGGGGGATTTACACAATAAAAGTTTTTGGGGGAAAAAAATCATGTTTTTGTGTTTCCATTTTCTGAAAGCCATTTCTCTTTATTTTTTGGGTGATTTTAGGTAGGGTCTCATTTTTTGCTGGAAGAGATGATGGTTTGATTGGTACCATTTTGGGGCACATATGAATTTTTGATCACTTGGTATTACACTTTTTGTGATGTAAGATGATAAAAAATGCCTTTTTTGGCACATTAAATATATTTTTTTTACGTCGTTCAATAGACGGGTTGGATAACATACAATTTTTTTAGAGCAGGTTGTTTCGAACACAGCAATGCCTAATATGTGCATATTTTTATTTTATTTTACACAATAAAAGCATTTTTGAAAAAAAAAAAATCATGCTTTTGTGCTTCCATTTTCTGAAAGCCATATATATTTATTTTTGGGTCAATTATCTTAGGTAGGGTATCATTTTTTGTGTGATTAGATGATGGTTTGATTGGTACCATTATGGGGCACATATGACTTTTTGATTGCTTGGTATTACACTTTTTGTGATGTAAGGTGATAAAAAATGGATTTTCTGGCACATTTTTTTTATTATGGTGTTCACCAGTAGAGATGTCGCGAACACAAAATTTTCCGTTCACGAATAGCGAACGTGAATTTCCGCGAGTGTTCACGAATGGGAGAACTGGGCGAACCGCCATAGACTTCAATAGGCAGGTGAATTTAAAACCCACAGGGACTCTTTCTGGCCACAATAGTGATGGAAAAGTTGTTTCAAGGGGACTAACACCTGGACTGTGGCATGCCGGAGGGGGGTACATGGCAAAACTCCCATGGAAAATGACGTAGTTGACGCAGAGTCGGGTTTTAATCCATAAAGGGAATACATCACCTAACATTCCTAAATAGTTTGGAATAACGTGCTTTAAAACATCAGGTATGATGTTGTATCGATCAGGTAGTGTAAGGGTTACGCCCGCTTCACAGTAACAGACCAAACTATGACAGGCCAAACTCCCCGTTTAACGCACCGCAAACAACCGCAAACAGTCCATTTGCACAACCGCAAACTCCCCATTTGCACAAGGTTGGATACCAAGCTAGCCATGTCCCGTTCCTTGTCCTCACTGAGTCATTGAAGGTCTCCGCAGGTCCAGCAATCGATGACGACAAGGCTGCTTCTGGTGGTGATGGTGACCACAACTCTTCCTCTTCATGCTCATCTACGGCCTGATCCAGCACTCTTCGCAGGGCACGCTCCAGAAAAAAATGCATATGGGATGAGGTTGATGATGTTGCCTTGGGTTTGACTGACCAGGTTTGTCACCTCCGCAAAAGGACGCATGAGCCTACAGCCATTGTGCATGAGCGTTCGGTAACGCGGCCTCAACTCTCTCTGTTTTGTCCCCTATCAGGGGCCGGTGTATGGAATAGATTTTAGGAACCGGGAGATGGAAAAAGATGCTTGCTCGGTCCTCTTACTTCCAATTTGGGGCACTGCGCGTGTGCCGTGCAATGTACTGTGCTACCCTATATGAGTGGTATGTTAAGTAGTACTATTCTTATCAGTTTAATCCCTGTTACGTCCCCTATCAGGGGACGTGTATCAAATAGATTTTAGACTAACGCAAAGAGTTGTCAATAGTTGACACACTCATTACATACATTTTATTCCTCTATGCGTCTTGGTGTAGTGATGACTGTGCTCGTGCTCACGTTTGGGAGATTGCAGGCGATGGCAGTTTTTCAAAGCCTATGGTCGTGCTGAGGTAGTTCAGTGACAGTTAAATGACCCAGAAAACAATTATTCTGCAGTGTTGGACCATTGTTGGCCTAGTAGACTTCAATGATCACCTTAGATGATCACAAAGAAAATTAATGTTTTTTCTATGAAAAATTATCCGGCCGATCGCTTTTGGTCTGTTCACAATGAAGCAACGACCTTATCATCTGGGGTGGGCCAACATTGCCATTGCCAACACACTCACAGAGGTAGTCGCTTCATTGTGATACGCAAGCCCCTTCACCACAACAAGGGAAGGGGAATTTACACATGTATGTGCCTTTTTTTGGGAAGGGGGGGGGGGGGGTTTGCCGCCACTGTGCAGCACCAGAGGCCAGAAAAATTAGGCATGTTGCAGCCACTGCTGTAGCAGCGGCCTGAAAAATGTATGTTTTCCAAGCAGAAAGTGCACTAAAAAATTGTGGCTTGAACCCTAGTTGGTGGCGGAGAAGTCACGCAAGTCATCCGGCATGCAGAGATTAAATACAGCAGCGTGTGGACCATCTTTAGCCCAAGGCATCTCATCTCATCAGGCCTTTTTTAGTCAAATGTATCGCCCACTGTCAGTCCCTTAGGGATCCATGCCTCATTCATCTTAATAAAGGTGAGGTAATCTAGACTTTTTTGACCATAGGTGACTTCTCTTCTCAGTGACAATACCTCCTGCTGCGCTGAAGGTCCTTTTTGACAGGACACTTGAAGCGGGGCAGGCCAGAAGGTCTATCGCAAATTGGGATAGCTCAGGCCGCAGGTCAAGCCTGCACACCCAGTAGTCAAGGGGTTCATCGCTTCTCAGAGTGTCGATATCTGCAGTTAAGGCGAGGTAGTCTGCTACCTGTCGGTCGAGTCGTTCTCTGAGGGTGGACCCTGAAGGGCTGTGGCAATGCGAAGGACTTAAAAAGCTCTGCATGTCCTCCATCAACAACACGTCTGTAAAGCGTCCTGTCCTTGCCGGCGTGGTCGTGGTAGGAGGAGGATTACTTTCACCTCACCCCCTGTTACATTCCCGTTGTGCTGTGACATCACCCTTATAAGCTGTGTAAAGCATACTTCTTAACTTGTTTTGGAACTGCTGCATCCTTTCGACTTCTGGTAATTCGGTAACATTTCAGCCACTTTCTGCTTATACCAGGGGTCTAGTAGCATGGGCACCCAGTACAGGTCGTTCTCCTTCAGCCTTTTTATACAAGGGTCACTCAACAGGCATGGCAGCATGAAAGACCCTATTTGCACAAGGTTGGATGCCAAGCTCCTCATGTCCCATTCCTCGTCCTCACTGATCTCACTGAAGGTCTGTTCTTCCCCCCAGCCACGTACAACACCACGGGTACCAGATAGGTGACAACGAGCACCCTGGGATGCCTGCTGTGGTTGGTCTTCCTCCTCCTCAAAGCCAAATTCCTCCTCTGACTCCTTTTCCTCACACTCCTCTTCCAACGTTGCCGCAGGTCCAGCAAGCAATGCTGATAATGCTGTTTCTGGTGGTAATGGTGACCAGAACTCTTCCTCTTCCTCTTCACACTCATCTTTGGCCTGATCCAGCACTCTTCACAGGGCACGCTCCAGGAAGAAAACAAATGGGATGATGTTGCTGATGGTGCCTTCGGTTCGACTGACTAGGTTTGTCACCTCCTCAAAAGGACGTATGAGTCTACAGGCATTGTGCATGAGCGCCCAGTAACGTGGCAAAAAAATACCCAGCTCTGCAGAGGCTGTCCTAGCACCCCGGTCATACAAATACTTGTTGATGGCTTTTTCTTGTTGGAGCAGGCGGTCGAACATTAGGAGTGTTGAATTCCAATGTGTCGGGCTGTGGCAAATCAAGCGCCTCACTGGCATGTTGTTTCGCCGCTGAATATCCGAAAAGTGTGCCATGGCCGTGAAGGATCGCCTGAAATGGCCACACACCTTCCTGGCCTGCTTGAGGACGTCCTGTAAGCATGGGTACTTATGCACAAAGCGTTGTACGAACAGATTCAACACAAGTGCCATGCACGGCACATGTGTCAACTTGCCCAAATTCAATGCCGCCAACAAATTGCTTCTGTTGTCACACTACAGGGCGGACAGGAGTGCTGGACTGGTGTGACTCTCTGCTTTCAGGCAAGTCAACCCCAAGACAGCGTGACACTGTCATATCCGGGATGTGGAATTGCCCCTGGGGAGCTGGGGGGGTACAGTTGATGTGGAGCAAGACGCAGCAGCAGAAGAGGACTCAGCCGAGGAGGTTAGCGAAGAGGATGGAGTAGGAGGAGTAGAGGAGGTGGCAGCAGGCCTGCCTGCAAGTCGTGGCGTTGTCACAAACTCCTCTGCAGAGCCACGCATTCCATGCTTGCAGCCATCAGTAGGTTTACCCAATGCGCAGTGTACGTGATATACCTGCCCTGACCATGCTTTTCAGACCAGGTATCAGTGGTCAGATGGACCCTTGCCCCAACACTGTGTGCCAGACATGCCATGACTTCCTTTTCCACAATAGAGTACAGGTTGGGGATTGCCTTTTGTGAAAAAAAAAATTTGGCCGGGTACCTTCCACTGCGGTGTCCCAATAGCTCCCAAAGGCCTCAGACTCCACCAGCTTGTATGGTAAAAGCTGGCGGGCTAAGAGTTCCGACAAGCCAGCTGTCAGACGCCGGGCAAGGGGGTGACTCTGTGACATCGGCTTTTTACGCTCAAACATTTCCTTGACAGGCACCTGACTGTGGGCAGATGAGCAGGAACTGCTCAAGGTGAGAGGCGGAGTGGCGGATGGTTGAGAGGGGGCAAGGAGGACAGCAGTGGTTGACGTGGCTGAAGATGCTGGACCAGGAGGAGGATGGTGGCTTTGAGTTTGTGTGCTGCTTGTACTCGTCATCATGTGTTGATCCCATAGGCGTTTGTGATGTGAGATCATGTGCCTTCGCAAAGCAGTTGTACCTAGGTGGGTGGGACTTCCCACGACTCAGTTTCTTTTGGTACAGGTTGCAAATAGCATTGTTGTTATCAGAGGCAGACACACACACAAATATGCCACACTGCTGAGCTTTGCAATGACGGCATTTTGGTGGTGGCAACAGCATGCATTGATTGGCGTGCTGTCTGGCTGACCCTGGGTGCCGATACATGCTGACTGACTGTGCCACTAGCTCCTTGCGACAACCTCCCCCTGCTTCCAACTCGTCTCCTCCTCCTCTTTGTCTCCCAATCTGAACTTTCCCCCTTTTCTTCTTCTCTTCGAGCGGGCACCAACTTGACATCCACGGACACATCGTCATCATCAACCGCTTTACTGGTATCTGACAAGTCAGCAAAGAAAGCAGTAGCTGGTACAACATCATTATCATCACACCGTACGTCCGTGTGTGTAATGCTGCTGACTGAGACATATCCCTGTTATTTACATCCTCTGGCAATAATGGTTGCGCATCACTCATTTCTTCCAACTGATGTGTAAATAACTCCTCTGACAGATCAAGTGAAGTAGCTGTGGTGCTAGTGTTGGTGGTGGCGGCAGGCAGGCGAGTGACTTGAGAGGTGTCCGAAGCTGAGCTGGAGGAGAATGGTGCGTCAAGGTTCCCAGCGGAAGCTGTAGAAGATTGGGTGTCCTGTGTTAGCCAGTCAACTATGTCCTCAGAACTTTTCGAGTTCAGGGTACGTGGCCTCTGAACACTGGGTATTATTCTAGGGCCAAAGGGAATCACAGCACCACGACGGCCCCTGTGGGGGGGCCTGCCTCTGCCTGTCATCATTTTTTTTAGATTAGTGATATTATGTGTTCAAGGTACTGTGCCACCCGATATGAGTGGTAGGCACTGGCAGTAGTGGGCACAGTACACGCTGTGGGCCTGACACACGCTGGCAGGCAACTTCAATTATATTACAGAGAAAAAATAGTTTTACTGTTTAAATGCAAGCTACTGTGACACCAGATATGAGTGGTGGGCACTGGCAGTAGTGGGCACAGTACACTCTGTGGGCCTGACACACGCTGGCAGGCAACTGCAATTATACTACAGAGGAAAAATAGTTTTACTGTTTTAAATTCAAGCTACTGTGACACCAGATATGAGTGGTCGGCACTGGCAGTAGTGGGCACAGTACACGCTGTGGGCCTGACACACGCTGGCAGGCAACTGCAATTATATTAATGAGAAAAAATTGTTTTACTGTTTTAAATGCAAGCTATTGTGCCACCAGATATGAGTGGTAGGCACTGGCAGTAGTGGGCACAGTACACTCTGTGGGCCTGACACACGCTGGCAGGCAACTTCAATTATATTACAGAGAAAAAATAGTTTTACTGTTTAAATGCAAGCTACTGTGACACCAGATATGAGTGGTGGGCACTGGCAGTAGTGGGCACAGTACACTCTGTGGGCCTGACACACGCTGCAGGCAACTGCAATTATATTACAGAGAAAAAATTGTTTACTGTTTTAAATGCAAGCTACTGTGCCACCAGATAAGAGTGGTGGGCACTGGCAGTAATGGGCAGAATACACTCTGTGGGCAACTGCAATTATATTACAAAAAAATAAAATAAAAACAGACTGATGTACTAGCCCTAAAAAGGGCTTTTTTGGGTGCTGTCAGGCCGCGCATGCCTAGTACAAAACTGGTGATGTACACAGCGCACTCACACAGGGATTTTATTATTATAGATAACTTTTTATTACAGTCCTACTCATTATGTGCTTTGAAGTCAAGGACTGTGCATACAGAGATAGCTGTCAATCACTGATAGGACCACCACTTTGACTTCAAAGACCAACATGAGCAGGAATTTAAAAGAATAAAATACATGTTATCCTTGATCTTATTACTAAAGATGAGCAAAGTTATGAATATTTGATTTGGCTGCTTCACCGAATTTCACAAAGAATTTCATCAAGAAGCTAATTTCTTTGTATGTAGTGGGCGCAATGATGGGGAACAGTAATTACGCAACCCCCATCATTGAACCTCTCAGATGCCTTGTTCATCGCTGATCGTGGCATCTGAGGCTACAATTTAGGCTTTTTAGGCTAATCAGGGGTTAATCTAGCTAAAAAAATACTCACCTTACCTATTTGCTCACGTAAAGGCTGTCATGGCCAACTTGACAGAAGACACTGCATGAAATAGATGAGGTATGTTTTTTTTTACCGCCATTTAAGGGAAAATTGATTCGTTACCACTAAGCACAAGGAAATTCAGCTTAGCAGTAAATGAAATTTTTCCTGAAGTTCAGATCGAAGTCAATTTGCTTGACTTAGATACGCTCAACACTACTTATTACACAAAACTATATATACATTTGCTCAGTTCCTTCTGTTCTATAATATGCTGCCTACAGCTCAAACACCATGCTCTACCTGACAGATTCCCTTTAACCACTTCAGCCCCGCTAGCTGAAACCCCCTTCATGACCAGAGCACTTTTTACACTTCGGCACTACACTCCTTTCACCGTTTATCGCTCGGTCATGCAACTTACCACCCAAATGAATTTTACCTCCTTTTCTTCTCACTAATAGAGCTTTCATTTGGTGGTATTTTATTGCTGCTGACATTTTTACTTTTTTTGTTATTAATCAAAATGTAATGATTTTTTTGCAAAAAAATGACATTTTTCACTTTCAGCTGTAAAATTTTGCAAAAAAAACGACATCCATATATAATTTTTTTGCCAAATTTATTGTTCTACATGTCTTTGATAAAAAAAATGTTTGGGCAAAAAAAAAAATTGTTTGGGTAAAAGTTATAGCGTTTACACACTATGGTACAAAAATGTGAATTTCCGCTTTTTGAAACAGCTCTGATTTTCTGAGCACCTGTCATGATTCCTGAGGTTCTACAATGCCCAAACAGTAGAAAAACCCCACAAATGACCCCATTTCGGAAAGTAGACACCCTAAGGTATTCACTGATGGGCATAGTGAGTTCATAGAACTTTTTATTTTTTGTCACAAGTTAGCGGAAAATGATGATGATTTTTTTTTTTTCTTACAAAGTCTCATATTCCACTAACTTGCGACAAAAAATAAAAAATTCTAGGAACTCACCATGCCCCTCACAGAATACCTTGGGGTGTCTTCTTTCCAAAATGGGGTCCCTTGTGGGGTAGTTATACTGCCCTGGCAATTTAGGGGCCCATATGTGTGAGAAGTACTTTGCAATCAAAATGTGTAAAAAATGACCGGTGAAATCCGAAAGGTGCACTTTGGAATATGTGCCCCTTTGCCCACCTTGGCAGCAAAAAAGTGTCACACATCTGGTATTGCCGTACTCAGGAGAAGTTGGGGAACGTGTTTTGGGGTGTCATTTTACATATACCCATGCTGGGTGAGAGAAATATCTTGGCAAAAGACAACTTTTCCCATTTTTTTATACAAAGTTGGCATTTGACCAAGATATTTTTCTCACCCAGCATGGGTATATGTAAAATGACATACCAAAACACATTCCCCAACTTCTCCTGAGTACAGCGATACCAGATGTGTCACACTTTTTTGCTGCCAAGGTGGGCAAAGGGGCACATATTCCAAAGTGCACCTTTCGGGTTTCGCAGGCCATTTTTTACACATTTTGATTGCAAGGTACTTCTCACACATTTGGGCCCCTAAATTGCCTGGGCAGTATAACTACGCCACAAGTGACCCCATTTTGGACAGAAGAAACCACAAGGTATTCCGTGAGGGGCACTGCGAGTTCCTCGAATTTTTTTTTTTTTGTCGCAAGTTAGCGGAAAATTATGATTATTTTTTTTTTCTCTTTTTTCCTTACAAAGTCTCATATTCCACTAACTTGCGACAAAAAATAAAAAATTCTAGGAACTCGCCATGCCCCTCACGGAATACCTTGGGGTGTCTTCTTTCCAAAATGGGGTCACTTGTGGCGTAGTTATACTGCCCTGGCAATTTAGGGGCCCAAATGTGTGAGAAGTACTTTGCAATCAAAATCTGTAAAAAATGACCAGCGAAATCCGAAAGGTGCTCTTTGGAATATGTGCCCCTTTGCCCACCTTGGCTGCAAAAAAGTGTCACACATCTGGTATCGCCGTACTCAGGAGAAGTTGGGGAATGTGTTTTGTGGTGTCATTTCACATATAACCATGCTGGGTGAGAGAAATACCTTGGCAAAAGACAACTTTTCCATTTTTTTTATACAAAGTTGGCATTTGACCAAGATATTTATCTCACCCAGCATGAGTATATGCAAAATGACACCCCAAAACACATTCCCCAGCTTCTCTTGAGTATGGCTATACCAGATGTGTGACACTTTTGCTCATCTAGGCTGCAAAAGTGCCCAAATTCCTTTTAGGAGGGCATTTTTAGACATTTGGATCGCAGACTTCTTCTCACGCTTTAGGGCCCCTAAAAAGCCAGGGCAGTATAAATACCCCACATGTGACCCCACTTTGGAAAGAAGACACCCCAAGGTATTCAATGAGGGGCATGGCGAGTTCATAGAAATGCATTTTTTTGGCATAAGTTAGCGGAAATAGATTTTTTTGTTGTTTTTTCTCACAAAATCTCACTTTCCGCTAACTTTGGACAAAAATTGAAATCTTTCATGGACTCAATATGCCCCTCAGCGAATACCTTGGGGTGTCTTCTTTCCAAAATGGGGTCAGTTGTGGGGTGTTTGTACTGCCCTGGCATTTGAGGGTCTCCGCAATCATTACATGTATGGCCAGCATTAGGAGTTTCTGCTATTCTCCTTATATTGAGCATACAGGTAATGAGATTTTTTTTTTCCGTTCAGCCTCTGGGCTGAAAGAAAAAAATGAACGGCACAGATTTCTTCATTCGCATCGATCAATGTGGATGAAAAAATCTCTGCCAAAAAAAAAAAAAGGAGGGGAAAGGCGTCTGCCAGGACATAGGAGCTCCGCCCAACATCCATACCCACTTAGCTCGTATGCCCTGGCAAACCAGATTTCTCCATTCACATCAATCGATGTGGATGAATAAATCATTGCCGGGATTTTTTATTTTTTTTTTTATATACAAAGTGTTTGCCAAAGCATAGGAACGCCGCCTCCTCCTCAGCTCGTATGTCTTGGCAAACGTATCTGTTACTGCAGAGTAGAAATCTCGTCTTGCAGCGCCGCATACACCGACTTGCGTGTAATCTGACAGCAGCGCAATGCTTCTGTCAGAATGCACATCAGTGCTGCAGCTAGTAGATCGGTTAGTCCACCTGGAAGGTAAAAAAAAAAAAGAAAAAAAAAAAAAAAAAAACAGGCCACAACGCAATTATTTTATTAACTTTGGAACAGAATACATCAACTTTAACTTTTTGAACTAAACATAAACCTGTTTGCTTAGGCTACTTTCACACTAGCGTTCGATCGGATCCGTTCTGAACGGATCCGATCATATTAATGCAGACGGAGGCTCCGTTCAGTACGGATCCGTCTGCATTAATAACTTAGAAAAAATTCTAAGTGTGAAAGTAGCCTGAGCGGATCCGTTCAGACTTTCAATGTAAAGTCAATGGGGGACGGATCCGCTTGAAGATTGAGCCATATGGTGACATCTTCAAGCGGATCCGTTCCCATTGACTTACATTGTAAGTCTGAACGGATCCGCTCGCCTCCGCACGGCCAGGCGGACAGCTGAACGCTGCAAGCAGCGTTCAGCTGTCTGCCTGGCCGTGCGGAGGCGAGCGGAGCGGAGGCTGAACGCCGCCAGACTGATGCAGTCTGAGCGGATCCGCTCCATTCAGACAGCATCAGGACTGGACGGAGGCTTTCGGGTCCGCTCGTGAGCTCCTTCAAACGGAGCTCACGAGCGGACCGACAAACGCTAGTGTGAAAGGAGCCTAACTGGTGTTTTTTTTTTTTTTTTACCTTTATAGAACAAACCTCTCCTTCCCCATGGGTCAATGTGCAAAGCGCAAATCGCCCAAAGATGTTGCGAAGTGCGTTATGCGCTTTGTCCCATGTGAAAGGAGACGTTTGCAGCAGCTGTGTGAGTGAATGGGCCCTAATAGCCCTGTGTGCCTGTCCTGGTGAGATGATCCCTATGCTAATAGTGTACCTGTGAGTGGTACTTCCGGAAACACTCCCCTAAGCATAGGGCAGGGTGGTCAGGACAGTCAGGACAGAAATAGCGGGTGTCACGCCTTATTCCACTCCTGCTACAGACACGACATTTTTTTCGGGGTGGCGGTTGGTTTGAGGTACCAGGAACGACACTGGGGAAATGTCGCTCGTGTAGACGGCTAACTACACTGGTGGATGGGGCCACGGAACCTCCTGGGTACAGGAGGTTCGCGATGATCTCTTCCTGAAATTTGAGGAAGGATCCAGTTCTCCCAGCCTTACTGTGGAGAACAAAACTATTGTACAGAGCCAATTGAATTAAATATACAGACACCTTCTTATACCAGCGTCTGGTTCTGCGGGACACTAAATACGGAGCCAACATTTGGTCATTGAAGTCCACCCCTCCCATGTGAAGGTTATAGTCGTGGACTGAGAGGGGCTTTTCAATGACACGGGTTGCTCGCTCAATTTGTATTGTCGTGTCTGCGTGAATGGAGGAGAGCATGTAAACGTCACGCTTGTCTCTCCATTTCACCGCAAGCAGTTCTTCGTTACACAGTGCAGCCCTCTGCCCCCTTGCAAGACGGGTGGTAACGAGCCGTTGGGGGAAGCCCGCGCGACTAGTTCGCGCGGTACCACAGGCGCCAATCCGTTCTAGAAACAAATGCCTAAAGAGGGCCACACTTGTGTAAAATTTGTCCACATAAAGATGGTACCCCTTGCCGAATAAGGGTGACACCAAGTCCCAAACTGTCTTCCCACTGCTCCCCAGGTAGTCAGGGCAAACGACCGGCTCCAGGGTCTGATCTTTTCCCTCATAGATCCGAAATTTGTGGGTATAGCCTGTGGCCCTTTCACAGAGCTTATACAATTTGACCCCATACCGGGCTTGCTTGGGATGTATTGTTTGAAGCCAAGGCGCCCGGTAAAATGTATCAGGGACTCGTCTACGCAGATGTTTTGCTCAGGGGTATACAAATCTGCAAATTTCAGGTTGAAATGGTCTATGAGGGGCCGAATTTTGTGGAGCCGGTCAAAAGCAGGGTGGCCTCTGGGACGGGAGGTGCTGTTATCACTAAAGTGCAGGAAACGCAGGATGGTCTCAAATCGTGTCCTGGCCATAGCAGCAGAGAACATGGGCATGTGATGAATTGGGTTCGTGGACCAGTATGACCGCAATTCATGCTTTTTAGTTAGACCCATGTTGAGGGGGAGGCCCAGAAAAGTTTTAATTTCGGAAACTTGGACTGGTTTCCACCGGAAAGACTGGGCATAAGAGCTTCCCGGGTTGGCGGATATAAATTGTGTGGCATACCGATTTGTTTCGGCCACGACTAAGTCCAAGAGCTCCGCAGTCAAGAACAGCTCAAAAAATCCCAGGGCCGAACCGATCTGAGCTGTCTCAACCCGAACTCCAGACTGGGCAGTGAAAGGGAAAACTACAGGTGCGGCTGAAGTTGGGGACTGCCAATCAGGGTTTGCCAGCACCTCAGGGATTCTAGGGGCTCTACGGGCACGTCTTTGCGGTGGCTGCGACGGGGTCACTACTGCTCGTGCCACCGTACCAGCTTCAACTGCCCTTCTGGTGCTCGCCACTTCACCAGGTTGTACGGCAGTGCTGGTACTAGGTCCAGGAAGGGCTGGGCTGCTGGTGTATGCCTCACCACGTAATCCGACAGCACCAGCCCCACTCTGCTGCTCTTGAAGCGGATCCTGCGCAACCTGCGGTCTAGCGACACGGGGCCGGGTACGCCTGCTGCTATCAGGGACCTCAGCCTCCTCGTCCGAACTTTGGGTCAGAGAGCCACTGCTTTCTACAGGTTCGTATTCTGACCCGCTGGATTCGTCAGATGAGGGTTCCCATTCCTCATCCGACTGGGTCAGAAGCCTGTAGGCCTCTTCAGAAGAATACCCCCTGTTAGACATTTGGGCAACTAAATTTAGGGGTATTCCCTGAGACTACCCAAGAAAAAAAAAGCAAGCCTGAAAAAAAAAGCAAGCCTGTCTTACAAAGGGGAGGCTAGCGAAGTACCGGAGGCCGCTGCAGTGCGTGTAAAGTGAATGTGCAGTGATAAAAAAAAAAAAAATTTTTTGTCACTGCGGTGGGGCGGGCGTGGGCGAACGCTCGTGTGGGCGACCGATCAGGCCTGATCGGGCAAACACTGCGTTTTGGGTGGAGGGCGAACTAAAGTGACACTAATACAATTATAGATCTGACCATGATCAGTTTTGATCACTTTCAGATACTATAAAAGTACAAATGCTGGGCTGGGCGCTAACTGATCGCTAAACTACCTAACCAAGGGGCCTAAACTATACCTAAAACCTAACGGTCAATACCAGTGAAAAAAAAAAAGTGACAGTTTGCACTGATCACTTTTTTCCTTTTCACTAGTGATTGACAGGGGCAAGAAGGGGTGATCAAAGGGTTAATTGGGTGCTGGGAGGTGATCTGGGGGCTAAGTGTAGTGTAGTGGGTACTCACAGTGATGTGTGCTCCTCTGCTCCTCTGCTGGAACCAACCGACCAAAAGAAGGAGCAGAGGAGCACAGCAGCCATATAACCCCATCATATTTACTAATATGATGGGTTATGTGGCTTCTGATTGTTTTTTTTGAAAATCATCAACCTGCCAGCCAATGATCGTGGCCGGCAGGTTGATGACAAACTTCTTCTTTGAATTTTGCCGGCCCGCAATGCGCATGCGCGGGCCGGCTTCCCCAGAAATCTCGCGTCTCGCGAGAGGACGCACCGGCGCGTCCACCCAGAGCTGCACGACCGCCGAGAAGACGCAATCCTGCGTACGGCGGTCGTGAGCAGGTTAAACATGCTGTTTGTTAGCGCCATCAACCATGCATATACCCATAAGTATATACTGTATATGTCATTGTCACTCTAAAATTATTTTCTGTTGCTCTCATTTCATCAAAGAGCTTAAAGGGAAGAAGGAGAGCGAGAAAAAAAAAAGAGGAAGACAACCAAAGAAAATTTTTTAGTCCTAGGAAACCTGATAATGTCATATACCAATTTTACGACCAATTGGAGCACTTTTGATCCATGTAGATTCGATTCGGACCTGAATAAAATTTTGACTGATTCTGTCTAATTGGACATGAAACAAATTTCAAGAAATTGGCTTATGACTAGGGTTGGGCGAACACGAACTGTAAAGTTCGAGTTCGTACCAAACTTTAGGATTTTTGGACCCGGGACCCGAACCAGAACATTTCAGCAAAAGTTTGGGTTCGTGTTCGGTGTTCGGCGCATTCTTGGCGCTTTTTGAAAGGCTGCAAAGCAGCCAACCAACAAGCGGGTAACTGTCTGACCTTAGAAGCCATCACAGCCATGCCTACTAATGGCATGGCTGGGATTGGCCAGTGTAGCATGTGACCCAGCCGCTATATAAGCTGGAGTCACGTAGCGCTGCATGTCACTCTGCTGTACTTAGTGTAGGGAGAGGATGCTGCTGGGGATTTCAGGGAGAGAATAGGAGAGACTCTTTGCTCAAAATCTGAATCTAACTCAGCGACCTACATACATTGTGTTTTGTGGGTGCAGGGCACAATTTTTTTATCCTGTCCTGAACCCAGTGACCGAAAAAAAATAACTTTAATAAGTCAGTTAGGTGGGCAGCGGCCATCTTATGCAAGCTTAGTGCACTAGCACTGCATCTGAGCTTTTGGGACATTAAAAATCCCATTTATTTAGGCAATATACAACATCTGGATTAGGCTTCATGCACACAACCATTTTTTTTTAAGGTCCTTAAAAACGGGGTCCGTAGGGTCCTTATCCGTGTTCGTTTTTTCTCTTCCGTGGGTCTTCCTTGATTTTTGGAGGATCCACGGACATGAAGAAAAAATAGTTTTAGTGTCCGCCTGGCCGTGCGGACCCAAACGGATCCGTCCTGACTTACAATGCAAGTCAATGGGGACGGATCTGTTTGACGTTGACACAATATGGTGCAATTGCAAACAGATCCGTCCCCCATTGACTTTCAATGTAAAGTCAAGAGTCCCTATTATACCATCGGATCGGAGTTTTCTCCAATCCGATGGTATATTTTAACTTGAAGCATCCCCATCACCATGGGAACACCTCTATGTTAGAATATACTGTCGGATATGAGTTAGATCGTGAAACTCAGATCCGACAGTATATTCTAACACAGAGGCGTTCCCATGGTGATGGGGACGCTTCAAGTTAGAATATACTAAGAACTGTGTACATGACTGACCCCTGTTGCCTGGCAGCACCCGATCTCTTACAGGGGGCTGTGATCAGCACAATTAACCCCTCAGGTGCCGCACCTGCGGGGGGTTAATTGTGCGTATCATAGTCCCCTGTAAGAGATCAGGGGCTGCCAGGCAGCAGGGGGCAGACCCCCTCCCTCCCCAGTTTTAATTTCATTGGTGGCCAGTGCGGCCCCCCTCCCACCCTCTATTGTATTATTTTCATTGGTGGAACAGTGTGCGCCCCCCCTCCCTCTATTGTATTATTTTCATTGGTGGCACGGTGGGCAGCCCCCCCTGGCCTCCCTTCCTCTATTGTATTATCTTCATTGGTGACACAGTGTGTGGCCCCCCCGGCTTCCCTCCCTCCCTCTATTGTATTATTTTCATTGGTGGCACAGTGTGCGGCCCCCCTCCCTCCCTCTATTGTATTATTTTCATTGGTGGCACAGTGTGCGGCCTCCCCTCTCCCCCCTGATCATTGGTGGCAGCGGAGAGTTCTGATCGGAGTCCCAGTTTAATCGCTGGGTTCCGATCGGTAACCATGGCACCCAGGACGCTACTGCAGTCCTGGTTGCCATGGTTACTTAGCAATATTAGAAGCATCATACTTACCTGCTGTGCTGTCCATGACCGGCCGGGAGCTCCTCCTACTGGTAAGTGACAGGTCTGTGCGGCGCATTGCTTAATGATCTGTCACTTACCAGTAGGAGGAGCTCCCGGCCGGTCACGGACAGCACAGCAGGTAAGTATGATGCTTCTAATAATGCTAAGTAACCATGGCAACCAGGACTGCAGTAGCGTCCTGGTTGCCATGGTTACCGATCGGAGCCCTAGCGATTAAACTGGGACTCCGATCAGAACTCTCCGCTGCCACCAATGATCAGGGGGGAGAGGGGAGGCCGCACACTGTGCCACCAATGAAAATAATACAATAGAGGGAGGGAGGGGGGTCCGGGGGGGTCGCACACTGTGCCACCAATGAAAATAATACAATAGAGGGAGGGAGGGGGGGCCGGGGGAGTCGCACACTGTGCCACCAATGAAAATAATACAATAGAGGGAGGGAGGGGGGCCGGGGGGGTCGCACACTGTGCCACCAATGAAAATAATACAATAGAGGGAGGGAGGGGGGGCCGGGGGAGGTCGCACACTGTGCCACCAATGAAAATAATACAATAGAGGGAGGGAGGGGGGCGGGGGGGGTCTGCCCCCTGCTGCCTGGCAGCCCCTGATCTCTTATAGGGGGCTATGATATGCACAATTAACCCCTCAGGTGCGGCACCTGAGGGGTTAATTGTACGGATCACAGCCCCCTGTAAGAGATCGGGTGCTGCCAGGCAGCAGGGGGCAGTCATGTACACAGTTCGTAGTATATTCTAACTAGAAGCGTCTCCATCACTATGGGAATGCCTCTGTGTTAGAATATACTGTCGGATCTGAGTTTTCACGAAGTGAAAACTCAGCTCTGAAAAAGCTTTTATGCAGACGGATCTTTGGATCAGTCTGTATGAAAGTAACCTACGGCCACGGATCACGGACGCGGATGCCAATCTTGTGTGCATCCGTGTTCTTTCACGGGCCCATTGACTTGAATGGGTCCGTGAACTGTTGTCCGTCAAAAAAATAGGACAGGTCATATTTTTGGGATGGACAGGAAACACGGATCACGGCCGCTGATGAACAACGGTGCATTTACAGAGTTTTCAATGGACCCATTGAAAGTCAATGGGTCCGCAGAAAATCACGGAAAATGGCACAACGGCCACGGATGCACACAACAGTCGTGTGCATGAGGCCTTAGTCAGTGTGCAATTTAAGCAAAAAATACACCCATCATTTTCTGGGGTTTTAAAAACACACTTTTTTGCCCAAAAAACTGTATTTTCCTGATCTGTAAGAGTTAAATTCAAGTTTAATATATACAGCTTTCATATTCTGTTACCATAAAAACACTTATTTGGCAATATACAACATCTGGGTTAGTCAGTGTGCAATTTAAGCTAGAAATACATCCATCATTTTCAGTAGTTTTAAAAACACACTTTTTTTTGCCAAAAAACACTATTTTCAGGCCTTGTAGCATCAGCACGTGTGAAATTACAGGCTTATATACTGCTGTCAAATTCAGTTGTTAAACAAACACTCGTTTGGGCAAAAAAAAAAATTAGTTGGCAGCCTTTGATGGAGATGTCATTGTGAGATACACCCTTAATACATTTGGGTTAGATTCAGGCATTTTAAATACCGCCATTTGGTGCACCAATATTTAATTCAGGCCTACAGTGGTTCAGGCCATTTGAGATACACCCTTTACATACAGGGGTTTGATTAGACATTTGAATTACAGCCATTTTGGGCAAATAAATCTTTAATTGAGGCCTACAGTGGGTCAGGCCATGTGAGATTCACCCTTTAAATACAGGGGTTTGATTCAGGCATTTGAAATACAGCCATTTTGGGCAACAAAATCTTTAATTGAGGCCTAGTCTGGTTCAGGCCATGTGAGATACACCCTTTACACACAGGGGTTTGATTCAGGCATTTGAAATACAGCCATTTTGGGCAACAAAATCTTTAATTGAGGCCTAGTCTGGTTCAGGCTATGTGAGATACACCCTTTAAATACAGGGGTTTGATTCAGGCATTTGAAATACAGCCATTTTGGGCAACAAAATCTTTAATTGAGGCCTAGTCTGGTTCAGGCCATGGGAGATACACCCTTTACATGCAGGGGTTTGATTCAGGCATTTGAAATACAGCCATTTTGGACAAAGAAATCTTTAATTGAGGCCTAGCATGGTTCAGGCCGTGTGAGATACACCCTTTACATACTGTAGTTCTATTCTACTATTAATTAAACACCCATTTAGGTCAAGATCCTAAATGCCCCATATATAGTGCCCCAGTAGATGCCCTCAGTGTCCCTCATAATTTGCAAGTGTAAAATACCCCTTCTTAGTGCCCCCCGTAGATGACCCCATAGTACTCCTCTCCCCCTTCCCCATAGTACCCACCATAGTGTGTCCCAGTATAAAATATTACTGTACATAGCCCCCATATAAAATGCCCCTTCTTTGTGGCCTCAGTAGATGCCCCTATAGTGCCCACCAATAATATGCCAGTAAGAAGTGCCTCAAATCATGTGCCAGTAAAATGTGCCCCCATAGATGCCCCCAATCACGTGCCAGTAACAAGAGTCCACATCACGTGCCAGTAACAAGAGGTGCCCCTAATGTGCCAGTAACAAGAGGCCCCCCTAATGTTCCAGTAACAAGAGCCCCCCAATCATATGCCAGTAACAAGAGCCCCCAATCATGTGTCAGTAACAACAGCCCCCCCAATCATGTGCCAGTAACAAGAGCTCCCCTAATGTTCCAGAAACAAGAGCCCCCCTAATGTGTCAGTAACAAGAGCCCCCCAATCATGTGCCAGTAACAAGAGCCCCCCAATCATGTGCCAGTAACAAGAGCCCCCCCCAATGTTTCAGTAACAAGAGCCCCCCCAATGTGCCTGTAACAAAAGCTCCTCTAATGTGCCAGTAACAAGAGCCCCTCTAATGTGCCAGTAACAAGAGTCCTCCTAATGTGCCAGTAACAAGAGGCCCCCCTAATGTGCCAGTAACAAGAGGCCCCCCTAATGTGCCAGTAACAAGGGCCCCCACTAATGTGCCAGTAACAAGAGGCCCCCCTAATGTGCCAGTAACAAGAGGCCCCTTAATGTGCCAGTAACAAAAGGCCCCTTCTAATGTACCAGTAAAACTATTGTACATATAAAAAAAACAAAAAACACTTTTTTATACTTACCTCCATGTCAGCGATGCGATGCAGGCCTCTTCCAGTCTGTGTCCCGCGCTGTACGGCTCAGGCGGCACGATAAAGTCGCGCCTTCACCCTATCAGAGGAAGGGGACGGAACACACCTCTCCCTCCCCTGCCCGTTCTCTCTTGCAGAGAGGACGGCGATACAGATGACTATGGAGATGAGCGCTTCTACAATGGAAGCGTTTATCTCCCTGTGCCCTGCGGCTGCCGCCCCCACTTCTGAGCAGCTCAGGGGGCAATTGCCCCGTTGCCCCCCTGGGTCCGCCAGTGGTCGTCCCTAGGTGAGGGTTGGGCTTACCGCGACTTATGCATTTTACAGCACAGGCTGCAGATGGCGACACTATTGTCAGCAGCAGACACGTTAAAAAAAGCCCACACTGTGGAGCAATGTGCTGGTGTCCTGGGAGCGCCAGATGTGACCGTGCATGGTGGATGGCTCGCTCCAGATACATTTGCAGTCTGCTTTTTGCCTCCTATCTGCTGCTCTGTCTCTCCCTCTGAACTCCCCTCCTCTTCCTCTCTTATGGGCACCCACGTTACATCTATTGACACGTCATCATCGTCACCTTCACCACAACTGACATTAGCGTTCTCGGAGTAGGCAGCAACAGCGGGGACATCCGTCCTTGGGCTGATCTGGGTACTGTCATTAGACCACTGGGTGGCGACCGTTGATACCTCCTATTCCTGATCCGATGCCAAGAATGGCTGCACATCGGTAAGGTCTGGGAATGGATGAGAAAATAATTCCTCTGAATCGAGTGAAGGGGCTATAGTGGCGGTGGTGTCTTTGGGGGTGCACACAGCAGAGAGTAAGGAGTGTGCATAACTGGGGATGAGGAGGGAGCAGATGCGGAATGCTGAGTGAGCCACTCAACCAACTCTGGTGCGTCCTTTGAAGTATTCGCACGCACCTTCTCCAACTTCCCACTTAGGCTCTCTCCTGGTGCACTTGCCCGACCCCTACCTGCCATGCAAAATGGCCTGCCTCTTCCTCTGCCTGTCATTTTCAAAATAACCCTATAACAAAGTCCCTATAGAAGAGCAGTATTTTTGGAAGCAGGTATATTGCAGGCCTCAATCAATATTTGGTAGAAGCAGATATATCAATCCCCTCTATCAGCATTTTGTGGTAACAGGTATATTGAACCCCTTAATGAGTATTTGCTGGAAGCTGGTAAATCAAACCCCTTAATAAATATCTGGTGGAAGCCGGTGTATCGCAGGCCTCAATTAATATATGGTGGAAGGTGGTATATCAATCCCCTCTATCAGTATTTTGTACAAACAGGTATATAGAACCCCCTAAATGAGTATTTGCGGGAAGCCGCTATATCAAACTCTTTAATCAATATTTAGTGGAAGCCAATGTATCGTACGCCTTAATCAAAGTTTGATGGAATCCGGTAGATCAATCCCCTCTATCAGTATTTTGTGGCAACAGGTAAATAGAACCCCTGAATAAGTTTTTGCTGTAAGCAGGAATATCAAACCCCTTAATCAATATCTGGTGGAAGCAGGTGTATCGCAGGCTTCAATCAATATTTGGTGGAAGCCGATATATCAGTCCCCTCTATCAGTATTTTTTGGAAATAGGCATATAGAACCCCCTAAATGAGTATTTGCTGGAAGCCGCTATTTCAAACCCCTTAATCAATATTTGGTTGAAGCCAGTGTTTCGTAGGCCTCAATCAATAATTGGTGGAAGCCGGTATATCAATCCCCTCTATCAGTATTTTGTGGAAGCCGCTAAATCAAACCACTTAATCAATATTTGGTGGAAGCTGATATATCACAGACCTCTATCAATATTTGATGGAAGCTGGTATATCATTCCCCTCTATCATTATTTTGTGTAAACAGGTATATAGAACCCTTTAATAAGTATTTGTGGGAAGCAGGTATATCAAACCCCTTAATCAATATCTGGTGGAAGCCGGTGTATCGCAGGCCTCAATTAATATATGGTGGAAGGTGGTTTAACAATCCCTTCTATCAGTATTTTGTGGAAACAGTTATAAAGAACCCATTAAGGAGTATTTGCTGGAAGAGAGTAAATCAAACTCGTTAATCAATATTTGTTGGAAGTTGGTGTATCACAGGCCTCAAACAATATTTGTTGGAAGGCGGTATATCAATCCCATCTATCAGTATTTTGTGGAAACAGGTATATAGAAGCCACTAATGAGTATTGGCTGGAAGCCCGTAAATAAAACCCGTTAATCAATATTTGGTGGAAGCCGGTATATCAATCCTATCTATCAGTGTTTTGTGGAAATTGGTAAATAAAACCCCTTAATGAGTATTTGCTAGAAGCTGGTATATCAAACCCCTTAATCAATATTTGGTAGAAGCCTGTGTTTCGTAGGCCTCAATCAATAATTGGTGGAAGCCGGTATATCATTCTCTTCTATCAGTATTTTGTGAAAACAGGTATATAGAACCCCCTAAATGAGTATTTGATGGAAGCCGATAAATTTAACCCCTTAATCAATATTTGGTGGATGCTGATATATCGCAGGCCTCTATCAATATTTGATGGATGCTGTTATATCATTCCCCTCTATCAGAATTTTGTGGAAACAGGTAAAAAGAACCCCTTAATAAGTATTTGCTGGAAGCAGGTATACCAAACCCCTTAATAAATATCTGGTGGAAGCCGGTGTATCGCAGTCCTCAGTTAATATATGGTGGAAGGTGGTATATCAATCCCCTCTATCAGTATTTTGTGGAAACAGGTATATAGAATCCCCTAAATGAGTATTTGCTATAAGCCACTATATCAATCTCCTTAATGAATATTTGGTGGAAGCCGATGTATTGTATGCCTCAATCAAAGTTTGATGGAATCCGGTATATTAATCCCCTCTATCAGTATTTTCTGGAAACAGGTATATAGAACACCCTAAATTAGAATTTGCTAGAAGCCGCTATATCAAACTCATTAATCAATATTTGATGGAAGCCGGTGTATCGCAGGCCTCAATCAAAGTTTGGTGGAAGCTGGTATATCAATCCCCTCTATCAATATTTTGTGGCAACAGGTTTATAGAACCCCTTAATAAGTATTTGGTGGAAGTAGGTATATCAAACCCCTTAATCAAAATATTGTGGAAGTTGGTGTATCGCAGGCCTCATTTAGTATTTGGTGGAAACTGGTATATCAATCCCCTCTATTAGTATTTTTTGAAACAGATACACTCACCTAAAGAATTATTAGGAACACCATACTAATATGGTGTTGGACCCCCTTTTCCCTTCAGAACTGCCTTAATTCTACGTGGCATTGATTCAACAAGGTGCTGATAGCATTCTTTAGAAATGTTGGCCCATATTGATAGGATAGCATCTTGCAGTTGATAGAGATTTGAGGGATGCGCATCCAGGGCTCGAAGCTCCTGTTCCACCACATCCCAAAGATTCTCTATTGGGTGGAGATCTGGTGACTGTGGGGGCCATTTTAGTACAGTGAACTCATTGTCATGTTCAAGAAACCAATTTGAAATGATTCGAGCTTTGTGACATGGTGCATTATCTTGCTGGAAGTAGCCATCAGAGGATGGGTACATAATGGTCATTAAGGATGGCCAAATTCGGACTCTACCATTTTGAATGTCTCAACAGAAATCGAGACTCATCAGACCAAGCAACATTTTTCCAGTCTTCAACAGTCCAATTTTGGTGAGCTTGTGCAAATTGTATCCTCTTTTTCCTATTTGTAGTGGAGATGAGTGGTACCCGGTGGGGTCTTCTGCTGTTGCAGCCCATCCACCTCAAGGTTGTGTGTGTTGTGGCTTCACAAATGCTTTGCTGCATACCTCGGTTGTAACGAGTGGTTATTTCAGTCAACGTTGCTCTTCTATCAGCTTGAATCAGTCGGTCCATTCTCCTCTAACCTCTAGCATCAACAAGGTATTTTCGCCCACAGGACTGCCGCATACTGGATGTTTTTCCCTTTTCACACCATTCTTTGTAAACCCTAGAAATGGTGTGCGTGAAAATCCCAGTAACTGAGCAGATTGTGAAATACTCAGACCAGCCCGTCTGGCACCAACAACCATGCCACACTCAAAATTGCTTGAATCACCTTTCTTTCCCATTGTGACATTCAGTTTGGAATTCAGGAGATTGTCTTGACCAGGACCACAACCCTACATGCATTGAAGCAACTGCCATGTGATTGGTTGACTAAATAATCGCATTAATGAGAAATAGAACACGTGTTCCTAATAATTCTTTAGGTGAGTGTATATAAAACGCCTCAATGAGTATTTGCTGGAAGCTTGTATATCAAATCCCTAATAAAAATTTGGTGGAAGTTGGTGTATCGCAGGCCTCAATTAATATTTGGTGGAAACTGGTATATCAATCCCCTCTATCAGTATTTTGTGGAAACAAGTATATAGAACCCATTAATGAGTATTTACTGGATGCCGGTAAATCAAACCCCTTAATCAATATTTGGTTGAAGCTGATATATCACAGGACTCTATCAATATTTGGTGGAAGCCAGTATAAAAATCCCCTGTATCAATATTTTGTGGAAACAGGTATATAGATCCCCTTAATCAATATTTGCTTGAAGCAGGTATATCAAAACCTTTAATCAATATTTGGTGGAAGCTGGTGTATCGCAGGCCTCATTTAGTATTTGGTGGAAACAGGTATATAGAACCCCTTAATGAATATTTGATGGAAGCTGTTATATAACACCCCTCAATCAATATTTGGTAGAAGCCGATATATCAGTCCCCTCTATCAGTATTTTGTGGAAACAGGTATATAAAACCATTAATGAGTATTTGCTGGAAGCCGGTAAATCAAACCCCTTGATTAATATTTGTTGGAAGCTGGTGTATCGCAGGCCTCAATAAATATTTGGTGTAAGCCGGTATATCAATCCCCTTAATCAGTATTTTGTGGAAACAGGCATATAGAACCCCTTAATGAATATTTGCTGGTAGCTCATATATAAAACCCCTTAATCAATATTTGGTTGAAGCCGATGTATCGCAGGCCTCAATCAATATTTGGTGGAAGCCGATATAACAATCTCATTAATCAGTATTTTGTGCAAACAGGTACGGTATATAGAACCCATTAATGAGTATTTACTAAAAGCCAGTAAACCATTCCCCTAATCAATATTTGGTGGATGTCGATATATTGCAGGCCTCAATCAATATTTGTTGGAAGCCGGTATATCAATCCCCTCTATTAGTATTTTTTGAAAACAGATATATAAAACCCCTTAATGAGTTTTTGCTGGAAGCTTGTATATCAAATCCCTAATAATAATTTGGTGGAAGTTGGTGTATCGCAGGCCTCAATTAATATTTGGTGGAAACTAGTATGTTAATAGTGTTGAGCACGAATATTCGAATATCAATTTTTTTTAGCGAATATCAGCACTTCGCTAATTCGCTAATATTTTGAATATAGTGATATAAATTCGATATTTCGAATATTCTTTTTTTTTATTTGTATTGTTATATTTTTTTCTTTCCCACTTCCCTAAAGTTGTTCTTACCTGTCCTTAGGATTCCTGGCTTCCTGGCTGCTCCAGTCAGTGCCCGTTGCCGCTTCTGCCGACTTCCGTGCTCATGGAGCGTCCCCATCACCATGGGAACGTCTCCATATACTAGAATGTACTGTCGGATTTGAGAATTACGTTGAAATCGCAATTCGATTATTTAAAGTTATAATAATCGAATTGCGATTTCAACTTAACACTGCTATATTCCATATTCGTTAATTCTAGCCTAATATGGAATATAGCAGTGCTAAGTTGAAATCGCAATTCGATTAATTCAAGCTATAATAATCGAATTGTGATTTCAACTTAGGCTACTTTCACACTAGCGCTTGATCGGATCCGTTCTGAACGGATCCGATCATATTAATGCAGACGGAGGCTCCGTTCAGTACGGATCCGTCTGCATTAATAACTTAGAAAAATTTCTAAGTGCGCAAGATTCCTGAGCGGATCCGTTCAGACTTTCAATGTAAAGTCAATGGGGGACGGATCCGCTTGAAGATTGAGCCATATGGTGTCATCTTCAAGCGGATCCGTTCCCATTGACTTACATTGTAAGTCTGAACGGATCCGCTCGCCTCCGCACGGCCAGGCGGACAGCTGAACGCTGCAAGTAGCGTTCAGCTGTCCGCCTGGCCGTGCGGAGGCGAGCGGAGCGGAGGCTGAACGCCGCCAGACTGATGCAGTCTGAGCGGATCCGCTCCATTCAGACTGCATCAGGGCTGGACGGAGGCGTTCGGGTCCGCTCGTGAGCTCCTTCAAACGGAGCTCACGAGCGGACCGACGAACGCTAGTGTGAAAGGAGCCTTAGCACTGCTATATTCCATATTAGGCTAGAATTAACAAATATATGGAATATAGCAGTGTTAAGTTGAAATCGCAATTCGATTATTTCAAGTTATGATACTCGAATTGCGATTTCAACTTGGACCTGGTTTACTATGGTTGGCTTGTTAGAATTAGCGAATATGACGAATGTATTCGTCATATTCCACAAAACGAAGATAACGAATGTATTCGTCATATTCCACAAAACGAAGATAGCGAAGTATTCTCCATCTTCGTTTTAGCTACCTATTCATCAACTTCGCTAATTCTAGCAATCATATAGGAAAGTTTACTATAGAGACAGCTAAGTTTAATTCTCTATGTGATTATATGACATCATTTTTTTTATAAATAGAATAATTAAAATAATTATCAGGTATTATAATTATTCTATTTATTTTTTAAAAAAAAGCAAAGTAATATAATCGCATAGCAAATTAAACTTAGCTGTCTCTATAGTAAACTTTCCTATATGATTGCTAGAATTAGCGAAGTTGATGAATATGGAGCTAAAACGAAGATGGAGAATACTTTGTTATCTTCATTTTGTGGAATATAACGAATACATTTGCCATATTCGTTTTGTGGAATATGACGAATACATTTGTCATATTCGCTAATTCTACCAAGCCAACCATAGTAAACCAGGTCCAAGTTGAAATCGCAATTCGATTATTATAACTTGAATTAATCGAATTTCGATTTCAGCTTAGCACTGCTATATTCCATATTAGGCTAGTATTAACGAATATGGAATATAGCAGTGCTAAGTTGAAATCAAAATTCGATTATTATAACTTGAATTAATCGCATTGCTATTTCAATAGGAGAGTAGCCTTTAAGTTAAAATCGCAATACGCGATTATTTAAATTGCATAATAATCGCGATAACTAGAATAATGACGAATATTCGATTTCGACTAATATAAAACAAATATTCTATCGAACCCATTAATGAGTATTTGCTGGAAGCCGGTAAATCAAACCCCTAATCAATATTTGGTGGAAGCTGATATATTTCACAGGACTCAATCAATATTTGGTGGAAGCCGGTATAAAAATCCCCTCATTATTCACATTTGGGATGAGGTTTTGATGTTGGTGTGCTGTACCTCTTTTTATCCACACATAGTGTTATGTGTTTCTTCCAAACAACTCAACTTTGGTTTTATCTGTCCACAGAATATTTTGCCAGTACTGCTGTGGAACCTCCAGATGCTATTGTGCAAACTGTAAACATGCAGCAATGTTTTTTTGGACAGCAGTGGCTTCCTCTGTGGTATCCTCCCATGAAATCCATTCTTGTTTAGTGTTTTACGTATCGTAGATTTGCTAACAGGGATGTTGCATATGCCAGAGAGTTTTGTAAGTCTTTAGCTGACACTCTAGGATTCTTCTTCACCTTATTGAGCATGCTGCGCTGTGCTCTTGCAGTCATCTTTACAGGACGGCCACTCCTAGGGAGAGTAGCAGCAGTGCTGAACTTTCTCCATTAATAGACAATTTGTCTTACCGTTGACTGATGAAAAGCAAGGCTTTTGGAGATACTTTTATAACCCTTTCCAGCTTTTTGCTAGTCAAAAATTCTTAATCTTAGGTCTTCTTAGAGCTCTTTTGTGTGAAGCATCATTCACATCAGGCAATGCTTCTTGTGAAAAGCAAACCCAGAACTGGTGTGTGTGTTTTTTTCATAGAGCAGAGCAGCTGTAACCAACATTTCCAATCTCATCTCATTGTTTGGACTCCAGTTGGCTGACACTTTAGCTCTTGGAGATGTCATTAGTCTAGGGGTTCACATACTTTTTTCACCTGCACTGTGAATGTTTACATGGTTTGTTCAATAAAAATATGGTAACATTTAATTATTTGTGTGTTATTAGTTTAAGCAAACTGTGATTGTCTATTGTTGTGACATAGATGAAATTCAGCTGTAAAGGAAGGACCGGCACTCGCACTGATTTCTTTATGCAGAATTTATTTTCAGTCACTTATTCATTCATAGTGACGCGGCGTTTCAGCACTAACATGTGCTTTCATCAGACTATACAAACTAATCCTCAGGACACATCTTAAATAACAGAAAAAAGAAAAAAATAGAGGAACTGACGTCATACCACTGGCTCCTCCCCCCTGACAAGATACAAGGATGGATAAGAAAGCTCCATATGTCTCCATTTTAAACAATGAGAGGAGTCCCATGATTAATTCCGCTGAAAAATAAAACAAAAAGTTTTTTTATATGAAACATCATATCAAACCGCTTATATTGTACTCTCGGTTCAAGCCTTTTGGATCCATCGTTTGTAAACGATGGATCCAATATGCTTCTTTTTGCAGGAGTAATTTATTTCGATCACCACCACGGCGAGGTAGTGGTACACCCTCAATCACCTGGTAACGTAATTGTGCTATTGTGTGTTTCTTCTCATGGAAATGATAAGGTATTGGGAGTAATAAATTACCCTTCCTGATGGTGGATTTGTGTTTGCTCAACCTGTCTTTGATCCTCATAGAGGTTTCCCCTACGTATAATAGTCCACAGGGACATTTTAAAATGTATACGACGAATCTGCTGTCGCACGTGAACACACCTCTTATGGGAATTCTCTCCCCAGAATGTGGGTGTGAGAGATAAGACCCCTTGATCACGCTTGAGCAATTCACACAATTCAGACAAGGGAATGTACCCTGTCTGGGAGAGGATAACACGCTCTGTCTCAAATCTCGCTTATTGCTACCAATGTCGGCTCTGACTATTTTATCCTTGATATTATCAGCCCTTTTAAAACACATCATGGGGGGTCTTTGAAATTCCTCAATCTGAGGATATGATTTTGAGATAGTATGCCAATGCTTATTGACAATGCCTCTTAGTTGTTGGGTCAATGGGTGTCACTCTACATAGATGAAATTCAGATCACATTTTGTGACTAATTTGTGCAGAAATCCATATCATTGCAAAGGGTTCACATACTTTTTCTTGCAACTGTAGAACCCCTTAAGGAGTATTTGCTGGAAGCTGGCATATAAAACCCCTTAATCAATATTTTCTGAAAGCTGGTGTATCACAAGCCTCAATCAATATTTGGTGGAAGCCGCTATATCAATCCCCTCTATTAGTATTTTGTGGAAACAGGTATATAAAAACCCTTTAATGAGTATTTGCTGGAAGCTGGTAAATCAAACCCCTTAATCAATATTTGGTGGAAGGTGGTGTATCGCAGGCCCCAATCAATATTTGGTGGAAGCTGGTATATCGCACCCCTTAACCCTTCCCGACCTTTGACATACTACTACGTCATAGGAACCAGTGCGTTCCTACAATTTGATGTAATAGTACGTCATTGCATGATCACTGCAGGATCCCGGTAGTCCGTGGTAGCCGGGCCTCTGCTGTATCCGCCGGCATCACTGTAAAAGCCGATGACGGCGGATTAACCCCTTCTATGCCGCGGTCCGCTCTGACCGCAACATAGAAGGGGTTTGTGTCGGGTGAGTGATTGCATCGAGTCACAGTGCTGCTGTGCCGGGGACCCGATGCGTCACAAGGTAGCCTGATGCCGTTCAGAAGCTGCCCAATGCCTTGCATGGCATCGGGAACTGCCTACTATGGGTGCCGAGGAGATCCAACCTCAGGCTGGGTCTACTAGGCAACCTGTTAGTGTATGACTCAGTGTCATACACTAAAGGCAATGCATGACAAAACAGATGTATTGTAATGCATTGCAGAGGGGGATCACACCCCCAAAAATGAACATCAGAAATAAAGTAAAGAAAAACAAGTAAAAAAAAGTGTTTCTAATAAAATTAATAAAGTAATACAATTAATAAAGGAAAAAAGGAAAAATAAAAAACGCCCCTTTCCCTATATTTTATAATAAAAAACAGAAAAAAACAACCCACATATATTATGTATCGCCGCGTCCGTAATGACCGGGTCTATAAAAATATCACATGATCCATCCTGTCCAATAAACCCCATAAAAAATAAAAAACCTTGTAAAAAAAGCTATTTTTGTCACTTTACATCACAAAAAGTGCAACACGAAGTGATCAAAAAGGCGTATGTCCCACAAAATGGCATCAATAAAACCATCATCTCATCCTGCAAAAATTGAGCCTCTACCTAAGACAATCGCCCAAAAATAATAAAAACTATAGCTCTCAGAAGATGGAGACACTAAAACATAATTTTTTGTTTGTTTCAAAACTGCTATTATTGTGCTAAAGTGAAATACATAAAAAAATATACATATTAGGTATCACCACATTCGTAACAACCAGCTCTATAAAAATATCGCATGACCTAACCCCTTAGGTGAACAGTGTAAAAAAATGACATCACAAAAATTGTAACAGCAAGTGATCAAAAAGGTGTATGCCCCCAAAATAGTACAAATCAGACTGTCCCCTCATCCTGCAAAAAATTAGACCCTACCTAAGAGAATCAGTCAAAAAATAAAAAGCTATCACTCTCAGACAATGGAAACACTAAAATATGCTATTATTGTGCTAAAGTAAAAAAAAAAAAGTATACATATTAGGTATCGCCACATCCGTAACAATCAGCTCTATAAAAATATCACATGACCTAATACCTCGCTGTAAAAATAAAAAATAAAAATAGTGCCAAAACATCCATTTTTTGGTTACCTTTCTTTGCAAAAAACGTAATACAGAGCAATTAAAAATCATATGTACCCCAAAATAGAACCAATAAAACTGGTACCTTATCCTGTAGTTTTGAAAATGTGGTCGCTTTTTTGAGTTTCTACTGTAGTACTGTAGGGTTGCATCAGGAGGGCTTCAAATGGGACATGGCATCTAAAAACCAGTTCAGCTAAATCTGCCTTCAAAAACCATATGGCGTTCCTTTTCTACTGCGCCCTGCCATGTGCCTGTACAGCAGTTTATGATCACATGTGGGGTGTTTCTGTAAACAGCAGAATCAGGGTAATAAATATTGTGTTTTAATTGCCTGTTAACCCTTGCTTTACTACTGGAAAAAATGGATTAAAATATGAAATCTGTCAAATATGTGAAATTCTGACATTATATCTACATTTTCCATTAATTCTTGTGGAACACCTAAAGGGTTAACAAAGTTTGTAAAATCATTTTTGTATACCTTGAGGGGTGTAGTTTCTAAAAGGGGGTCATTTTTGGGTGGTTTCTATTATGTAAGCCTCACAAAGTGACTTCAGACCTGAACTGGTCCTTAAAAAGTGGGTTTTGGAAATTTTCCCAAAAAATTTCAAGATTTGCTTCCAAACCTCTAAGCCTTCTAACGTCCCCAAAAAATAAAATGTCATTTTCAAAATGATCCAAACATGAAATAGACATATTGGGTATGTAAATTAATTACTATTTTAGAGGTATTACTATGTATTATAAAAGTAGAGAAAATTAATTTTGGGTAAATTTGGTATTTTTTTATGAATAAAAATGATTTTTTTAAACTAATTTTTACCACTGTCATGAAGTACGATATGTGACGAGAAAACAGCCTGTATAAGCAAAAGCGTTTTAAAGTTACTACCACATAAAGTGACACGTTAGATTTGCAAAAAATGGCCTGGGCAGGAAGGTGAAAACAGCCCTGGGGTTAAAGGAGTTAATCAGTATTTTGTGGAAGCAAGTAAATAGAAACTTTTAATCAGTATTTTGTAGAAGCAGGTATATTGCACCCTTCAATCTGTATTTTGTGAAAACAGTTATATAGAACCCCTGAATCAATATTTGGTGGAAGTAGGTATATCACACCCCTCAATAAGTATTTTGTGGAAGCCGGTGTATCGCAGGCCTCAAACAATATTTGGTAGAAGCAGGTATATCGCACCCCTCAATCAGTATTTTGTGGAAGCCTGTGTTTCGTAGTCCTCAATCAATATTTTGTGAAAACAGTTATATAGAACCCCTAAATCAATATTTGGTGGAAGTAAGTATATCGCACCCCTCAATCAGTGTTTTGTGGAACCAGGTATATCGCACTCCTCAATCACAATTTTTTGGAAGCAGGTATATCAAACCCCTTAATCAGTATTTTGTGGAAGCAGGTACAGTGGATATAAAATGTCTGAACACCCCTGTTAAAATGTCAGGTTTCTGTGATGTAAAAAAATTAGACTAAGATAAATCACTTTAGAACTTGTTCTACCTTTAATGTGACTTATAAACTGTACCATTCAATTGAAAAACAAACTAAAATATTTTAGGTAAGGGAAAGAAAAAAATTGCTAAGATAATGCAGTTGCATAAGTGTGCACACCCTCTTATAACTGGGGATGTAGCTGTGTTCAGAATTAAGCAATCACTTTCAAGATCCTGTTAAATAGGAGTCAGCATACACCTGCCATCATTTAAAGTGCCTCTGATTAACCCCAAATAAAGTTCAGCTGCTCTAGTTGGTCTTTTCTGAAATTTTCTTAGTCGCATCCCAGAGAAGAAGCCATGGTCTACAGAGAGCTTCCAAAGCATCAGAGGGATCTCATTGTTGAAAGGTATCAGTCAGGAGAAGGGTACAGAAGAATTTCCAAGACGTTAGATATACCATGGAACACAGTGAAGACCCAAAAACAACACTGCACATCACCAAAAGAACACCATACCCACAGTGAAGTATGGTGGTGGCAGCATCATGCTTGCGGGTTGTTGTTTTTTTTTTTCAGATGGAACTGGGGCCTTAGTTAAACTAGAGGAAATTATAAACAGTTCCAAATACCAGTCAATATTGACACAAAACCTACAGGTTTCTGCTAGAAAGCTGAACATGAAGAGGAACTTTATCTTTCAGCATGACAACGACCCAAAGCATACATCCAAATCAACAAAGGAATGGCTTCACCAGAAGAAGATTAAAGTTTTGGAATGGCCCAGCCAGAGCCCAGACCTGAATCTGATTGAAAATCTGTGGGGTGATCTGAAGAGGGCTGTGCACAGGAGATGCCCTCACAATCTGACATATTTGGAGTGTTTTTGCAAAGAAGAGTGGGCAAACCTTGCCAAGTCAAAATGTGCCATGCTGATAGACTCATATCCAAAAAAGACTGAGTGCTGTAATAAAATCAAAAGGTGCTTCAACAAAGTATTAGTTTAAGGGTTTGCACACTTATGCAACCATGTTATTTTATTTCTATATTTTTTCTTCCCCCTACCTAATAGATTTCAGTTTGTTTTTCAATTGAGTTGTACAGTTTATAGGTCACATTAAAGGTGGAAAAAGTTCTGAAATGATTTATCTTTGTCTCATTTTTTTACATCACAGAAACCTGACATTTTAACAGAAATAGTGTAGATTTTTTACTTTTCAGTATTTTGTGGAAGCAGGTATATAGAACCCCTTAATCAGTATTTTGTAGAAGCTGGTATATCGTACCCCTCAATAATTATTTTTGTGGAAACAGGTATATAGAACCCTGAATCAATTTTTGGTGGAAGCAGGTATATCACACCCCTCAATCAGTATTTTATACTGTGGAAGTGCAGACCTCAATCAATATTTGGTGGAAGCAGGTATATCGCACCCCTCAATCAGTTTTTTGTGGAAGGCGGTGTATCAAAGGCCTCAATTAATATTTGGTGGAAGCAGGTATATTGCACCCCTCAATCAGTATTTTGTGGAAGCAGGTATATCGCACCCCATAACTAGTATTTTGTTGAAGCAGGTATATAGGACCCCTTAATCAGTATTTTGTAGAAGCAGGTATATTGCTCCCCTCAATCAGTATTTTGTGGAAACAGGTATATAGAACATTAGATTCAATATTTGGTGGAAGCAGGTATATTGCACCCCTCAATCAGTATTTTGTGGAAGCAGTTATATCAAACTCCTTAATCAGTATTTTGTGGAAGAAGGTATATTGCACCCTTCAATCTGTATTTTGTAAAAGCAGGTATATCAAACACCTCAATCAGTATTTTGTGGAGCCAGGTATATTGCTCCCCTCAATCAGCATTTTCTGGAAGCAGGTATGTCACACCCCTCAATCAGTATTTTGTGGAGGCAGGTATATAGAATCCTTTTATCAGTATTTTATAGAAGCAGGTATATCGCACCCCTCAATCAGTATTTTGTGGAAACATGTATATAGAATACCTGAATCAATATTTGGTGGAAGCAGGTATTTCACACTCCTGAATCTGTATTTTGTGGAAGCAGTTATATCAAACCCCTTAATCAGCATTTTGTGGAAGCATGTATATTGCATTCCTCAATCAGTATTTTGTGGAAGCAGGTATATAGAACCCCGTAATCAGTAATTTGTAGAAGCAGGTAAATTGCAACCCTCAATCATTATTTTGTGGAGACAGGTATATAGAACCCCTGAATCAGTATTTGGTGGAAGCAGGTATATCGCACCCCTCAATATATATTTTGTGGAAGCCGGTGTATCGCAGGCCTCAATCAAGATTTACTGGAAGCAGGTATATTGCACCCCTCAATCAATATTTTGTGGAAGCAGTTATATCAAACCCCTTAATCAGTATTTTGTGGAAGCAGGTATATTGCACCACTCAATCAGTTTTTTTTAGGGGCAACAGGTATATCGCACCAGTTGCAATTAGTTATTCCAATAGCATTTGTCCCTCTATATAGCTGCAATATCGCAGCAGAACCGCACACAACTGCACTATACAAATGAACTATAATATACTTTCTTTGTTAGAAAGTGTATTATAAGTATACTAGCTGAAGGACCCGGCTTCGCTCGGGTATATTTAATTTATTTGATTTAATGTTTGTATGTGTTGTTAAAACATATCAACACTATCCACTATAACAGTGACATCTACCGCAACCCACTTGCAAAACAGTGACCCCCCACAATGCCTCATATCTTAAAATTGGATCTCAACAGCAGCCCACCCCCTTAACTTTGACCTTTACAGCAGCCTTCCCCTTTAACAGTGACTTTCACAGCATACCACCCCCTTGACAGTGACCTCCACAGGGACCCGCCCGCTTAACAGTGGCCTTTACTGGATCGGGGGTGTGATCTTTTGAACAGCTCACTCTAAGACAGCAGCACTGTATTGTCTGAGTGTTAGCTGCAGGGAGAAAGTCACCCTCCCTCCCACCCCTGCAGCTGACAGAAGTTTATTTTTACATTCATTTTCTCAATCCCATCGGCTCAGAAGTTGGAGGGGGCGTGGCCAAGCCAGATCAGGGGCATGTCTTAGCAGGACCTAGAAGTTGATATTTAACTTTATTTTTTCAATCTCAGTAGGCTGAAAAATTGGGTGTGTGTGGCCTAACCGGATCTGGGGTGTGTCCTTTTGAACAGCTCACTTTTAGACAGCAGTGTAGGCTGCAGGGAGAAAGTCTCCCTCCCTCCCTGTAGCTGACAGAAGTAGATTTTACCTTCATTTTTTCAATCCCCGTCGGCTCAGGAGTTGGAGGGGGTGGCCTAGCCAGATCAGGGGCATGGCTTAGCGGGACCTAGAAGTTTATTTTTAACTTAATTTTTTCAATCTCAGTAGGCTGAAGAGTGGGAGGGGGTGTGGCCTAACCAGATCGGGGTGTGTCCTTTTGAACAGCTCACTCTTAGACAGCAGTGTAGGCTGCAGGGAGAAAGTCTCCCTACCACCCTCCTCTGTAGCTGATAGAAGTTGATTTTTACCTTCATTTTTTCAATACCCGCTGGCTCAACATTGGAGGGGGGGTGGCCTAACCAGATCAGGGGGCGTGACTTTGCATGACCTGGGGGCGGGGTTTAAAGTCTTTTGAGGGTGGACACATTGTGGCAGGAGGCGTGTCTGGGCTCCTTCCTGCAAGATTGACGCCCCCCTAGGAACCTTACTGGCTCATTTACATACTAAATAAACTGGATTTTCAGAGGATAAAAACATCTATTGCTGGAACAAAGGCACGTCTTGAAATAAGGTCCTAAGTGTTATTAGGCCATGGCTTTACGTCAATAGCAATTATCCTTGCGACAGATTTCCTTAAAGCTCTCTTATACCAGGTAAGATAAATGGCTGGGTTTTTATGGAAACCTGGAGTAAAACTGTGTATGTGGAGACTGGAGGACCTGTGAGCTTCTATTGGCTGAAAAGGGTCATGTGAACAAGCTTCTATTGGCTAATACATTTTTGGGAATATCTCAGGAACGATATGTCCTAGAGAGCTGAGACCTGGTCTAAAACCTTCCCGGACACCGGATGTACTTATGTGCAAAATTTTGTGATTGGAAATTCTGATGGTGCGGATTCCTTTAGCGGACATACACACACATACACTCAGCTTTATATATTGGATCACACCCCTCAGTATATCACACCTATCGATAGAACACCTATGCCAGTCCTTAAAAGGACTTTTGTGGCCCTATTAGCTAGTTTTTGGTGTCCCTAACAGTCTGTCCCTGCTCCATAAAACAACCTCTCCCTACACTGGCAAAACACAAAATTTAAAATGGCAGGGGTGTATAAGGTAGGGGTGTGTCCATGTGCTGAAACTTCTCGATTTGATGTCCTGTCCCACCTGATGGATGTGTCATGGGTCAAAGTTTGGCGCAATGCAAAAGAATATGGTGCATGCGAACATCGCCATATGTTCGCATGTTCGAAACGACTGCCAGGCGAACCGCAAGGCCATCTCTAGTGGCAGCATAAGAATAATAGCTGAGGCAGGAAGCCAGAAGAAACCGGTCTCTTTTTGTCAAAGTATTGGTGTGGCACCATGGATGATGTAATCTGATGCATCAGACATTGGTTTGTGGAAATCCTGGCTGACCCACGCCTAATTTATCTTGACAAAGTTCAGTCTCCCCACATTTTAGGTTGGCAGGCGATTTCTTCTTGGGGTAACTATGACCCCCGCTGCACTAAACACGCACTCTGATGACACAGTACTGTCCAGGCAGGACAGCTTTTCCAGGGAAAACTCGGCCAGTTGCGGCCACAAATCCAGTTTGGGCGTCCAGATGTCCAGTGGATCTTCAATGATGGCTGTCAGGGTGCACTCCAAGTATGCCACCACCTGCTGGTTTAGGTTCTGCTATATGTCTAGCTGCTGGTGAGTAGTTTCTTCACTATACAGGTGAAGAAAGCAGCTCATCAGCGACTCTAGACTCAGGCTGCTGGTGATGATGCTGGTACTGATCCTGCCACCCCACCCCTCCCAGCAGCCATGGCAATGGAACAGGAGCACAGAGGGCCCCCCACTCAGACCTGCGAGAGGATGAACGATGGGGCAGGTAGGCAGCGGCCAACTGATAGGATGTCTCTATAGTAGTTCAGTTTGTTCTCCCTCTCAGCGTGTGTAAAAAAAGGCCCCCATTTTGGATTGGTAGCGAGGGTCCAAAAAGGTGGAGAGCAAGAAGTCATCCCTCGGCTGAATGGTGACAATTCGGCTGTCACTATGCAAGCAAGTGAGCATGCATCGGGCCATTTGAGCAAGTGACTCGGAGGGACTTCCTGCCTCCATCTCCACTGCATACTGCCACGGTGTGTCTGGGTCCTCTGCCTCGTTTTCTTCATCACCCTGTAGCTACTCTGGCTGCTCCTGATCCTCCTCTCCTGTCACCTGTATATAAATACCACCCATTTCGCTACACATTGCTTGTGCTCCAATGTCCTCCTCCTCCAGTTCAGCCCACACAGGGCTCATGTGGCAGTGATAGCTAGGCAACACATCTCCACTCCCCTGACCAGCCAGATTTATCAGCATCTGTTCCAGAACATAAAGCAGTGGAATGACATTGTTCATCCCGTAGTCCTGGCGACTGACTAATAACGTGGTCTCCTCAAAGAGCCTGAGCAAACGGCAGGTGTCACGCATGAGCTGCCACTGGATGACATCGAATTTACACAGGGGACTACTCCTGTCCGCTTGGATCATCAATAAATTGTTTATGCTCTTTCTCTGTAAGTATAGTCGGTCCAACATATGGAGGATGGAATTCCAAAGGATGAAGTGCATGCAAAGTTTCCTGGCCATTTTTAGGATGCAGATGGGTGGAAGACTTCAGGAACCGCTTGACAACCAGATTAAACACATGTGCCATGAAGGGCGCATGGCTTAGCCCTCCTTGATGCAGTGCCGACACCATGTTCTTCCTGTTGTTGGTCACCATGATCCTGATTTTCAGTTGTCTCGGAGAAAGCCAGGATTCGATTTCTTGATGAAGGACACAGAGCAGTACCTCCCCTGTGTGACTCTGTTCGCCCAGGCAAACAAAGCGCAGAACAGTGTGACACCGCCATGCCCTGCACATTCTCTGAAAGGTGCAGAGTCCACCACTTGGAAAGGGAGGGACTGCAGCACTAGCAACTTAGCCAGGACGGAGCACATTCAGCTTCTCCACCGTTGGATTAGTGCACGCATACTGTTGTCTGTTGGCAATCGCTTCAGTGATCGATTGCTGAAAAAATGACTGACAACGAGTAGGAGGAGCAGAAGCATCAGGACCAGCAGATGATGGGAAGGACAGACAGCTCTCTTCGGCTGAGGTGGTGAAGCCTTGCCTGCATGAAATTGGGTACGTGCCACTGAATGATACAGCGGTGGCTGTGGCAGGCTAGACCACCACATCGGAGCAACGGTTCTCCCATACCACTTTATGGTGACGCTGCATATGTTGACTAGTGTTGATCGCGAACATTGCCACTTTCAGAATTTGCGAATATCTAGAATATAGTGCTATATCTTCGTAATCGCGAATATTTTAGATTTTTTTTCATCAGTACTCATGAAACCTCACTGCTTCTTGCTTGTAGGCCAATAAGAAGGCTACAATATCTTTGACTTTAGGAGTAGTGTTGATCGGAAATTTTTATTGCAAAAGGACAGTGTCAAGGTCTCACCTTGTCCTCATGGTGGCAGCCATTTTGGACATTTGCAGACTGCAGTCTCTTATAACCTCTTAGTGCATCATCACTTGCCTGCTGCTTGGGCGTCGCACAGTGAGGATGTGGCAACACCTGACTATATCATTCTGCTCAGGCTTCAGGTTTATTGCCCTGGCATTTGTGCTCCAAAGTGCATCTCTGGCAATCTAGCTCCATGTGTGCTCCCTTATATGATCCGGCCTGGCTGACGTTTCCTCTGGCTCTCGACCCCGCATCGGCAGACGTACCCGCTTTGGATCTGACCCCGGCTTGG
Organism: Bufo gargarizans; assembly: GCF_014858855.1. Taxonomy (NCBI): domain Eukaryota; kingdom Metazoa; phylum Chordata; class Amphibia; order Anura; family Bufonidae; genus Bufo; species Bufo gargarizans. Next base: position 302,334,489 of record NC_058083.1, read on the forward strand.
ACGACTACCTGCTTTGGACCTTATTACGGCTTGGAGGACTACCTGAATTGGACTTCACCGGCTTCTTCCTAATCTCGCTGTCCCTGATTAATGTTTATTTGTGTTACTTTAAATAAACAACTTTATTTTACCTGCGTTTGCATGTGGTCTTGTTTCCTGGCTCCCGTGACACAGAGGCAGGTTGAGGACAGGTGAGGGCACAGGGCCTGCTACTGGGTCATGCCAACTAAGGGTTGTGTCTGATGAACCCACGACTCTCGAAGATCGTATCAACCAAGAAATGTTAGGTTGCTGGTGAAGACATGACCGCTAGCTGACACTGGGAGCTCAGGCCTCTCAAAGTGACCCCTGCTGCCACGGCCCATTACGCTGTTGCAACCTGTGCCTGTGCCAGAAACATTTAGGCCTCTGCCACTCTTCTGTGCAGGGCCTGTCACTTCTCTGCCTGACATAATGTTAGATAAAATACATAAATAAAAAGGAAATTGAAACAACCCCAAAAAAGTCTGTAATTTTCTCACTTCACCACACAAAGGCTAATAAGCCCTTTTTTCCCACTAATACACAACAAAAAGGGCTGTAATTTTCTCACTTCACCACTCAAATATTTTTTTTGTGCCACTAATACATACAAAAAAGGGCTTTAGGACATTTCACTGCACATCTGAATGGCAAATATATATTTCTTTTGCCACTAATACACACAAAAAAGGGCTTTAGAACATATAATTGCACTGCTGAACATCATATATTTGACTTTTGCCACTAATACAAGACAAAAAAAGCTTTAGAACATATAAATGCACTGCTGAACGGCAAATATATTTTACTTTTGCCACTAATACATGACAAAAAGACTTTAGAACATATATCTGCACCACTGAACGGCAAATATATATTTATTTTGCAACTAATACATGACAAAAATGGCTTTAGAGCATATAACTGCACCGCTGCGCGGCAAATATATTTTACTTTTGCCACTAATAGACAACAAAAAGGAGTTTACAACATATAGCTGCACCGCCGAACGGCAAATATATTTTATTTTTGCCACTAATATATGACAAAAGGGGCTTTAGAACATATATGTGCGCCACTGAACGGCTAATATATTTTTCTTTTGCCACTAATACACAACAAAAAGGGCTGTAATTTAGCACTTCACAACACAACAGCTAATAAGCCCTTTTTTCCCACTTTCCTACAAGCCAAAAAATGCTTTAGAACATATAACTGCACAGCACAAGGGCAAATAAGACGTGGAAATATTTCCTTGTAATAAACCCTCTTAACCACCTCCCGTCCGCCCGTTGACTATAAACGTCCGGGAGGTGTTCTCTATCTCTGATTGGACGTTTCTGAACGTGCATTCAGAGATCGCAGCCGCACGCTAATCGTGCAGCTGCCGAGCGGGTTGTCCGCTGTCAGTGACAGCAGGGCAACCAAGAGAGAAACTGTGTATACCGAGCGCTGTGTATACAAAGCAGGAAGCGCTATGTGCCTTCTGTTCCGGCCCAGCGGTCATGCGACCGCCGGGGCCGGGAGAGTGCAAGAGCTGTCGGGTCTTCTACAGACATCGATCAGCCCTGCACTGAGGCTGTACAGCACAGTATACCGCTGTACAGAATCTCTCAGGGGTGTATTTCCCCTGTAACTGGGGCAACTATGTTAGCCCCAGTTACAGGAGAAATCAATAGTGGAAAAAAAAAGTGATGTTAAATGTCCCCCAGAGGTCTAGTATGACCTTATGGGGGACATAAGTGTAAAACAAAAAATTAAAAAATAAAGTGTTAAAATAAAAAAAATAAAAAAAAGGTTTCATATGTAACAAAAAAATAAATTCCCAAAGAAAGGAATAATATTTTTTGGGAAAAATAGACAGATTTGGTATTACCGCACCCGTGATGGTCAGCTCTATAAAAATATCACATGATCCACCCAGTCTGATAAACACCATAAAAAAATAAAAACTGTGTAAAAAGAAAAAAGGAATTTTGGTCACCTTACATCACAAAAAGTGCAACACCAAGTAAACAAAAAGGCATATGTCCCACAAATTGGTACCAATAAAGCCGACACCTCATCCCGCAAAGAAATGAGCCCCTACATAGGAAAATTGCTTGAAAAATAAATAAACTATAGCTCTTAGAACATGGACACCATAAAACATCTTTTTTTGTTTCAAAAATGCTATTATTGTGTTAAAGTGAAATAAATAAAAAAAGCATACATTTTAGGTATCACCACGTCCGTAACAACCAACAAAATGGTAACAATAAAACCGTCACCTCATCCTGCAAAAAATGAACCCCATCATAAGAAAATCATTTAAAAAATAAAAAAAACTATAGCTCTCAGAACATGGACATGCATATTTTTTTGTTTAAAAAATTCTAAGCCTTCTAACTTCCTAATTTTTTTTTTAAAAAGTAGACATATGGGGAATGTTAAGTAATAGATATTTTATGAGGTATCACTTTATGTTTTAAATGCAAAGAAATGTAAATTTTGAAAATTGAGAATTTAAAAAAAAAATGGTCAATTTTGGATTTTTTCATAAATTAAGGTGAAATATATTGACTCAAATGTATGACTATCATGAAGTACAATGTGTCACGAGAAAACAATCTCTGAATGGCTTGGATAAGTAAAAACAATCTATGAATGGCTTGGATAAGTAAAAGCATTCCAAAGCTATTAATGCATAAAGTGACATATGTCAGATTTGCTAAATTAGGCCTGATCAGGAAGGGGACAATTTACCTGGATGTGAAGTGGTTAATGGCTGCATCAAACAGCACTTGCACCGCAATAACAAGAATGGTTTGCTGGAATTACAGAGCTGTATAATGGCAATTTGGGTCCCCAGTCAATGCAGCAAGGTGTAATAGGATTGTTCTTATTACCCAGGCTGTAACCTTCCCTACTGAACCCTGTTCTACAGAAATGCTGTGGAATGATTCCTTCCTATTCTTTGTCTACACCTTAAATAATCTTTCCCTAAACTTGTAAATATATTTTTTTTGCACAATGAAGTTTTTTTTAGCACTGTCCCTAGCACCTGCTGACGTCTCTCCCTGCACTAAGTACACTGAAAATGGCTCAATCCAGGATGGCTGGGGCTATTTACAGGGCTGTTACATTACAGGGCTTGCTGGCTGCTGATTGGCTGCATGTATTGCATTATGGGTGATCCCATCTTCCCAGAGTTCCTTGCTCCATGTCCTAACACGTGCAGCAGCCATTTTAGGAAAAAGGATTAGTTAAAACGAAGCGTGAGGAAATTCAGATTCGGTGCAAATCAAATAAAACTTGAAATTCGGATCGAATTCCACTTCATCAACTTCGATTCGCTCATCTCTAATTATAATAATGGCAATCGCAACTGTTATAGAGGCTGTGAAGAAACAGGTTCAACTTGGCATATGTAGTGGGAATGTACAGTGGTTAAAGACATTTGGTCCAATACTGTTCAGTTGATTACTTACAGTATATGTTTAAAAAAAAAAAAACATATAGTGTCACCAATGATATATTTATTGGAAAATAGGGTTAAAAGGTAAAAAAAAAAAAAAGAAAAAAATCTAATTCAGAATATATTTTTGGCTGCAAAACTTTTAAATTGCACAAAATTGGAACGGAGGGGAATAAAGTAGAAAAAGTAATCGATAAAATGAATATTATTTTTCTAGGCAATAACATTGAAGCTGAAAAAAAGATAATACACTTAATTATTTTAATACAATGGGCCCCTTGGTTGGACTTTATGAATATTAATCGATTACGGGAGGGAGTGAGATTATAGCCATTATAAGCAGTAGATGGAGGAGATTTAATGAAAGAGATTTATTTCTTTATTAACATTAGTTTCTCTTTTTTTCTTTATTGTCGTAATTATTTTTATTGCTTGTTAGCTTGTTTTTGCCTTGAAACATGTTATAAAATAGAAAGAAACGTATAAGAAACTAAATGTTTCCTATTATCATGGTGGCTGCATATTACATTGTAGAAAATGTGATATTAAAGGGAACGTGTCTTCAAAAAATGACGGATTGTTTAAATCACATTTTTATGTAACATACAGTATTTAGTTTTTTTATTTTTGGCAATTTTTGTTGTAATTACCCATATCACAATCTATATTGAATTATACCTAAAATTGTGCAGTGTTCACTCTGACCACTTGACCTGTCAAGATTGTGTTGAACACAGCTAACTTTTCAGTAGCCTTCTCATTATCATTACAGGCAAAATTATATGAAAGAAATCACAGTTATATAGATAGCACAGAATCCACCCGTCACGCTAGGTAATGTCACAGCTTATCTACACCCTCCTGACCTCTGCACAGGTAATAGAGCATGACTAGAAAAATCTCCCATAGAAGTCAGTTAGATCCCTTCCAGTCTATTGTGCCTATGGCCTATAATGGCTGATTTGAAAGATCAGGATGTCTTGACATATTTTAGGCCTGGTGACCAATATTTAAACTTTATGATTTAGGATGCTTTAAAACTATAGATAAGGACATGGAAAATTAAAAAGATCACCAAAAATTCTAAAATAATCTGTTTAACCTGAAACTTGATTTGGGCCACTATGCTCATTTTATAATGACACATCCCATTTCAAGAATTCCGTTAATACGTAGGGTCATGAATAGAGTTGAGCGGACACCTGGATGTTCGGGTTCAGCCGAACGTCACAAAAAAGTTTGAGTTCGGAACCCGAACTTGACCCGAACTTGACCCCGAACCCTAACCTCATTGAAGTAAATGGGGACCCGTACTTTTGAGCACTAAAATGGCTGCAAAAATGTCAGGAAAGAGCTAGAAGGCTGCATATGGCAGAAAACTGTGGTTAAGAGCATGGCAAGTGATCTGCAAGCAAAAGTGGATAGGGAAATGACTTAAAATAACATAAAATACGTAAAAATAAAAAAGAATAATCTTGATCTAGGAGGACGAGGTCCATATGGAGAAGGAGGTTGAGGGGGGCGGTGGTTGCGGCAATGTAGGTGAAAGCAGCGGTGGAGAAGGAGGAGGTAGCCTACACTGCTTTTTGGTTTCAAATTTATTACATTTTTTTAAAATTAGGATACACCCCAAAACATTTGGAAACATAACCTGTGATAACCCCCTCCAGTTGTGCTAAACACATGTTCAGACAATACACTGGCTGCAGGGCAGGCCAGCACCTCCAAGGCGTAAAGGGCAAACTCAGGCCATGTACCCAATTTGGAGACCCAGAAGTTGCAGAGGGCAGACCCATCAGTCAGTTCGTGTAGGCGTGTGCACACATACTGCCCCACCATGTCGCAGGTCCCCGTGATGATCATGATCCAATTGGATATCTGCTCTATCAACTTTCGATGTTCTTTTCTGCGCCTACCATGTTGATCACGGTTTGCGGCAAATCAGTGTTCCACCCCAGAGAGGGAGTGTGAGAAAGAGAGACCACATCCAAGGGAGATCAATGGATGAAATTTAATTGTGATTGAGCGGAAATGTGGGAGAAGCTATTAAAACAGAAGAATTGAAGGAAAGGAGGGGGCGTGCGGCAATTACCCACTCCCGACTCGGGGAAGTAGTGACGATAAATAATAATACAGGACTCTTAAGATGCCCTGTTATTTGAATGATTAATTAAAAATTACAGAGAATGTCACTGCAGTATTTTGGATAAGGAAACGTTAGACAGGAGAGGCCCTGCTGCAGCTTTGTTGACTCTAGATAACTTCTGCCTAATTGCACGTCCCTGTGACGTCCACCATCCATTTGGATATCTTCTCTATCAACTTTCGATGTTCTTTTCTGAGCCTACCATGTTGATCATTACTAATACACATATACTAAGGGTCAGAGTTTAGGTAGTCGCGGCCCACTATATGATTACTCAGAGGTGTCCAAAATTATTACTCTTGAACTGAGTGTACCTTATTGTAGTTATTTAAAACATAACATTTATTTCATTTAATTTTAAGATATTGAGACACTGAATTAAAACAATGCTGTAGGTGCACTGCTTTACTGGAAGGGTGTCATGTATGACTGGCAGCTCTAGTCCCATATATGTCAAGCAGTGTTTTGTCAGAGGGGCGCTTAAACAATCTCTTGATGGGGGATGCTTGGCCTAGGTTCTTTCCCTATGTAAGCTAATTCAGGAAGCTGGGAGAACTCTAACAGGCTGTATTCCGGGCACCCGTCCTGAAAATAGCGACCCCCAGCCTCTGGAACCTTGGGTCTATTGCTGTCAAGCCCTAACAATAGTCCTTCCTAATATGCAAATGTCCGACACGTTTCACCATAAAGAATTATGGTTCTTCAGGGACAAAAGATGTATCATCGGGGCGTCTGGTGCAGTGGCAGCACTCCCGCACGTATATTAAGGCAGTGACAACTAATGTCTCTATGTGTACATTTTTTATAGCGTTTCAACCCTGCCCATCTGATTAATTAGCCTATGGTTGCAGAGTGAGCGCTCTATTGACTCCTCCCACTTACTTGTCATGCTGTCCTGAGCGAATAAGCACAATCCTTGGGCCACTATGCTCAGTTATGCCCAGTCAGCAGCGCCTTGCTCGCAACTGGAAATGACATCAGTGGTAGGCATGTTAGTTGTTATGGGGATCTAGCACCGTGTCCCCGGCAGGTCCTTGCAGGGTAAACTATTTATGTGCATATGTCCACGGAAGCAAATATAATCAATCAACAATCATATATTTAAAGTCTGTTAGGTGGGCACATACAATTTTTGAGTCCCTCCTAGCAGACACATATATAATCTTATCTCTAAAGAGTACACTAAGTTAGAGATATTAACACACAGATATATGCAGGTCCTTGCAGGACACAATGTCCGTGTGTATTTATCAGCCTAGACAAATGTATAGCAATCGATGATACTTAGAAATGATCTGCTAGGTGGACACAGACGTTTTACAACCTCCCTAGCAGATATACAATTCAATCTCTAGGGAACAGACTACATTTGAAAACTTAGCACATAAAGCTGTGCATCATTCCTCCCATGTCTGTCGAGGTAGCAAGATGTTTATGGAGATCCAGCAAGATCAGCAATCGAGTGTATTTAACACAATACCATCATTTGGTCAACTGAATATTGAATTTATTACAAGAATGGCTTATATGAAATATACTCATTTAGTCCCTTCGGTGTCACAGAGTTTAATCTATATGTCCATTTAGTTTCGACTTGCAGGATCATCTTGTCCCAGTCTCCGCCTCTCTTTGGTTTGGGGACATGTTGTATCCCTATAAATTTGAGACAGCTGGTGTCACCTCCATGGCATTGCAAGATGTGGCATGCCACTGATGTGTATTTTTCATCATGAACATCATTAACATGATCTCTTATCCGTCTCCTAAATTCCTGTTTTGTCTTGCCCACATAGTCCAGTGGGGCCAGGTACACCACACCAGTAGTGAGACAGTTTATAAAGTCTCTGATGGTGTATTTCTTATTGGTATAGGAGCAGACAAATTTTTGTTTTTCGGATCTGGCTACATGCTGTGCAACTACCACACTTGAAGGTCCCTAAGGGTTTTCTAGAGAGCCAGTTCCCAGGTCTCTCAAGTGGCTGAAAGTGGCTATTGACTAATCTGTCCCTCAAGCTGCGTCCCTTTCCGAATGTTATCTGGGGGTATGATCCTACAACCTTATCTAAGTCTGGGTCCGCTTTTAAAATATCCCAGTGTCTGGATAAGACTTGTTTTATTGCTTGATGTCCGCTATCGAAGGTACCAATAATTTGGATATTGTTCTGGCCTGTGGCATTTGCTGTTCTCTGTGTTTTAAGGATGAGGAGTTGGTCCCGTTTTTCATTGCACGCAATTTAAAAAGCTGTGCGTAAAACTCAGTCGGGATGGCCTCTCTCCCTAAACCTCGTTCTCAGGTCTATTGCCTGTTTTTTAAACTTTTTCATTGTGGAGCAGTTCCTTCGGAGTCTAAAATATTGGCCCTTGGGAATTCCTTTGCGTAAAGGGAAAGGATGTGCGCTATCCCAGCGGAGGAGGCTATTGCCAGCTGTACTTTTACGGTAGACCGAGGTGACAATGCTCTGGTTTGTGCCTCTTTGAATCAACACATTAAGAAATGGTAATGCATTTCTGTCACATGTTAATGTGAAATTGAAGCCCAGGTCATTGTCATTGATAATCTTCACAAAATCCGCAAAGGACTCTTCTGTCCCTCTCCATAGAACAAACACATTGTCTATGAACCTCAGCCAAAGAACTACTTTATTCTGCCACTTTTCCATTTCTTCAGACTCAATGTAGTTGTGTCATGGAACCATGAACCAGACGTACAACAAGAGATGAGTGGAAATAAGAAGGCTTTATTGAAAATAAAGCTGTAAGGCAAAAGTCCAAACGGATGGCTAAACCGAAGCAGGGTCTTGCGAAACCAGAGATCAGGAACCAGAAGGGTAGTCAGATGAAGCCAGGATCAGGAACCAACAGGGTAGTCAGACGAAGCCAGGATCAGGAATCAGCAGGGTAGTCAGACGAAGCCAGGATCAGGAACCAGAAGCAGCAGCAGTCTTAGAAGCATGTGAGAACAGGAGGACCAAGCAGGGAACTGAAGCCACAGACCTCCTATATATATGAGCTAGGCATCCAGCTCCTCCCAGTGGGAAGGAGGAGCCGCAGGGTGGGAGGCTACAAGAAACCCAGAAACCAAGATGGCCGCCAGCACATGTCAAACGAAGGAGAATAGCAAGGAGGTAAGACCATGACAGTACCTCCCCCTCAAGGGCCCCTCCTCCGCGGAGTAAGGAACGGTTTCTGAGGGAAGCGTGCGTGGAAGGCTCGGAGCAAGGCAGGAGCATGGACATCTGCGGAGGGAACCCAGGAACGCTCCTCTGGACCATAACCACGCCAATGGACCAAAAACTGCACCCGGCCGCGGACCAGGCGTGAGTCCAGGATATTGCTCACTCCTCACGATTGCCCACTTGGACCGGACGAGGCCGAGGAATCGAGGAAGTGAAACGATTACACACCAGTGGCTTCAAGAGGGAGACATGAAACACGTTGGAGATCCGCATGCCAGGAGGAAGCGCAAGGGCATAGGCTACCGGGTTTACCCTGCGAAGCACTCGGAAGGGACCAACAAAGCGAGGCGCCAGCTTGGGAGTGGGCACTCGAAGGTTGAGGTTGCGGGTGGACAACCATACGCGGTCTCCGACCTGGTAGGAAGGAGCGGGCGCTCGTCTGCGATCAGCCTGGAGTCTCTGGCGCTGCGCAGAGACCTCAAGGGACCTCTGGATCTGTACCAAGAAGCACGTAGGACGGAAAGGTGATCCTCCACAGCCGGAATATCCTGGGGAGAGAATACCTCCGGTAACACGGCAGGTTGGAACCCATAATTGGCCATGAAGGGAGACGTCCCAGAGGAAGAGTTCACCGCCGTGTTCCTGGCAAACTCAGCCCAAGGCAGGAGGTCAACCCAATTGTCTTGGTGATCGGAGACATAGCAACGAAGGAATTGCTCCAAGGCCTGATTGGATCGTTCTGCGGCCCCATTGGACTGAGGGTGGTAGGCCGATGAGAAAGAGAGATGAATCCCCAACTGGGAGCAAAAGGCGCGCCAGAACCTGGACACAAACTGACTCCCCCGATCCGACACAATCTCCTTGGGCAAACCGTGCAACCGGAAGACCTCCCTGGCAAAAATCGAGGCCAACTGTTGTGCAGAGGGTAACTTCTTGAGAGGTACACAGTGGCACATTTTGGAAAACCGATCCACTATCATGAGAATGACCGTATGGCCTCGGGATGCAGGGAGGTCCACAATGAAATCCATCCCCAGGTGTGACCATGGACGCTTCCCGCTGGCTATGGGTTGCAAAAGGCCCAACGGAAGGTGCCGAGGGGACTTACTCTGGGCACAAACGGAGCATGCCGCTACATATGCGGCGATGTCGGAACGTAGAGAAGGCCACCAGAACAGACGTGAAACAGCCCAGGACAGCTGATTCTTTCCAGGATGCCCCGCGGCCTTGGAGTTATGGTAGGTTCGCAACAACCGAGTGCGCAACTCCTCAGGCACAAAACATCTGCCGTTGGGTCTCCCAGAGGGAGCACCAGATTGAGCCGCCAAAATCTGCTCACCCAGGGGAGAGGTCAGGCTGGTGCGAATGGCGGCCAGGATCTGATTCGGAGGTATGACCGAAGTCGGAATCGACTCCTCCCCGGACAGCTCGGAGTACTGCCGTGATAAGGCATCCGCTCTGATGTTCTTGGAACCGGGTAGGTAGGAGACCACGTAATTAAAACGTGACAAGAACAGAGCCCATCTGGCCTGACGTGGTGTCAATCTCTTGGCCTCAGAGAGGTAGGTCAGATTCTTGTGGTCCGTCAGGATGAGAACCGGAACCACCGAGCCCTCGAGCAAGTGCCTCCATTCTTTAAGGGCCTGCACGATGGCCAATAACTCCCTGTCACCAATCTGATAGTTGCACTCCGCGGAAGACAGTTTCCGGGAGTAAAACCCACAAGGAAGCAGAGGACCCTCTGGTGTTCTACGCTGAGACAGGAGGGCGCCTACTCCCGTCTCAGACGCGTCCACCTCGAGGACAAACGGCAACCCAGGGTTGGGATGTGACAGAATCGGAGCCAACACAAAGGCGGACTTTAGAGCCTCAAAAGCTCGGATGGCCTCGGGCGGCCAGACCTGGGGATTACTGCCCTTCCTGGTCAGATCCGTGAGAGGCTTGGCTAGCATGGAAAAGTCCCTGATGAACTTCCGATAATAATTGGCGAAGCCCAAAAAGCGCTGCAGGGCACGAAGACCACTGGGCTGGGGCCACTGTAAGACAGCCGAAACCTTCTCAGGATCCATGGAGAACCCCTCAGCGGAAATGATGTAACCTAAGAAGGTTACCTGGGATCGGTGAAATTCGCATTTCTCAAGCTTACCGAACAGCTTGTTCTCTCGTAACCGTTGCAACACTCGTCTGACATCCAGAATGTGGGCCTCCATGGATTCAGAATATACCAAGATGTCATCCAAATAGACCACCACACACTGCTGCAACAGGTCACGGAAAACATCGTTGATGAATTCCTGGAAGACTGCGGGCGCATTGCACAAACCAAAGGGCATAACCAAGGATTCATAATGACCGGTCCTGGTGTTAAACGCGGTCTTCCACTCATCGCCCGCCTTGATCCTTACCAGGTTATATGCCGCCCTCAGGTCGAGTTTGGTAAAGACCGTGGCCCCTTTGAGGCGATCGAACAGCTCGGAAATCAAGGGTATCGGGTAAGCATTCTTGATCGTGATGCGATTGAGACCCCTGTAATCGATGCAAGGCCTTAACTCACCGCCCTTCTTTTTCACAAAGAAAAATCCAGCCCCTGCCGGGGACGAGGATTTGCGAATGTGTCCGCGTGAAAGCGCCTCCCTCACGTACTCCTCCATGGCCTCATTCTCCGCTACCGACAGTGGATAGACTTTGCCACGAGGAGGAACGGCACCAGATTGTAACTCTATGGCACAATCGTATGGGCGGTGCGGAGGTAGGGCAACCGCACGCACCTTATCGAATACATCCCGGTACTCCTCGTATTCAGGAGGCAACAGAGTCCGAGGAAGTACACAGCAACTTGACAGGCCCATGGATGCAACTAGCCCCACACTGCGGTGACCACGAGAGGATCTCGGCCGATTTCCAATCGAAAGTCGGATTATGCTTCTGGAGCCAGGGGTACCCCAAGACCACCGAGTAGTGTGGAGACGAAATAACCTGGAGACAGACCGACTCTCTGTGAACGGCACCAATGGCCATCCCCACTGGAAGGGTCTCATGAGTCACGTGTGGCGGCAGAAGGGGTCTGCCGTCTATCGCCTCAAGAGCCAGTGGGGAACCTCGAGGCTGCAGAGGAATGGAATTGGCGGCAGTGAACACACTATCAATGAACAAACCACCAGCACCAGAGTCCACCAACGCCTGGGTCGTAACCGAGCCCCCGACCCAGGAGAGGACAACAGTAATCAGTGGTTTGTCAACACGGGAAACCGGGGACGAGGAGACTCCACCCAAGATCTGCCCCCGACAGGATCTCAGGTGCGAGCGTTTCCCGGACGGTTCGGGCATGCCAACCGAAAATGCCCACCGAGACCACAGTACATGCATCGGCCCTCGCGTCTCCGGAGTACCCTCTCCCCCTCGGACAGGTGAGCAAACCCCAGCTGCATGGGTTCACCCCCAGACAAGTCATCCCCAGGAGGCGTGGGAGGAGAGGGAGGCACGGGTGGGACAGCAAACGTAGGCGCCAATCTGTTAGAAGGCCTCCGCAGGCTCTCCTGAAAGGAAGGTCTCTCCCTGAGTCTGGTGTCAATCAAAATCAGGAAAGAAATAAGAGACTCGAGCTCCACAGGTAGGTCCTTAGCTGCAACCTCATCCTTCAAGGCATCCGAGAGACCATGAGAGAAAGCAGCGACCAGAGCCTCATTATTCCAGCCCACCTCTGCTGCCAGGGTACGAAACTCAATGGCGTATTCAGCTACGGATCGTGAACCCTGTCTGATGGACATAAGGAGCTTCGCAGCAGAGGCAGCACGAGCCGGCACATCGAATACCTTCCGAAGAGAAGCAACAAAACTGGAAAACTCGGCAACCACCGGATTGTTGTTCTCCCATAAAGGGCTGGCCCAGGCCAAGGCCTTGTCCGAGAGCAGCGAGATCAAGAAGCCCACCTTTGATCTCTCAGTAGGAAAGGCATGTGGCAGCAACTCGAAGTAAATGCCCACCTGGTTAAGGAAACCTCGGCACTGAGTTGGCTCTCCCCCAAAGCGCTGTGGAAGGGGGGCAGAACCGGTCATACCCCAAAACACCGCAGGCGCAGCAACAGGTGTCGGGGTAGACTCTGGCGCAACAACCGGAGCGGCAGTAGGAGCGGGCCCAGGAGCGACAACCGACCCATCGGCAACGGAAGCTAAATGAGCCGTGCGTTCAAGCAGGGTTTGCAACGCCACAGCGAACCGACCCAACAGGTGATCCTGCTGATCAAGTCTGGCAACCAGCGTAGGTAGCGAGGATGGCCCTGTACCGTCAGAATTCATGGCTTGGTCCTAATGTCATGGAACCATGAACCAGACGTACAACAAGAGATGAGTGGAAATAAGAAGGCTTTATTGAAAATAAAGCTGTAAGGCAAAAGTCCAAACGGATGGCTAAACCGAAGCAGGGTCTTGCGAAACCAGAGATCAGGAACCAGAAGGGTAGTCAGATGAAACCAGGATCAGGAACCAACAGGGTAGTCAGACGAAGCCAGGATCAGGAATCAGCAGGGTAGTCAGACGAAGCCAGGATCAGGAACCAGAAGCAGCAGCAGTCTTAGAAGCATGTGAGAACAGGAGGACCAAGCAGGGAACTGAAGCCACAGACCTCCTATATATATGAGCTAGGCATCCAGCTCCTCCCAGTGGGAAGGAGGAGCCGCAGGGTGGGAGGCTACAAGAAACCCAGAAACCAAGATGGCCGCCAGCACATGTCAAACGAAGGAGAACAGCAAGGAGGTAAGACCATGACAAGTTGGCCTCCCACCAGCCCAGGAGTAGATTTGCATACAAGGGTGCACAGGAACTACCCATCGCGGTACCCCTGAGCTGGTGGTAGTGGAGGTCGTCAAAGATAAAGTAGTTCTTTGTAAGGCTGAAGTTCAATAGATCCAAGACAAATTTATTATGTGCTGTCAGTCTTTTGTCACGCATTGATAAATAGTACTCCACCGCATTCAAGCCCAGATTGTGTCTAATGGAACTGTAGAGTGCCTCTACATCTATGGACGCAAAGATTATTGTGTCATCCAGACATATACCATTTAGTCTCAACAAGAGATCAGATGTATCCCGTATATAGGATGGGAGTGCTGTTACAAATGGTTGAATAATCTTATCCACATAGATGCCTATGTTTTGCCCTAGACTCCCTACCCCTGATACTATTGGGCGTCCTCTAAGGGGACTAGTGCCTTTGTGTATCTTGGGCAGGTAATAAAAAGTAGCCATGACCGGGTGTTGTGGCATCTCCGCCTCATTTATCAATTTTTATCAAAATCCTCTGTTGAGAATTTCTCTCAATTCAAGAAAATACATGGGACCGGGATCCTTGGGGAGTAGTTCATATGACTCCCTATTTCCCAGGATGTCTAAACACATCTTCTTGTATTTCCCTGTGTCCATTCGGACTAAATTGCCCCCCTTGTCTGAGGGTTTTATTATCACATTCCGGTCACATTCTAATGCTTTAAGGGCCTGATATTCATTTTTATTCAAATTGTTCCTGCCCCTAGTGGCTTGAATTTGCTCTAGGTCTCTGGAAACCAATTTATGAAAAATGGATATGCTTGAATCTGGTAGAGGAAGTGGCATCTGTGTACTGTTTAGTTTTAACTGTGTGAAGGGGCCTTCAGCCCTATCCCTTTCTCCTTCCTCTTGCAGATTTACAAGCATCCTAGTGGCCTCAAGTTCCTGGGTATTCATATTTAGTTCATCACACTTTTTTTTATCTTGTAATGCAAAGTTCTTATGCCAGAGCAGCTTCCTTACAAAGAGGGCTATATCCTTACTCCACACAAATGTGTCATGGGGGACTGTAGGGACAAAGGATAAGCCCTTATTTAAAAGGGAGATCTCATCGGCAGATAGTTTATGGGAGGAGAGGTTTATAATTTCCATTTTATTACTTATTTTAGCTACTATCCCCCCTACACTTTGTTCCTGAGTTGGTAAGGTGATTGCATGGGGGGTTGAGCTAAAAAAGTAGAGGATGACGCAGAAGGTAAGGGGCCAGTTGGGCTGCATGTTTGATAACTTCCTGTATTATTTTTTCTGTAGCCTGCTCTTGTCTGTCCCCTGCCTCCTCTACCCCTATTTCTTTGTCCTCTCCCTCCTCCTCTAGTTGTTCTACTTTGTTCAGTTTCTGAACCCTCAGCCTCTGATGATGATACCTCACTTTGAACCTCTCTCTGTGTACTTTTATTCAGGAAGAGGTATGCTCTGTTTTCTTTGACCTCGGTGGAGTCCCTCAAATATTGCTGGTGTTTGCGTTCCCTGACCATATACTGAAATCTGTCTACGGTATTTTGAAGACATTCCTCTTTTTTCTGAAATTGTGCTTCGTCCTTAAATTTAAGTGCTTGTTCCCTAAGGTTATTCACCTTTTTTTGTTTGGAGTCAAGATTAACTTTCTCCTCTTCAAGGAGGAGATGCATAAATCTATGTGAGCTAGCTGTCGCTATCCCGATGGAGTTTTACGCATGGCTTTTGAAATTGCGTGCAATGAAAAACGGGACCAACTCCTCATCCCTAAAAAACAGAGAACAGCAAATGCCACAGACCAGAACAATATCTGAATTATTGGTACCTTCGATAGCGGACATCAAGCAATAAAACAAGTCTTATCCAGACACAGGGATATTTTAAAAGCGGACCCAGATTTAGATAAGGTTCTAGGATCATACCCCCAGATAACATTCAGAAAGGGATGCAGCTTGAGGGACAGATTAGTCAATAGCCACTTTAAGCCACCTGAGAGACCTGGGAACTGGCTCTCTAGAAAACCCTTGGGGACCTTCAAATGTGGTAGTTGCACAGCATGTAGCCAGATCCGAAAATCAAAAACATTTGTCTGCTTCTATACTAATAAGGAATACACAATCAGAGACTTTATAAACTGTCTCACTACTGGTGTGGTGTACCTGGTCCAATGTACTTGCCCACTGGACTATGTGGGCAAGACAAAACGGGAATTTAGGAGACGGATAAGAGATCATGTTAATGATGTTCTTAATGAAAAAGACACATCAGTGGCACGCCACATCTTGCAATGCCATGGAGGCAACACCAGCTGTCTCAAATTTATAGGGATGCAACATGTCCCCAAACCAAAGAGAGGCGGAGACTGGGACAAGATGATCCTACGAGCCGAAACTAAATGGACATATAGATTAAACTCCGTGACACTGAAGGGCCTAAATAAATATATTTCATATAAGCCATTCTTGTAATAAATTCAATAGTCATCTGACCAAATTATGGTATTGTGTTAAATACACTTGATTGCTGATCTTGCTGGATCTCCATAAACATCTTGCTACCTCGACAGACATGGGAGGAATGATGTACAACTTTATGTGCTAAGTTTTCAAATGTAGTCTGTTCCCCAGAGATTAAATTGTATATCTGCTAGGGAGGTTGTAAAACGTCTGTGTCCACCTAGCAGATCATTTCTATGTATCATTGATTGCTATACATTTGTCTAGGATGATAAATACACACAAGGACCTGCATATATCTGTGTGTTAATATCTCAAACTTAGTGTCCTCTTTAGAGATAAGATTATTATGTTTCTGCCAGGAGGGACTCAAAAATTGTATGTGCATACCTAGCAGACTTTAAATATATGATCGTTGATTGAGTCCTGTCACCTATGCAGAGCAGGGGTTTATATCTGGCAAAATTGGTAAAATGTCACCTGCCAATGTAACAGATGATTTTTTTTAAATTTAGGTTCCTGTCACCTATGCAGAGGTGCCCCTGTGATGTCCACCATCCATTTGGATATCTTCTCTATCAACTTTCGATGCTATTTTCTGAGCCTATCATGTTGATCACGGTTATCGACGAATCAGGGTTCCACACCGGAGAGGGAGCGTGAGAAAAAGAGACCATATCCAAGGGAGATAAATGGAAGAAATTGAATTTTTGATTGAGCAGAAATATAGGAAAAGTTATTAAAGCTGAAGGATCAAAGGAAAGTGCCAATTAAAGACGAATTTTAGAAATTTAAGTCCCTTTCACCTATGCAGAGTAGGGGTTTTCAATCGCCAGAAATGGGTTAATGTCACCTACCAAAGGAACAGATTATTTTTAAAAATTTCGGTCCCTGTCACCTATGCAGAGCAGGGGTTTATTCACGTCAAAAATTGTAAAATGTCAACCCAAAAATGTAACAGAAACATTAGTGAAATTTATTAACCTGTCTACTAGGTAGAGCAGGGGTCTATCACAACCAAAAATTGTTTAATGTCACCCAAAAATGTAAAAGAAAAATGTGTAAAATTTATTAAGCTGTCAACTAGGTAGAGCAGGGGTATATCACAGCCAAAAATTGGTGAATTTCACCCGAAAATGTAACAGACAAATTAGTGAATTGTTTTAGCTATCTACTAAGTAGAGGAGTGGTATATCACACCCAAAAATTGGTGAATGTCAGACAAATTAGTGAAATGACATAAAATACGTACAAATAAAAAAAAAGATTGATTTATGAGGTGGAGGTCCATATGGAGTAGGAGGTTGAGGAGGCGGTGGACGTAGCGTAGTAGATGGAAGCAGCGGTGGAGGAGAACAAGGTAGCCAACACTGGTTTTTGGTTTAAATTTATATATATTTTTTTTAGGGTACACTTCAAAAGAGTGTGAAATATCCAAAATACAAGAATGAGCAATTGCACTGTAGTATAACAATGGCTGGATAAGGACGGTATAAATGTCTATTCTGCACAAGGTATGGACATGTCCTGTGGGATCCATGCCTGGCTCATTTTTATGAATGTGAGCTTGTCCACATTGGCTGTGGACAGGCGGCTGCGCTTGTCTGTGATAACGCCCCCTGCCGTGCTAAACACACATTCAGAAAATACACTGGCTGCAGGGCAGGCCAGCACTTCCAAGGTGTAAAGGGCAAGCTCAGGTCACGTGCCCAATTTGATGACCCAGAAGTTGAAGGGGGCAGACCCGTCATTTTAGTACGTGTAGGCGTGTGCACACATACTGCTCCACCATGTTGGTGAAATGCTGCCTCCTGCTAAGACGTTCCATATCAGTTGGTGGTGCTGGTTGTTGTGGTGTGCTGACAAAGCTTTTCCACATTTCGTCTATGCTAACCCAGCCTTTTGAGGTGCTGTAGGTGCCCCAGCTGCATTGGCGACCTCTTCCTCTGCCTTCGCCTTGTGCTTCCACTGTGCCCCCGCTGTCAGGTGGGAATGCTACCAGCAGTGCGTCTACCAGCATGCGCTTGTACTCGCACATCTTACGATTACGCTCCAGTGTCGGAATTAAGGATTGTACGTTATCTTTGTAACAGGGATCCAGCAGCGTGGCCACCCAGTAATCAGCACAAGTTAGAATGTGGGCAACTCGGCGGTCGTTGTGGAGCCACTGCAGCATGTAATAGCTCATATGTGCCAGGCTGCCCAGAGGCAACAAAACGCTGTCCTCTGTGGGAGGTGTATTGTCTGTGTCCTCTGTATGCCCTCAGCCACGCACCAGTGATGGCCATTAGCTGGTCTGGGTGCCACCCTGCTGTGAACAAGGTTCCTCCTCCTCCATCTCCTCCTCCTCAATCTCCACCTCGTCATCATCCAGAACTGTGCCCTGGCTGGACAATTGTGTACCTGGCGTTTCTGGGTGCAGGAACCCACCCTCGGAGCCACTTGTGAGTGACTGGCTGGAAACCCTACAAAATGATCCCTCTTCCTCCTCCTCCTCTTGTGCCACATCCTCTTCCATCATTGCCAGCAGCGTTTTTTCAAGGAGGCATAGAAGTTGGATAGTAATGCTGAGAACGGCGTTATCGGCACTTGCCATGTTGGTGGAGTACTCGAAACAGCGCAACAAGGAACACAGGTCTTGCATGGAGGCCCAGTCATTGGTGTTGAAATGGTGCTGTTCCATAGAACGACTCACCTGTGCGTGCTGCAGCTGAAACTCCACTATCGCCTGCTGTTGCTCGCTCAGTCTGGCCGGCATGTGCAAGGTGGAGTTACACCTTGTGGGAACGTCGCATATGGGGCGGTGAGCGGGAATGCAGAAGTTACGCTGCAGCGCTGACAGGCGAACAGCAGCGGGGTGAGATTGGCGAAAGCGCTCACAGACGGCCTACACTTTATGCAGCAGCTCTGACATATCGGGGTCATTTTTAAGGAATCTGTGCACCACCAAAGTCAGCACATGCCTCAGGCAAGGGATGTGCGTCAAGCTGGCTAGTCTTAGAGCTGCTACGAGATTTCACCCATTATCACACACCACAAGGCCGGGCTTGAGGCTCACTGGCAACAACCACTCATCGGTCTGTGTCTGTTGCTCAAGGCCCATCCACAGCTCCTGCACGGTGTGGGGTTTGTTTCCCAAACAGATAAGTTTTAAAACTGCCTGCTGTCATTTACCCCTGGCTGTGCTGAAGTTGGTGGTGAAGGTGTTATGCTGACCGGATGAGGAGGAGGTAGAGGATGAGGAAGCAGAGTAGGAGGAGGAAGCAACAGGAGGCAAACTGAAGCGCCCTGCAATCCTCAGTGGTGGAAGGACATGCGCCAAACTGCTATCCGCCTCAGGCCCAGCCGCCCCTGCATTTACCCAGTGTGCTGTTATGGAGATATAAGGGCCCTGACCGTGCTTACTGGTCCACGTATCTGTAGTGAGGTGTACCTTGCCACAGATGGCGTTGCGCAGTGCATACCTGATTTTATCCCCCACTTGGTTGTGCAAAGAAGGCATGGCACGCCTGGAAAAGTAATGGCGGCTGGGCACGACATACTGTGGGACAGCCACCGCCATAAGGCTTTTAAAACTCAACGTCTCCACTAGACAGAATTACAACATTTGAAAGGCCAGTAATTTTGAAATGCTAGCATTCAGGGCCAGAGATCGCGGGTGCTCTTCCGCTCCAGTGTTTGGGAGATGGAGAGCTGAACGCTTCCATGGGACATTGTGGAGATGCTTGGTGACCCAGGTGGTGGTGTTGCTGGCAGATCCCCTGTTTGCAGGGTGGCAGGTGGCACTGTCACTCCAGAGGTGGATGAAGAGGCTAAGACTGCAGCAGAAGAGGAAGCAGGAGGAGCCAGAGAACTTTCTTGGTTTTTGAGGTGTCTACTCCACTGCAGCTCGTGCTTTGCACTTAGATGCCTGGTCATGCAGGTTGTGCTCAGATTGAGAGCACAGCGTGCAAACCACTCGTGTCTTATCGTCAGCACATTGTCTGAAGAACTGCCACGCCAGGGAACTCCTTGGAGCTGGCTTTGGTGTGCTCCATCCCTTGCTGCGGTGGGCAGTATCAGGCAAACTGTCTAGGGGACGGATGCTCCGCTTTTGCATACTGCTCCCTCTTCTGTTGTGCTGGGGCTCTGTGCGACCACCACCTCTTCCTTCAAACTATACAGGTCACTCACATGAACTTGATTCCATGTGGGGTCGAGAACCTCATCATCCTCCACATCCTCTTCCACCCAGTCTTCACCCCTGCCCTCCTTGTCAGTCTGCACACTTTCGAAAGCCCCAGCAGTTGGCACCTGTGTTTCGTCATCATCCGAGACATGCTGCGATGGTCCTCCCATGTACTCATCTTGAAATATAAGTAGTTGGGCATCGGTGCACTCAATCTCTTCCACTTCTGGGGCAAAATGGGTGTTTTATTAATAGCAGAATAGAACCACAGTATCTAAAGGGTGTATCTCACAATGTCATATGCAGCAAAGGCTGCAAATCTAATTTTTTTGTCCAATATGGGTGTTTTTTTTATAATAACAGAATATGACAGCAGTATATAACGCTTGAATTTCACACGTGCAGATGCAGCAAAAGCTGTAAAATTGTGTATTTTGCACAAAAAGGGTGTTTTTTTAAAATCCAGAAAATTATAGCTGTACTTCTAGCTTAAATTGCACACTGACTAATGCGGCAGAGGCCCAAAATAAATGTTATTGCTGAAAATTCATTGAAGATTTTAAAACTTGTTTTTAACAATCACAGATGTATTTTGCAAAAAAGTTTTTTTTTTACTAACAGAATATAAAAGCTGTATATAACGCTTACATTTCACATGTGCAGATGCAGCAAGGGCTGTAAAATTGTGTATTTGCCCAAAAAGGGTGTTTTATTGATAGCAGAATAGAACCACAGTAAGTGTGTATCTAGGTATCTAGATCCAGACTAGGCAGTAATTAAAGATTTTTGCACAAAATATGTGTTCTTCTAATAGCAGAATAGAACAACAGTATGTAAAGGGTGTATCTTACACGTACAGATCCAAACTAGGCCGCAATTAAAGAATTTTGCCCAAAATTGGTGTTTTATTAATATCAGAATAAAACCACAGTATGTAAAGGGTGTATCTGACACGTACAGATCCAGACTAGGCCGCAATGAAAGATTTTTGGCCAAAATGGGTATTTTTTTTAATAGCAGAATAGAGCCACAGTATCTAAAGGGTGTCACTCACAAAGACATATGCAGCAAAGGCTGCAAAACTAAGCTATTTGTCCCAAAAAAAAATTATAACAGAATATGACAGCAGTATATAATGCTTGAATTTCACACATGCAGATGCAGCAAGGGCTGTAAAATTGTGTATTTTGCACAAAAAGGGTGGTTTTTTTGAAAACCCAGAAAATTATAGCTGTATTTCTAGCTTAAATTGCACACTGACTAATGCGGCAGAGGCCCAAAATGAAGGTGTTTTTTTAAAGCCAGAAAATTATTTTTTGAAACCTTAATTAGTTTTTAAAACTTGTTTTTAACAATCACAGATGCAGCAAGGGCTGCAATATTAAGTATTTTGCAAAAAAAGGGTGTTTTTTTACTAACAGAATATGAAAGCTGTATATAACTCTTGAATTTCACTCATGCAGATACAGCAAGGGCTGTAAATTTGAGTATTTTGCACAAAAAGGGTGTTTTTTAAAACCCAGAAAATGTGGCTGTATTTTTAGCTTAAATTGCACACTGACTAATCCTGCAAAGGTACCAGATGTTGAATATTCCCCAAAATGGTTTTTTTTTTCAAAGCCAGAAAATTATTGAAGTTTTTAAAACTTGTTTTTAACAATCACAGATGCAGCAAGGGCTGCAATATTAAGTATTTTGAAAAAAAAGGGTGTTTTTTACTAAAAGAATATGAAAGCTGCATATAACGCTTGAATTTCACACGTGCCATTGCAGCAAGGGCTGTACAATTGTGTGTTTTTAAAAACCCAGAAAATTATGGCTGTATTTCTAGCTTAAATTGCACACTGACTAATCCTGCAAAGGCACCAGATGTTGGATATTGCCAAAAAAGGTGTATTATTGCAGTATTTCAAGCTTGGATTTGAATGTCACAAAAGCACAGATGCAGTGCTGGTGCACTGAGTTTGCATAAAATGGCCGCCGCTGCCCACCTAACTAACAGACGGATAAAAGTTATTTTTCTCTGTCAATGGGCTCAGGGCAGGGTAAAAATATTGTGCCCTGCACCCACACAACTAAATCTATGTAGATCGCTGAGTTCAATTGGAGAATCTGATCACAGATTCTGTCCTATTCTCTCCCTCACAGCAGCAGCATCCTATCCCTACACTGAGCACAGCAGAGTGATGTGCAGATCTACGTGACTCCAGCTTATATAGAGGCTGGGTCACATGCTGCACTGGCCAATCACAGACATGCCATTAGTAGGCATGGCTGTGATGGCTTCTAAGGTCAGACAGTTAAACGCTTGTTGATCAGCTGCTCTGCACCCTTTCAAAAAGCGCCAAGAAAGCGCCAAACACTGAACCCGAACCCAAACTTTTGCTGAAATGTTCGGGTTTGGGTCCGGGGTCCAAAAATCCTAAAGTTCGTTACGAACCTGAACTTTACAGTTCGGGTTTGTCCAACCCTAGTGATGAATAGAGATGAGCGAATCGAAGCTGACAGAGTGGAATTCGTTACGAATTTCAGGAAAAATACGATTTCCACCGAATGCAAATTTCCTTGCGCTTTGTAGCATTTTTCCTAAAATGGCTGCTGCACGTGTGAGTACATGGAGAAAGGAAGTCCGGGAAGGCGTGATCACCCATACTGACATGCATGCAGCCAATCAGCAGCCAGCCTGCCCTGTGAAGCAACAGCCACATAAATACAGCAGCCATCTTAGAATCTGCCATTCACCAGCATACTTGGGAGAGAGGGGAGAAACATGTCTGCAGGTGCTAGGGAGAGACATGTCTGCAGGTGCTAGGGACAGTGATAGAAAAATTGTCATTGTGCACAAAAAAAAGATTTACAAGTGCAGTGAAAGATTATTAAAGGTGTAGGGAAAGGAAAAGGAGTAATTAATCCATTGCATTTCTGTTGAACAGGGTTCAGTCAGGTAGGTGACAGCCTGGTTAATAGGAACAATCCTATTACACCTTGCTGCACTGACTGGCGATACAAATTGCCATTATACAGCTCTGTAATTCCAGCAAACTGTTCTTATTAGGGTGCAAATGCTGTTTGATACAGGCATTAACAGGGTTCATTACAAGGTAATATTTCTATGTTTTATTTGCCCTTGTGCGGTGCAGTTATATTTTCTAAAGCATTCTTTGGCTTATATTAGTGGGAAAAAAGGGCTTTTTAGCCGTTGTGTGGTGAAGTGCAAAAATTACAGCCCTTTTTGTTGCTTATTAGTGACAAAAGTAAAATATACATGCCACTCAACAGCGCAGTGAGATATTTTACAGCCCAGTTTGCCGTGTGTTAGTGGCAAAATGCAAATATATTTGTCATTCATAGTTGCATTTATCTGTTGAAAAGCCTTTTGGGTAAAAAAAATAAAAAATGGACCTAATTGCCGTTCAGCAGTGCAGTGAGATATTTTAAAGTCCAGTTTGTCATGTATTGGTGGCGATATACAAATATATTTGCCGTTCATAGTTGCACTTATCTGTTGAAAATCGTTTTGTGTAAAAATAGAAAACAAATAGGTCCTAATTGCCATTCAGCAGTGCAGTGAGATATTTTACACCTTAGTTTGCCGTGTATTACTGGCAAAATAATAATATATTCGCCTTTCATCATTGCACTTAACTGTTGAAAAGCCTTTCGTGTAAAAATAGATAAAAATTGGGGCCAAATTGCCGTTCAGTGGTGCAGTGAGACATTTTACAGCCCATTTTGTCATGTATTAGTGGCGAAATACAAATATATTCACCTTTCATAGTTGTACTTGAAAAAATGTAGGGCCTAATTGCCGTTCAGCGGTGCAGTAAGATATTTTACAGCCCAGTTTGCCGTGTATTACTGGCAAAATACAAATATATTTGTTGTTCATAGTTGTACTTATCTGTTGAAAAGCCTTTTATGTAAAAATAGATAAAAATTTAAGCCTGATTGCCGTTCAGCGGCGCAGTGAGATATTTTACAGCCCAGTTTGCCGTGTATTACTGGCAAAAAACAAATATATTTGCTGTTTAAGTTTGTATTTGTCTGTTGAAAAGCCTTTTGTGTAAAAATAGATAAAAATTGGGGCCTAATTGCCGCTCAGTGGTGCATTGAGATATTTTAAAGCCCAATTTGCCATGTATTGGTGGCGATATACAAATATATTTGCCGTTCATAGTTGTACTTATCTGTTGAAAAGCTTTTTGTGCAAAAATAGAAAAAAATGAGGGCCTATTTGACGTTCAGCGGTGCAGTGATATATTTTACAGCTCAGTTTGCCGTGTATTATTGTCCAAATACTACTAAATTCGCCTTTCATCGTTGCACTTAACTGTTGAAAAGCCTTTTGTGTAAAAATAGATAAAAATTGGGGCCTAATTGAGACATTTTACAGCCCAGTTTCCTGTGTATTAATGGCAAAATACAAATATATTCACCTTTCATAGCTGTACTTATCTGTTGAAAACCATTTTGTGTTCAAAAAGAAAAAATGTAGGGCCTAATTGCTGTTCAGCGGTGCAGTGAGATATTTTACAGCCCAGTTTGCAGTGTATTACTGGCGAAAAACAAATATATTTGCGGGTTAAGGTTGTACTTATCTGTTGAAAAAACTTTTGTGTAAAAATAGATAAAAATTGGGGCCAAATTGCCGTTCAGTGGTGCAGTGAGACATTTTGCAGCCCAGTTTGACGTGTATTAGTGGCAAAATGCAAATATATTCACCTTTCATAGTTGTACTTATCTGTTGAAAACCCTTTTGTGTTCAAAAAGAAAAAATTTAGGGCCTAATTGCCGTTCAGCGGTGCAGTGAGACATTTTACAGCCCAGTTTGCCGTGTATTACTGGCGAAAAACAAATATATTTGCCGTTTAAGGTTGTACTTATCTGTTGAAAAAACTTTTGTGTAAAAATAGATACAAATTGGGGCCTAATTGCCGTTCAGTTGTGCAGTGAGATATATTAACCGCCTCCGGACCGCCTATCGCAGGATTGCGTTCCGGAGGTGGTCGTTTTGTTCCTCCTTGACGCGCCGGCGCGTCATCTCGCGAGACGCGAGATTTCGCTTACAGCCGGCCCGCGCATGCGCATCGCGGACCGGCAAAAGTTAGAGGACAAGTTCGTCATCGGCCTGCCAGCCAATGATCGTCGCTGGCAGGCTGATGATTTTCAAAAAACTAATCACAAGCCATCTAACACCTTATATTTATAAATATAAGGTGTTAAATGGCTTCTGTGCTCCTCTGCTGGTCCTTTTCGTCGGTTGGTTCCAGCAGAGGAGCACAGATCACAGTGAGTACACACCAACACCACACATAGCCACAGATCACCCCCCCATCACACCAATTAACCCCTTGATCACCCCTGTCAATCACCTAATGAAAGGGAAAAAAGTGATCAGTGTAAACTGTCACTTGTTTTTTTCACTAGTATTGACTGTTAGGTTTAGGATAGTTTAGGCCCCTTTGTTAGGCAGTTAGCGTCGGTTTCACCGCCAAGTCTGGAGTTTGGGTTGAGACAGCTCAGATCGGATCGGCACTGGGGATTTTTGAGCTGTTCATGACTGCGGAGCTCTTGGACTTAGTTGTGGCAGAAACAAATCGGTATGCCACTCAATTTATAGCCGCCTACCCGGGAAGCTTTCATGCCCAGTCTTTCCGGTGGAAACCAGTCCAAGTTTCCGAATTTAAAATTTTTCTGGGCCTTCTCCTCAACATGGGCCTAACCAAAAAGCATGAATTGCGGTCATATTGGTCCACGAACCCAATTCATCACATGCCCATGTTCTCTGCTGCAATGTCCAGGACACGATTTGAGACCATCCTGCGTTTCCTGCACTTTAGTGACAACAGCACCTCTCATCCCAGAGGCCACCCAGCTTTTGACCGGCTCCACAAAATTCGGCCCCTCATAGACCACCTTAACACCAAATTTGCAGATTTGTATACCCTTGAGCAAAACATCTGCATAGACGAGTCCCTTATACATTTTACCGGGCGCCTTGGCTTCAAACAATACATCCCAAGCAAGCGCGCCCGGTATGGGGTCAAATTGTATAAGCTCTGTGAAAGGGCCACAGGCTATACCCACAAATTTCGGGTCTATGAGGGTAAAGATCAGACCCTGGAGCCGGTCGGTTGCCCTGACTACCTGGAGAGCAGTGGGAAGACAGTCTGGGACTTGGTGTCACCCTTATTTGGCAAAGGGTACCATCTTTATGTGGACAATTTCTACACAAGTGTGCCCCTCTTCAGGCATTTGTTCCTAGAACAGATTGGCTGCTGTGACACCGCACGACCTAGTCGCCGGGGCTTCCCCCAATGGCTCGTTACCACCCGTCTTGCAAGGGGGGAGAGGGCTGCCTTGTGCAATGAAGAACTGCTCGCGGTGAAATGGAGAGACAAGCTTGACGTTTACATGCTCTCCTCCATTCACGCAGACACAACAATCCAAATTGAACGAGCAACCGGAGTCATTGAAAAGCCCCTCTTGGTCCACGACTATAATTTGCTCATGGGAGGGGTGGACTTCAAAGACCAGATGTTGGCTCCCTATTTACTTTCCTGCAGAACCAGACGCTGGTATAAGAAGGTGTCTGTATATTTAATTCAATTGGCACTGTATAATAGTTTTGTTCTCTACAGTAAGGCTGGGAGAACAGGATCCTTCCTCAAATTTAAGGAAGAGATCATCGAGAACCTCCTGCATCCAGGAGGTTCCGTGGCCCCATCCACCAGTGTAGTGAGCCGTCTACACGAGCGACATTTCCCCAATGTCGTTTCTGGCACCTCAAACCAACCGCCACCCCGAAAAAGATGTCGTGTCTGTAACAGGAGTGGAATAAGGCGTGACACCCGCTATTTCTGTCCTCACTGTCCTGACCACCCTGCCCTATGCTTAGTGGAGTGTTTCCGGAAGTACCACACACAGGTACACTTAGCATAGGCATTGCATCTCACAGGACAGGCACACAGGGCTATTAGGGCCCTTTCACTCACAGCTGCTGCAAACCTCTCCTTTTACCTGGGACAAAGTGCATAATGTACTTCGCTACATCTCTGGGCGATTTGCGCTTTGCACATTGTCCCATTGGGAAGGAAAAGTTTGTCCTATAAAAGGTAAAAAAAAAATGATATGTTTGCCGAGGCTTATGAGCTGAGGGGGCGGCGGTGTTCATATGCTTCGGCAAACATTTTGTATATAAAAAAAAAAAAAAGGTAATGATTAATTCATCCACATCGATTGATGTGAATGGAGAAATCGGGTTTGCCAGGGCATACGAACTAAGTGGGTTTGGATGTTGGGCGGAGCTCCTATGTCCTGGCAGACGCCTTTCCCCTCTTTTTTTTTTGGGCGGAGATTTTTTCATCCACATTTATCGATGCGAATGAAGAAATCTGTGCCGTTCATTTTTTTTTTCAGCCCATAGGCTGAACGAAAAAAAAAAATATAATTACCCGTATGCTC
Organism: Bufo gargarizans; assembly: GCF_014858855.1. Classification (NCBI taxonomy): domain Eukaryota; kingdom Metazoa; phylum Chordata; class Amphibia; order Anura; family Bufonidae; genus Bufo; species Bufo gargarizans. The sequence goes on from NC_058083.1 coordinate 302,362,152, forward strand.
AATATAAGGAGAATATATGCTGGCCATACATGTAATGATTGCGGAGACCCTCAAATGCCAGGGTAGTACAAACACCCCACAAATGACCCAATTTTGGAAAGAAGACACCCCAAGGCATTCGCTGAGGGGCATATTGAGTCCATGAAAGATGACATTTTTGTCCCAAGTTAGCGGAAAGGGAGACTTTGTGAGAAAAAAACAAAAAACAAAAAAGTTCCGCTAACTTGTGCCAAAAAAAAAATCTTCTATGAACTCGCCATGCCCCTCATGGAATACATTGGGGTGTCTTCTTTCCAAAATGGGGTCACATGTGGGGTATTTATACTGCCCTGGCATTTTAGGGGCCCTAAAACTTGAGAAGAAGTCTGGAATCCAAATGTCTAAAAATGCCCTCCTAAAAGGAATTTGGGCCCCTTTCCATGCTGGGTGAGATAAATATCTCTGTCAAATGCCAACTTTGTATAAAAAAAATAGGAAAAGTTGTCTTTTAGAGAGATATTTCTCTCACCCAGCATGGGTATATGTAAAAAGACACCCCAAAACACATTGCCCAACTTCTCCTGTGACACTTTTTTGCAGCCTAGGTGGGCAAAGGGGCCAAAATTCTAAAGTGCACCTTTCGGATTTCACAGGACATTTTTTACACATTTGAATTTCAAACTACTTCTCATGCATTAGGGCCCCTAAAATGCCAGGGCGGTATAACTACCCCACAAGTGACCCAATTGTGGAATGAAGACACCCCAAGGTATTTTGTGATGGGCATAGTGAGTTCATGGAAGTTTTTATTTTTTGTCACAAGTTAGTGGAATATGAGACTTTGTAAGAAAAAAAAATCCACTGACCTTCAGTGAAATCTGAGAAACCAGACACTGCAGATAAAGTGAGTTAATTGAAAAGCTGTTATATTTGCTTAGTTGGGAACATAGAAAGAACAAAAAAATATCTCGGATAACCCCTTTAATTTTCTGTGTTTTAAAAAAAAAAACTTTTCGGGCAAAAAGTTTTAATAGTATATGGCCGGTCGGGCCCCGGCCTCTATGCCTGGCCGGTGGTGCAGCACTGCGCACTCGCAGTAAGTAACTTACACGGCGGCCCCTCCTCCATCCAGGGCTGCTGCCAGTGCCTCGCTCCAGACCCGTGACCCTCGCACCAGGTCTCGCGGGATCACGCTGCTTGACGGGATGACGCGGCCGACGCACGCCAGAAGACTGGATTATGAACAAGACGGTGGGAGCAGAGCAGGTTCAGAGTAGGTACGTTTTTTTTTTTATAACACAGGGAGCATCTGGCACAGTGGGAATCGCAGCAAATCCTTCATAGGGGCCCTATATACAGAGGGGGCAAAATATATATATATATATATATATATATATACATATATATATACACATATATACACAGGGCCCCTGTATATATATCCATGTTGCCCCCTTTGTATATATTCCATTTGTCCCCTGTGTATATATTCAATTTTTTGCCTCCTCTGTATATATATTCCATTTTGCCCCCTGTAACTGAGAGGGACACATATCTGGCCATAACTACTACTGTGAGGGGGCACATATCTGGACATAACTACTATGAGGGGGACACATATCTGGCCATAACTACTGTAAGCGGGACACATATCTGGACATAACTGTGAGGGGGCACATATCTGGCCATAACTACTGTGAGGGGGCACATATCTGGGCATAACTACTGTGAGGGGGACACATATCTGGACATAACTACTGTAAGCGGGACACATATCTGGACATAACTACTGTAAGCGGGACACATATCTGGACATAACTACTGTGAGAGGGATACATATCTGGCCATAACTACAGTGAGGGGGCCATATCTGGGCATAACTACAGTGAGGGGGCACATATCTGGACATAACTACTGTAAGCAGGACACATCTGGCCATAACTACTGTTAGGGGGACACATATCTGGCCATAACTACTGTAAGCGGGACACATATCTGGACATAACTACTGTAAGCGGGACACATATCTGGACATAACTACTGTAAGCGGGACACATATCTGGACATAACTACTGTGAGGGGGACACATATCTGGCCGTAACTACAGTGAGGGGGCCATATCTGGCCATAACTACAGTGAGGGGGCACATATCTGGACATAACTACTGTAAGCAGGACACATCTGGCCATAACTACTGTTAGGGGGACACATATCTGGCCATAACTACTGTGAGGAGGCACATATCTGGACATTACTACTACTGTGAGGGGGCACATATCTGGACATTACTACTACTGTGAGGGGGCACATATCTGGACATTACTACTACTGTGAGGGGGCACATATCTGGACATTACTACTATGAGGGGGCACATATCTGGCCATAACTACTGTAAGCGGGACACATATATGGACATAACTACTGTGAGGGGGCACATATCTGGACATAACTACTGTGAGGGGGGCATATATCTGGCCATAACTACTGTGAGGGGCCACAAGGAGGACATAACTATTTTGAAGGGACCACAAGGTGGGCTTAATTACTGTGAGGGTCCATAAGGTGGGCATTAGTACTGTGTAGTAGTACTTAGGGGAAATGTATGCTATACATTGGCATGGCTCAGTGTTACAGGCCAGCACAGCGCCCCCTGCTGGTGATTTGACAGAGGCAGTCACCATCCCTTCCTTATGTGATTATTCTTTTTTCTCTATCACCACAGGGACCTTGTTCTGGATCTAGCGGACTACACGCCAACCCCAGCGACACCCTGGATGAGGTAGGACCAGATTTTATTAGTTAGGACTGGGTGAGTGTAGCCATGCATTGGGCTTAGGGCTCTTTCACATGAGCGGATGCCGTGCGGGTAATCTGCTGCTTGAAAGAGAGCCATGCCCCGTCCCAGACAGCCGAGACACGGAGCATTAACACGATTAATAATGCTCTTTGCCTCTCTGTGATCTATTTGCTACAAAATCACAGTGACAACTTTATCTCACTGTGATTTTGTAGTAAAAAGGTCACAGAGAGGCACGGAGCATTATTAATCCCAATCCAGGGGGCCCAAGTAAATTCTTGCGGCAGGTTGGGGGGGGCGACAGGGAGGGGGCCCCATGGATCAGTTTCGCAACGGGGCCCCGTGGATTTTGTGTACGCCACTGACAGAGGATCTGGCTTCATGTCAGCAGAGAATCAGTCTGCATGTCATAGCAGAGAATCAGGCTTCACGTCAGCCACCACTGCAACAGTCCATTGGCATATATTTAGGCGCAGCACACAGGCAGAGGAGAGAGGTCCCGTAACAGAGGATCTGGCTTCATGTCAGCAGAGAATCAGTCTGCATGTCATAGCAGAGAATCAGACTTCACGTCAGCCACCAGTGCAACAGTCCATTGGCATATATTTAGGCCCAGCACCCAGGCAGAGGAGAGAGGTCCCGTAACAGAGGATCTGGCTTCATGTCAGCAGAGAATCAGTCTGCATGTCATAGCAGAGAATCAGGCTTCGCGTCAGCCACCACTGCAACAGTCCATTGGCATATATTTAGGCCCAGCACCCAGGCAGAGGAGAGAGGTCCTGTAACAGAGGATCTGGCTTCATGTCAGCAGAGAATCAGTCTGCATGTCATAGCAGAGAATCAGGCTTCATGTCAGCCACCACTGCAACAGTCCATTGGCATATATTTAGGCCCAGCACCCAGGCAGAGGAGAGAGGTCCCGTAACAGAGAATCTGGCTTCATGTCAGCAGAGAATTAGTCTGCATGTCATAGCAGAGAATCAGGCTTCACGTCACCCAACATTGGAACAGTCCATTGGCATATATTTAGGCCCCGGCACCCAGACAGAGGAGAGGTTCATTAAACTTTGGGTAGCCTCGCAATATAATGGTAAAATGAAAATAAAAATAGGATTGAATGAGGAAGTGCCCTGGAGTACAATAATATATGGTTAAGGGGAGGTAGTTAATGTCTAATCTGGACAAGGGATGGACAGGTCCTGTGGGATCCATGCCTGGTTCATTTTTATGAACGTCAGCTTGTCCACATTGGCTGTAGACAGGCGGCTGCGTTTGTCTGTAATGACGCCCCCTGCCGTGCTGAATACACGTTCAGACAAAACGCTGGCCGCCGGGCAGGCCAGCACCTCCAAGGCATAAAAGGCTAGCTCTGGCCACGTGGACAATTTAGAGACCCAGAAGTTGAATGGGGCCGAACCATCAGTCAGTACGTGGAGGGGTGTGCACACGTACTGTTCCACCATGTTAGTGAAATGTTGCCTCCTGCTAACACGTTGCGTATCAGGTGGTGGTGCAGTTAGCTGTGGCGTGTTGACAAAACTTTTCCACATCTCTGCCATGCTAACCCTGCCCTCAGAGGAGCTGGCCGTGACACAGCTGCCTTGGTGACCTCTTGCTCCTCCTCTGCCTTGGCCTTGGGCTTCCACTTGTTCCCCTGTGACATTTGGGAATGCTCTCAGTAGCGCGTCTACCAACGTGCGCTTGTACTCGCGCATCTTCCTATCACGCTCCAGTGCAGGAAGTAAGGTGGGCACATTGTCTTTGTACCGTGGATCCAACAGGGTGGCAACCCAGTAGTCCGCACACGTTAAAATGTGGGCAACTCTGCTGTCGTTGCGCAGGCACTGTCGCTCATGTGTGCCAGGCTGCCCAGGGGTATGGACAAGCTGTCCTCTGTGGGAGGCGTATCGTCATCGTCCTGCCTTTCCCCCCAGCCACGCACCAGTGATGGGCCCGAGCTGCGTTGGGTGCCACCCCGCTGTGACCATGTTTCATCCTCATCCTCCTCCACCTCCTCCTCATCCTCGTCCTCCTCGTCCTCCAGTAGTGGGCCCTGGCTGGCCACATTTGTACCTGGCCTCTGCTGTTGCAAAAAACCTCCCTCTGAGTCACTTCGAAGAGACTGGCCTGAAAGTGCTAAAAATGACCCCTCTTCCTCCTCCTCCTCCTCCTCCTGGGCCACCTCCTCTTCCATCATCGCCCTAAGTGTTTTCTCAAGGAGACATAGAAGTGGTATTGTAACGCTGATAACGGCGTCATCGCCACTGGCCATGTCAGTGGAGTATTCGAAACAGCGCAACAGGGCACACAGGTCTCGCATGGAGGCCCAGTCATTGGTGGTGAAGTGGTGCTGTTCCGCAGTGCGACTGACCCGTGCGTGCAGCAGCTGAAACTCCACTATGGCCTGCTGCTGCTCGCACAGTCTGTCCAGCATGTGCAAGGTGGAGTTCCACCTGGTGGGCACGTCGCATATGAGGCGGTGAGCGGGAAGGCCGAAGTTACGCTGTAGCGCAGACAGGCGAGCAGCGGCAGGATGTGAATGCCGGAAGCGCGAACCGCGAACAGACGGCCCGCACTTTATGCAGCAGCTCTGACATGTCGGGGTAGTTGTGAATGAACTTCTGCACCACCAAATTCAGCACATGCGCCAGGCAAGGGATGTGCGTCTAACCGGCTAGTCCCAGAGCTGCAACGAAATTTCGCCCATTATCGCACACCACCAGGCCGGGCTTGAGGCTCACCGGCAGCAACCACTCGTCGGTCTGTTGTTCTATACCACGCCACAACTCCTGTGCTGTGTGGGGCCTGTCCCCCAAACATATGAGTTTCAGAATGGCCTGCTGAAGTTTACCCCGGGCTGTGCTGAAGTTGGTAGTGAAGGTGTGTGGCTGACTGGATGAGCAGGTGGAAGAAGAGGAGGAGGAAGCCGAGAAGGAGGAGGTGGCAGCAGGAGGCAAAGAATGTTGCCCTGCGATCCTTGGCGGCGGAAGGACGTGCGCCAAACAGCTCTCCGCCTGGGGCCCAGCTGCCACTACATTTACCCAGTGTGCAGTTAGGGAGATATAGCGTCCCTGGCCGTGCTTACTGGTCCACGTATCTGTGGTTAGGTGGACCTTGCCACAGATGGCGTTGCGCAGTGCACACTTGATTTTATCAGATACTTGGTTGTGCAGGGAAGGCACGGCTCTCTTGGAGAAGTAGTGGCGGCTGGGAACAACATACTGTGGGACAGCAAGCGACATGAGCTGTTTGAAGCTGTCTGTGTCCACCAGCCTAAATTACAGCATTTTATAGGCCAGTAGTTTAGAAATGCTGGCATTCAGGGCCAGGGATCGAGGGTGGCTAGGTGGGAATTTACGCTTTCTCTCAAATGTTTGTGAGATGGAAAGCTGAACGCTGCCGTGTGACATGGTTGAGATCCTTGGTGACGGAGGTGGTGGTGGTGTTGGTGGTACATCCCCTGTTTGCTGGGTGGCAGGTGCCAACGTTCCTCCAGAGGCGGAGGAAGAGGCCGAGGCAGCAGCAACAGAAGAGGCCGAAGCGGCAGCAGCAGAAGAGGCCGAGGCGGCAGCAGCAGAAGAGGCCGAGGCGGCAGCAGCAGAAGAGGCTGAGGCGGCAGCAGCAGAAGAGGTAGCAGGGGGAGCCTGAGTGACTTCCTTGTTTTTAAGGTGTTTACTCCACTGCAGTTCATGCTTTGCATGCAGGTGCCTGGTCATGCAGGTTGTGCTAAGGTTCAGAACGTTAATGCCTCGCTTCAGGCTCTGATGGCACAGCGTGCAAACCACTCGGGTCTTGTCGTCAGCACATTGTTTGAAGAAGTGCCATGCCAGGGAACTCCTTGAAGCTGCCTTTGGGGTGCTCGGTCCCAGATGGCGGCGGTCAGTAGCAGGCGGAGTCTCTTGGCGGCGGGTGTTCTGCTTTTGCCCACTGCTCCCTCTTTTGCTACGCTGTTGGCTCGGTCTTACCACTGCCTCTTCCTCAGAACTGTGAAAGTCAGTGGCACGACCTTCATTCCATGTGGGGTCTAGGACCTCATCGTCCCCTGCATCGTCTTCCACCCAGTCTTGATCCCTGACCTCCTGTTCAGTCTGCACACTGCAGAAAGACGCAGCAGTTGGCACCTGTGTTTCGTCATCATCAGAGACATGCTGAGGTGGTATTCCCATGTCCTCATCATCAGGAAACATAAGTGGTTGTGCGTCAGTGCATTCTATGTCTTCCACCGCTGGGGAAGGGCTAGGTGGATGGCCTTGGGAAACCCTGCCAGCAGAGTCTTCAAACAGCATAAGAGACTGCTGCATAACTTGAGGCTCAGACAGTTTCCCTGATATGCATGGGGGTGATGTGACAGACTGATGGGGTTAGTTTTCAGGTGCCACCTGTGTGCTTTCTGCAGAAGACTGGGTGGGAGATAATGTGAACGTGCTGGATCCACTGTCGGCCACCCAATTGACTAATGCCTGTACCTGCTCAGGCCTTACCATCCTTAGAACGGCATTGGGCCCCACCATATATCGCTGTAAATTCTGGCGGCTACTGGGACCTGAGGTAGTTGGTACACTAGGACGTGTGGATGTGTCAGAACGGCCACGTCCTCTCCCAGCACCAGAGGGTCCACTAACACCACCACGACCATGTCCACGTCCCTTACTAGATGTTTTCCTCATTGTTATCGTTCACCACAACAACAAAAATATTATTTGGCCCAATGTATTGAATTCAAATTCAGGCCTTTTTTTTACAGACACCTAACACTATCTGGCTATCTATTTAGGTACCGTATTACACTAATACAGGCACAGCAGTAACCACAGATTTAGCTGACTATGAATTTGAAGCCTAGTATTTAGGCGCTGGGTGACAGGTATAGGTTTACTGACAGAATTAGACTTGGAAATGCACTGTAGCGTGTGTGTGAAGTTATTCAGAATAACCCTATGTGCACCTTGAATCTGATATACACTTTTAGGGATGTATTTAAAGTAGGCCTGATACAGCAGAAACCAATAAAATAGGAAATTGCTAAATTAGGAATTGTAATTTAACCCAGAACAAAAAATGTGCTTTGGCGGACACTAAATAACTTGCCCAGCCACAACAGTACAGCAGTAACGACAGATTTCGCTGGATATAAATTTGAGGCCTAGTATTTAGGCGCTGGGTGACAGGTATAGGTTTACTGACAGAATTAGACTTGGAAATGCACAGTAGCGTGTGTGTGAAGTTATTCAGAATGACCCTGTGTGCACCTTGAATATTATATACACTTTTAGGGATGTATTTAAAGTAGGCCTGATACAGCAGAAACCACTAAATTAGAAAATTGCTAAATTGGGAATTATATTTCAACCCAGAACAAAAAATGTGCTTTGACGGACACTAAATAACTTGCCCAGCCACAGCAGTACAGCAGTAACGACAGATTTAGCAGGATATAAATTTGAGGCCTAGTATTTAGGCGCTGGGTGACAGGTATAGGTTTACTGACATAATTAGACTTGGAAATGCACAGTAGCGTGTGTGTGAAGTTATTCAGAATGACCCTATGTGCACCTTGAATATTATATACCCTTTTAGGGATGTATTTAAAGTAGGCGTGATACAGCAGAAACCACTAAATTAGGAAATTGCTAAATTGGGAATTGTATTTCAACCCAGAACAAAAAATGTGCTTTGACGGACACTAAATAACTTGCCCAGCCACAGCAGTACAGCAGTAACGACAGATTTAGCAGGATATAAATTTGAGGCCTAGTATTTAGGCGCTGGGTGACAGGTATAGGTTTACTGACAGAATTAGACTTGGAAATGCACAGTAGTGTGTGTGTGAAGTTATTCAGAATGACCCTATCAGCACCTTGACTATTATATACCCTTTTAGGGATGTATTTAAAGTAGGCCTGATACAGCAGAAACCACTAAATTAGGAAATTGCTAAATTGGGAATTGTATTTCAACCCAGAACAAAAAATGTGCTTTGACGGACACTAAATAACTTGCCCAGCCACAGCATTACAGCAGTAACGACAGATTTAGCTGGATATAAATTTGAGGCCTAGTATTTAGGCGCTGGGTGACAGGTATAGGTTTACTGACAGAATTAGACTTGGAAATGCACAGTAGCGTGTGTGTGAAGTTATTCAGAATGACCCTAAGTGCACCTTGAATCTGATATACCCTTTTAGGGATAGATTTCAAATAGCTCTGATACAGCAGAAACCACTAAATTAGGAAATTGCTAAATTGGGAATTGTATTTCAACCCAGAACAAAAACTGTGCTTTGACGGACACTAAATAACTTGACCAGCCACAACAGTACAGCAGTAACGACAGATTTAGCAGGATATAAATTTGAGGCCTAGTATTTAGGCGCTGGGTGACAGGTATAGGTTTACTGACAGAATTAGACTTGGAAATGTACAGTAGCGTGTGTGTGAAGTTATTCAGAATGACCCTATCAGCACCTTGAATATTATATACCCTTTTAGGGATAAATTTAAAGTAGGCCTGATACAGCAGAAACCACTAAATTAGGAAATTGCTAAATTGGGAATTGTATTTCAACCCAGAACAAAAACTGTGCTTTGACGGACACTAAATAACTTGCCCAGCCACAACAGTACAGCAGTAACGACAGATTTAGCTGGATATAAATTTGAGGCCTAGTATTTAGGCGCTGGGTGACAGGTATAGGTTTACTGACAGAATTAGACTTGGAAATGCACTGTAGCGTGTGTGTGAAGTTATTCAGAATGACCCTATGTGCACCTTGAATCTGATATACCCTTTTAGGGATGTATTTAAAGTAGGCCTGATACAGCAGAAACCACTAAATTAGGAAATTGCTAAATTGGGAATTGTATTTCAACCCAGAACAAAAAATGTGCTTTGACGGACACTAAATAACTTGCCCAGCCACAACAGTACAGCAGTAATGACAGATTTAGCTGGATATAAACTTGAGGCCTAGTATTTAGGTGCTGGGTGACAGGTATACGTTTACTGACAGAATTACACTGGGATATGGCCAAAAAATAACCACACTATTGATGGTTAAATGCACTTGGTGTGACAGCTTGACCAACCACACTACTGAGGGTCAAATGCACTTGGTGACAGGCGCAGCTTGCCCCTGATGTAGTATATGGCCAAAAAATAAACAGACTATTGCTGGTTAAATGCACTTGGTGTGACAGCTTGACCAACCACACTACTGAGGGTTAAATGCACTTGGTGACAGGCACAGCTTGCCCCTGATGTAGTATATGGTCAAAAAATAAACAGACTATTGCTGGTTAAATGCACTTGGTGTGACAGCTTGACCAACCACACTACTGAGGGTTAAATGCACTTGGTGACAGGTGCAGCTTGCCCCTGATGTAGTATATGGCCAAAAAATAAACAGACTATTGCTGGTTAAATAGACTTGGTGTGACAGCTTCACCCTGATGTAGGATTTAGCCAAAAAACAACCACACCATTGAGGGTTAAATGCACTTGGTGACAGACGCAGCTTGCCCCTGATGTAGTATATGGCCAAAAAATAAACAGACTATTGCTGGTTAAATGCACTTGGTGTGACAGCTTCACCCTGATGTAGGCTTTAGCCAAAAAACAACCACACCATTGAGGGTTAAATGCACTTGGTGACAGGCGCAGCTTGCCCCTGATGTAGTATATGGCCAAAAAATAAACAGACTATTGCTGGTTAAATGCACTTGGTGTGACATTTTCACCCTGATGTAGGCTTTAGCCAAAAAACCACCACACCATTGAGGGTTAAATGCACTTGGTGGCAGCTTGTGCTGGCGCAACACAAGACACAAAATCGCCGCCGATCACCCCAGAAAAAAGTGACTGAAAAACGCTCTGGGCAGCCTAAAAACAGTGAGCAATTCAATAGCAGCAGTTTAATCATCCACAGCTGCAGATCGATCAATGGATGGAGTCTTTTGGAGGAGTTAATCAGCCTAATCTCACCCTACTGTCGCAGCTGCAACCTCTCCCTACGCTAATCAGAGCAGAGTGACGGGCGGCGCTATGTGACTCCAGCTTAAATAGAGGCTTGGTCACATGGTGCTCTGGCCAATCACAGCCATGCAAATAGTAGGCATGGCTGTGACGGCCTCTTGGGGCAAGTAGTATGACGCTTGTTGATTGGCTGCTTTGCAGCCTTTCAAAAAGCGCCAAGAAAGCGACGAACACCGAACCCGAACCCGGACTTTTACGAAAATGTCCGGGTTCGGGTCCGTGTCACGGACAACCCAAAATTCGGTACGAACCCGAACTATACAGTTCGGGTTCGCCCATCCCTAAACAACACCCATTTAGGGCAAAAATCTTAATTTTGCATCCTTTGCTGCATCTGTCATTGTGAGATACACCCTTTACATACTGCTGTGCTATTCTGGTATTTAATAAACACCCATTTTAGGCAAAAAATATTAATTTGCGGCCTTGTCTGCATCTGTACGTGTGAGATACACGGTTTAGATACTGCTGTGCTATTCTGGTATTAAAAAAAACACCCATTTAGGGCAAAAATCTTAATTTTGCAGCCTTTGCTGCATCTGTCATTGCGAGATACACTTTTTACATACTGCTATGCTATTCTGGTATTAAATAAACACCCTAACAGAGTCATCAAAAAGCAGAAGAGACTGCTGCATGACTTGGGGCTCAGACTGCTTGGCTGATTTGCAAGGGGGGTCAGGTGAAAGACTGATGGACATCGGCTGCAGGTGCCAACTCTGATCTTTCAGCAGGAGACTGGGTGGGAGACAATGTGAAGGAACTGGAGGCACTGTTAGCAACCCAATTTGCTACCGCCTGTACCCAATTTGCTACCGCCTATTTTGGGCAAAATACTTAATTTGCGGCGTTGTATGCATCTGTATGTGTGAAATTCAAACGTTATATACTGCTGTCATATTCTGGTATTAAAAAAACACCCATTTAGGGCAAAAATCTAAATTTGTGGCCTTGTCTGCATCTGTACGTGTGAGATACACCCTTTAAATACTGCTGTGCTTTTCTGGAATTAAATAAACACCCATTTTGGGCAAAAAACTTAATTTTGCAGCCTTTGCTGTATATGTTAATGTGAGATACACCCATTAGATATTGTTGTTCTATTCTGCTATTAAAAAAAACACCCGTTTACGGCAAAAATCTACAAACCAGATTCCAAAAACGTTGGGACACTATACAAATCGTGAATAAAAACTGAATGCAATGATGTGGAGGTGCCAACTTCTAATATTTTATTCAGAATAGAACATAAATCACAGAACAAAAGTTTAAACTGAGAAAATGTACCATTTTAAGGGAAAAAATGTTGAATTAGAATTTCATGGTGTCAACAAATCCCCAAAAAGTTCGGACAAGGCCATTTTCACCACTGTGTGGCATCTCCCCTTCTTCTTACAACACTCAACAGACGTCTGGGGACTGAGGAGACCAGTTTGTCAAGTTTAGAAATAGGAATGCTCTCCCATTCTTATCTAATACAGGCCTCTAACTGTTCAATCGTCTTGGGCCTTCTTTGTTGCACCTTCCTCTTTATGATGCGCCACATGTTCTCTATAGGTGAAAGATCTGGACTGCAGACTGGCCATTTCAGTACCCGGATCCTTCTCCTACGCAGCCATGATGTTGTGATTGATGCAGAATGTGGTCTGGCATTATCTTGTTGAAAAATGCAGGGTCTTCCCTGAAAGATGTATATAAAGTGAATGGGCACTCTGATAGATGGAGTCACATACAGAATCAATACCAAATTTATCCAATTTATTAATACAATAGAACACTATAAATATAAAATCCTAGCATAGATTACCATATAGAATATAAAATAAAATATAAAACTTAAAATATTAGCACTGTATGGTACAGTAATGTACTAAATAATGTTGACTGATGTTGATCCGACACTTAATATCGTCACAGTTGTTCAATGGGCTTATAAAATGTTCATATAGAAAAAAAGGGAAGAAAAAAGAGAGTCCAAAGTTCCTCAATGTGAATATGAATGGAGATTATTATGCAGACTCACAGTAATCTTGCAGAAAAATGATGATGGTAGTAATTGATATTGTTATTCTCAATATACGATGGTATATGTTGGTGATACCGCACTCAGACGGTTTCTATATAGATCTTTCCCAAGGAAAAAGATTTTTTTGATAAATAACAGCAAGCAGTGATTGCACAGATTTTACTCAGCTCTCGGTATGAGCAGCTATTACTCACAGTTAGCAGCTTCGGTTCGTGGCGTCCCACGAGCTGTCCTTATGTGGTGAGGTTGCTTCTTTATTGAAGATTTTTCATACGGTTGGTATACCGAATCTTTATTCTTTCTATTGGAACACGGCTGTGTGGAACTGTAACACACGCGGTCCCAATATTTGAGCTGACTTCCTTTGGCGTTCCACGTGTCTCCAAATGTACGGAGCTTCAGTGTTTGCTGAAATACCTGCTATGGACCGGTGGTTTGCAGGCTGTGGATTCCGCCGGTGGGTTTCTTTAGTGAAGCGCTTCACTTGTGGGCCATCTAGTCGATGTTATCCAACATATGTCCGGCTATTTGAGTCTGATGACCGAAGGTTACCGCCAGACGCGTTTCGGGGACTGTACTCGTCTCCTTCCTCAGTGGCTGTGTTCGGTCTCTGTATGTGGCCGGATTTTATACGTTTCCTCTCTGGATTGTCTGGAAAAAGTGGACTGAAAATCCATGGTGAGTCAATGTTAGAATGTCTTTGTAATTGGCTCGCCCTGTCAGTGCGGTATATGTGCGTCTTTCTATGATTTCAGAGGGGTCTGTGTCTCTTATTTCTCCAATTTCTGTGCGTTATTTGCAATCAATATATGACATTTGTATAGCTCATTGTATCTAAAATAATAAAATGTTCGAACATTTATTCGGCATTGTAAAACAAGCCAGTAGCAATAAACAGTTTTATACCCTATTCCAGCTGCCATTTGCCAACATGGTTGCTAAATATACCGTACGGACAGTTCCGAAGAATTAAAAGGAATTGCACTGATAGGGATAAATTTGAAGAAGAAGCCATTAAGATGAGGTCAGAATTCCAACTTAAAAATTATCCAGAAAAACTGTTAGATGACGCATTAAACAAAGCAAGAAATTTAGACAGGACTACATTCTTTTCTCCGGACTCAGGGAAAATAAAGAACAAACGAGATGAAGATACACTTCGCATAATACTCCCTTATAATGCACAGCATAAATCCATTGAGAAAATTATAAGGAAACATTGGCATCATATTAAGAAAGATAAAGTGATAGGTTCTCTCATCCCTATGGCCCCTGAGATAGTGTATACCAAAGCTCCAAATTTAGGACTCAAAATAGCTCCCTCAATCAAACATCATAAAAAAGAAAATCAATCGATCAATACATGGCTGAACATGAGTGGCTTCCATAGATGTGGAAGCTGCATCAACTGCAAAAATACATCGTTTCCCAGAAAAACCACCAAAGTGCAATCAACGCAAAACTCATTTGTATGGGAAATAAAAAACTTTTTGACATGCAGCACTTCCAATGTGATTTATTTAATACAATGCACCTGCTCCAAACAATATATTGGAAGAACAAAAAGATCATTGAAAGTCAGAATAGCCGAACATATCAACAACATAAAAAAAGGCTATGAGAAACATACACTATCTAAGCACTTTAAATTGGTGCACAATAAAGATCCCAAACATCTGAGTTTTGTAGCATTGGAACAAATAACATGCGATTGGAGAGGAGGAGACCATGTAGCAAGAATGTCGAGAGCAGAGTCCAGAAGGATTTTTGACTTTGGCAGCCTGGTGCCAGACGGTTTAAACGCCGAACTAGAGATATTCGGCTTCCTATGAAGAGATGGATGCCCTGGTGTGATGGGGGATCACAGTCAGGCTGTTTTTAGCCTAGCACTGTGACCCCCATCACTCAATTATCATTAACATTATAATTATCACAAATGCAGGACTAATTGTAAAAGAATAAAAATACATTTATTTAGGATTTTATAAATATATAGATTTATACCTAACAATTGTATAGGAATATAGCCACCTATAGAGACTCACATAATTTTTGGGACACTTTTGCAATAGATAATTCACAGGTATTCACCTAATAAAAATAAAAAATAATAAAATTAAAACAAAAACAAATTTATAAAAATATAAAAACACAATATAATTATAGTATGCATTAATATATAGTATCATTAATATATAGTATCATGATCACACTACGAGTTGTCACATAATTGATGCACTAGAAATATTTATCAGAAATAGATCTATATTGCCGAGAATTGTTAGAGTATCACTAAACCTGCACTTAATTTTGCATGAAATTAGTCACTGAAAAGTATCCAGATTAAATAGATATCCTATACGATATATATAGCGCTAGATAATAGCTAGCAATTCCAGTTCGGAGAAACAAAGAAAGAGTTTAGATAAAGGTTTATATATTTAAAACGCATACATACCGCAAGACAACCGCAGCGGTAGGAATCTAGGATGAAATAGGAGATCACCAGATAAATAGTTTGGAATATATGGGAAAATGACATGTCCATAATGTCTATGGAGTTTGCCCTCAATGGAAAAGGAACAAATAGAACAACAGAATATAGTAGATAATTAATATACAACTCAAAACCATTTATGAACGAAGACGTGCATGATGTATCTATATCTTTTAAAAAATATTGTTTAAAAACTTTGAGAATTACTGTGTATAAACATTTTATAAATATATATTGCAATGATTTCAGACATTGATCGCATTTTTTATATTGATCTTATATTGATACCTATCCTAGACTGTATTTTACATGAATTGGCAACTTTTTACAATGCCGAATAAATGTTCGAACATTTTATTATTTTAGATACAATGAGCTATACAAATGTCATATATTGATTGCAAATAACGCACAGAAATTGGAGAAATAAGAGACACAGACCCCTCTGAAATCATAGAAAGACGCACATATACCGCACTGACAGGGCGAGCCAATTACAAAGACATTCTAACATTGACTCACCATGGATTTTCAGTCCACTTTTTCCAGACAATCCAGAGAGGAAACGTATAAAATCCGGCCACATACAGAGACCGAACACAGCCACTGAGGAAGGAGACGAGTACAGTCCCCGAAACGCGTCTGGCGGTAACCTTCGGTCATCAGACTCAAATAGCCGGACATATGTTGGATAACATCGACTAGATGGCCCACAAGTGAAGCGCTTCACTAAAGAAACCCACCGGCGGAATCCACAGCCTGCAAACCACCGGTCCATAGCAGGTATTTCAGCAAACACTGAAGCTCCGTACATTTGGAGACACGTGGAACGCCAAAGGAAGTCAGCTCAAATATTGGGACCGCGTGTGTTACAGTTCCACACAGCCGTGTTCCAATAGAAAGAATAAAGATTCGGTATACCAACCGTATGAAAAATCTTCAATAAAGAAGCAACCTCACCACATAAGGACAGCTCGTGGGACGCCACGAACCGAAGCTGCTAACTGTGAGTAATAGCTGCTCATACCGAGAGCTGAGTAAAATCTGTGCAATCACTGCTTGCTGTTATTTATCAAAAAAATCTTTTTCCTTGGGAAAGATCTATATAGAAACCGTCTGAGTGCGGTATCACCAACATATACCATCGTATATTGAGAATAACAATATCAATTACTACCATCATCATTTTTCTGCAAGATTACTGTGAGTCTGCATAATAATCTCCATTCATATTCACATTGAGGAACTTTGGACTCTCTTTTTTCTTCCCTTTTTTTCTATATGAACATTTTATAAGCCCATTGAACAACTGTGACGATATTAAGTGTCGGATCAACATCAGTCAACATTATTTAGTACATTACTGTACCATACAGTGCTAATATTTTAAGTTTTATATTTTATTTTATATTCTATATGGTAATCTATGCTAGGATTTTATATTTATAGTGTTCTATTGTATTAATAAATTGGATAAATTTGGTATTGATTCTGTATGTGACTCCATCTATCAGAGTGCCCATTCACTTTATATACATTTGTCTAACCTGGTGAGTAGGGTGTCGCACTAGTTTGGAGCACCTATACATCACCAACACAGGGGTGAGCCGTCCTATATCTTTCTGTTCTTCCCTGAAAGAGATGACGTCTGGATGGGAGCATATGTTGTTCTAGAACCTGAATATATTTTTCTGCATTGATGGTCCCTTTCCAGACATGCAAGCTGCCCATGCCACACGCACTCATGCAACCCCATACCATCAGAGATGCAGGCTTCTGAACTGAGCGTTGATAACAACTTGGGTTGTCCTTGTCCTCTTTGGTCCGGATGACATGGCGTCCCAGATTTCCAAAAAGAACTTCGAATCGTGACTCATCTGACCACAGAACAGTCTTCCATTTTGCCACACTCCATTTTAAATGATCCCTGGCCCAGTAAAAACGCCTGAGCTTGTGGATCTTGCTTAGAAATGGCTTCTTCTTTGCACTGTAGAGTTTCAGCTGGCAACGGCGGATGGCACGGTGGATTGTGTTCACTGACAATGGTTTCTGGAAGTATTCCTGAGCCCATTCTGTGATATCCTTTACAGTAGCATTCCTGTTTGTGGCGCAGTGTCGTTTAAGGGCCCGGAGATCACAGGCATCCAGTATGGTTTTACAGCCTTGACCCTTACACACAGAGATTGTTCTAGATTCTCTGAATCTTTGGATGATGTTATGCACAGTTGATGATGATAGATGCAAAGTCTTTGCAATTTTTCGCTGGGTAACACCTTTCTGATATTGCTCCACTATCTTTCTGCTCAACATTGTGGGAATTGGTGATCCTCTACCCATCTTGGCTTCTGAGAGACACTGCCACTCTGAGAAGCTCTTTTATACCCAATCATGTTGCCAATTGACCTAATTAGTGTTAATTGGTCTTCCAGCTCTTTGTTATGCTCAAATTTACTTTTTCCAGCCTCTTATTGCTACTTGTGCCAATTTTTTGGGGATTTGTTGAAACCGTGAAAATTTGAATGAACGTATTTTTCCTTTAAAATGATACATTTACTCGGATTAAACGTTTGATCTGTCATCTACTTTCTATTACAAATAAAATATTGACATTTGCCATCTCCACATCATTGCATTCAGTTTTTATTCACAATTTGTTTATTGTCCCAACTTTTTTGGAATCCGGTTTGTAAATTTTGCAGCCTTCGCTGCATCTGTCATTGTGAGATACACCCTTTAAATACTGCTGTGCTATTCTGGTATTATAAAAACACCAATTTAGGGCAAAAATCTTAATTTTGCATCCTTCGTTGCATCTGTCATTGTGAGATACACCTTTTAGATACTGTTCTATTCTGCTATTAAAAAAACACCCATTTAGTGCAAAATACTTAATTTGCGGCCTTGTCTGCATCTGTAAGTGTGAAATTAAAGTGTTATATACTGCTGTCATATTCTGGCATAAAAAAAACACCATTTAGGGCAAAAAACTTAATTTTGCAGCCTTTGCTGCATCTGTCATTGTGAGATACACTGTTAGATACTGTTGTTGTATTCTGTTATTAAAAAAAATTACATTTTTGGCAATATCCTAAATTTGAGAAATATAGGAGCGTCAAATAAGGGATTTGGCCCCGGTCATGTTGCTGCTGGTGGAGCTCCTGTTGCAGGGAAAGGACGTGGTCGTTCTGTGCCAGCTACACGCACAAGTGAAACACCTTCTTCAGGTGGGAGTAGGCGAAAAAACCTTCAGCGGTATTTGGTCAGGCCTAATGCGGCTCTGCGAATTGTGAGGCCAGAACAAGTACAGGCGGTAGCAAATTGGGTTGCTGACAGTGCCTCCAGTTCCTTCACATTGTCTCCCACCCAGTCTCCTGCTGAAAGATCAGAGTTGGCACCTGCAGCCGATGTCCATCAGTCTTTCACCTGACCCCCCTTGCAAATCAGCCAAGCAGTCTGAGCCCCAAGTCATGCAGCAGTCTCTTCTGCTTTTTGATGACTCTGTTAGCAGGGTTTCCCAGGGCCATCCACCTAGCCCTGCTCCAGAAGTGGAAGAGATTGAGTACACCGATGCCCAACCACTTATGTTTCAAGATAAGTACATGGGAGGACCCTCACAGCACGTCTCGGTTGATGATGAAACACAGGTGCCAACTGCTGGGGCTTTCGAAAGTGTGCAGACTGACAAGGAGGGCAGAGGTGAAGACTGGGCGGAAGATGATGTGGAGAACAATGAGGTCTTCGACCCCACATTGAATTAAGGTCATAGGAGTGACTTGTGTAGTTCGGAGGAAGAGGAGGTGGTCGCACAGAGCCACCAGCACAGCAGAAGAGGGAGCAGGGTGCAAAAGCAGAGCGGCCTTCCCCTAGACAGTATGCCTGATACTGCCCACCGCAGCAAGGGAAAGAGCACAGCTCAAAGGAGTTCTCTGGCGTGGCAGTTCTTCAGACAATGTGCTGACGACAAGACACGAGTGGTTTGCACGCTGTGCAATCAGAGCCTAAAGCGAGGCTTAAACATTCTCAACCTGAGCACAATCTGCATGCCCAGGCATTTAAGTGCAAAACACCAGCTGCAGTGGAGTAGACACCTCAAAAACAAAGAAAGGTCTCTGGCTCCTCCTGCTTCCTCTTCTGCTGCAGTCTCGACCTCTTCATCCACCTCTGGAGTGACAGTGCCACCTGCCACCCTGCAAATAGAGTATCTACCAGCAACACCACCATCTGGGTCACCAAGCATCTCCACAATGTCCTACGGAAGCGTTCAGCTCTCCATCTCCCAAACACTGGAGCAGAAGAGGAAGTACCACCCTACCCACCCGCGATTCCTGGCCCTGAATGCCAGCATTTCTAAATTACTGCCTTTTGAAATGCTGTCACTCCATCTGGTGGAGATGAAGAGTTTTATAAGCATTATGGCTGTGGCTGTCTCAGTACATCATGCTCAGCCGCCACTACTTTTTCAGGCGTGCTATTGCTTCCCTGCACAACCAAGTGGGGGACAAAATTAGGTGTGCAATGCACAACGCCATCTGTGGCCAGGTGCACCTCACTAGGGATGCGTGGACCAGTAAGCCCAGTCAGGGACGTTATATCTCCATAACAGCACACTGGGTAAATGCAGTGGCGGCTGAGCCTGAGGCTGATAGCAGTTTGCCGCATGTCCTTCCACCACCGAGGATTGCAGGCTTCATTTTGCCTCCTGTTGCTTCCTACTCCTACTTTGCTTCCTCATCCTCTACCGTCTCCTCATCCGGTCAGCGTAACACCTTCACCACCAACTTCAGCACAGCCAGGCGTGTGCGGTAATGGGCGAAATCTCGTAGCAGCTTTGGGACCAGCCGGTCTGACACATATCCTTTGCCTGTGCTGAATTTGTTGGTGCAGAGATTCCTTAAAAATTACCCCGATATGTCAGAGCTGCTGCATAAAGTGCGGGCCGTCTCTGCGCACTTTCGGCGTTCTCATCCTGCTACTGCTCGCCTGTCAGCGCTGCAACGTAATTTCGGCCTTCCCGCTCCCTGCCTCATATGCGGTGTGCCCACAAGGTGGAACCACCTTGCACATGCTGGCCGGAATGTGCGAGCAGCAGTACGCACGGATGAGTCGCTCTGCGGAACAGCACCACTTCACCGCCAATGACTGGGCCTCCATGCAAGACCTGTGTTCCTTGTTACACTGTTTCGAGTACGCCACCAACATGGTCAGTGCCAATAATGACGTTCTCAGCGTTATTATCCCACTTCTATGCATCCTTGAAAAACGCTGCTGGCGATGATGGAAGAGGATGTGGCACAGGAGGAGGAGGAAGAGAGATCATTTCATAGGGTTTCCGGCCAGTCATTCACAAGTGGCTCCGAGGGTGGGTTCCTGCACCCACAAACGCCAGGTACACAATTGTCCAGCCAGGCACAGTTCTGGAGGATGAGGAGGTGGAGGATGAGGAAGAGGAGATGGAAGAGGAGGAACCATGTTCACAGCAGGGTGGCACCCAGACCAGCTCATGGCCATCACCAGTGGCGTGGCTGGGGGGATACAGAGGACACAGACGATACACCTCCCACAGAGGACTTTTTTTCGTTGCTTCTGGGCAGCCTGGCACACATGAGCGATTACATGCTGCAGTGTCTCCACAACGAGCGCCAAGTTGCCCACATTATAACTTGTGCTGAATACTGGGTGGCCACACTGCTGGATCCCCGTTACAAGGACAACGTACCATCCTTACTTCCCTCACTGGACCGTGATCGTAAGATGCGCGAGTACAAGCGCACGCTGGTAGACGCGCTGCAGGTAACATTCCCCCCTGACAGCGGGGGCAGAATGGAAGCACAAGGCAAAGGCAGAGGAGGAAGAAAAGGTCGCCAATGCAGCTGGGGCACTGCCAGCACCTCAAATGGCAGGGTTAGCATGGCTGAAATGTGGAAAAGCTTTGTCAGCACGCCACAACAACCAGCACCATCAGCTGATATGGAACGTCTTAGCAGGAGGCAGTATTTCAGCAACATGGTGGAACAGTATGTGTGTACACGCGTACACATACTGAATGATGGGTCTGCCCCCTTCATCTTCTGGGCTTGCCCTTTACGCCTTTGAGGTGCTGGCCTGCCCTGCAGCCAGTGTATTATCTGAACGTATGTTTAGCACGGCTAAGCGCAGCCACCTGTCCACAGACAATGTGGACAAACTTACGTTCATTAAAATGAACCAGGCATGGATCCCACAGGACTTATCCGTACCTTGTGCAGTATAGACATGTATACCGGCCATAACCAGCCATTGTTATACTGTAGCGCAATTGCTCATTCTTGTATTTTGGATATTTCACACTCTTTTGGAGTGTACCCTAATAAAAAAAAAATTAAAACCAAAAAACAGTGTTGGCTACCTTGTCCTCCTTCACCGCTGCTTCCACCTACACCGCTACGTCCACCGCCTCCTCAAACTCCTACTCCATATGGACCTCCACCTCATAAACCAAGTTTTTTATTTTTTATTTTTTTTTACGTATTTTATTTTATGTAATTTCACTAATTTGTCTGTTAAATATTCGGGTGAAATTCACCAATTTTTGGGTGAGATATACCACTGCTCTACCTAGTAGACAAATAAAAAAAGTCACTAATTCGTCTGTTACAATTTCGGGTGAAATTCACCAATTTTCTGTGATATACCACTGCTATACCTAGTAGAGAGGTTTAAAAAAATCACAAATTTCTCCTTTACATTTTCGGGTGAAATTCATCAATTTTTCGGTGTGATATACCACTGCTATACCTAGTAGACAGGTAAAAAAAAAAAATCACTAATTTGTCTGTTACATTTTCGGGTGAAATTCACCAATTGTTGGGTGTGATATACCACTGCTCTACCTAGTAGATAGGTTAAAAAAATTCAATAATTTGTCTGTTACATTTTCAGGTGGAATTCACCAATTTTTGGCTGTGATATACCGCTGCTCTACCTAGTTGACAGCTTAATAAGTTTCAATAATTTTTCAGTTACATTTTCAGGTGACAATTAACAATTTTTGGCTGTGATAGACCCCTGCTCTACCTAGTAGACAGGTTAATAAATTTCACACATTTTTCTGTTACATTTTTGGGTTGACATTTTAAAATTTTTGATGTGAATAAACCCCTGCTCTGCATAGGTGACAGGGACCGAAATTTTTAAAAATAATCTGTTCCATTGGTAGGTGACATTAACCCATTTCTGGCAATGAAAAACCCCTGCTTTGCATATGTGACAGGGACTTAAATTTCTAAAATTTGTCTTTAATTGGCCCTTTCATTCGATCCTTCTGCTTTAATAACTTGTCCCACATTTCCGCTTCATCCCATTGCAGCCATTGACCTCCTTTGGAGGAGGTCTCCCTTTCTCACGCTCCCTCTCCAGCGTGGAAACCTGATTTACTGATAACCATGATCAACATGGTAGGCTCAGAAAAGAACATTGAAAGTTGATAGAGAAGATATCCAAATGGATCGTGGACGTCACAGGGACGTGCAATAAGGCAGAAGTTATTTAGAGTCAACAAAGCTGCAGCAGGGCCTCTCCTGGCTAACGTTTCCAAATCCAAAATACCCCAGTGACATTCCCTATAATTTTTTATTATTCATTCCAATAACAGGGTATCTTAAGAGTCCTGTATTGTTATTTATCGTCACTACCTCCCCGTGCGGGGAGTGGGTAATTGCCGCGCACGCCCTTCTTAACTTGGAAGATAATGCTCAATACTTTGTCCCACATTTCCGCTCAATTACATTTATTTTCGTCCATTGACCTCCCTTGGATGTGGTATCCCTTTCTCAGGCTCTGTCTCCGGCCTTGAACCTTGATTCCCCGCCACACGTGATCACCATGGTAGGCGTATAAAAGAACATTGAAAGTTGATAGAGAAGATATTCATTTGGATCGTGGACATCACGGGGACATGCGACATGGTGGAGCAGTATGTGTGCACACTCCTACACGTACTGACTGATGGGTCTGCCCCCTTCAACTTCTGGGTCTCCCCACATGGCCTGAGCTTGCCCTTAACGCCTTGGAGGTGCTGGCCTGCCCTTCAGCCAGTGTATTGTCTGAACGTGTGTTTAGCACGACTGAAGGGGGTTATCACAGGTTATATTTCCCAATGTTTTGGGGTGTACCCTAATTTAAAAAATAAAAATAAATTTAAAACCAAAAAGCAGTGAAGTGTACCTCCTCCTCCTCCACCGCTGCTTTCACCTACACCGCCACATCCACCGCCTTCTCAAGCTCCTACTCCACATGGACCTCGTCCTCCTAGATCAAGATTATTATTATTATTTTTTTACGTATTTTATGTTATTTAAAGTCATTCCCTATTTACTTTTGTTTGCAGAGCACTTGCCATGCTTTTAACTACATTTCAATGCCATTTGCAGCCCTCTAGCCCTTTCCATTACTTTATTACAGCCATTTTAGTGCTCAAAAGTTTTGGTCCCCATTGACTTCAATGGGATTCGGGTTTGGGGTCAAGTTCGGGTCCCGAACTCGAACTACTTTTGTGAAGTTTGGCCAAACCTTCGACCCCGAACATCCAGGTGTCCGCTCAACTATAATCATGATTTATGAGACATGTTATCTAAACTAAATGAGTTAAGCAAACACCTTCAATTGCTTTTGAATGGCTTTTGTCTCAAGATAACGCGATGAGCTAAGAAATTTGAGTTAAGAACTTGAGTGCTAACCCTGCTACATCTGTAGATAAAAATTGGGGCCTATTTGCTGTTTAGCAGTGCAGTGAGATATTTTACAGCCCAGGTTGCCGTGTATTACTGGCAAAATACAAATATATTTGCCGTTTAAGGTTGTACTTTTCTGTTAAAAAGCCTTTTGTGTAAAAATATTAAAAAAAATTAGGGCCTTTTTGCCATTCAACGGTACAGTGAGATATTTTATAGCCCAGTTTGCTGTGTATTACTGGCAAAATACAACTGTATTCGCCTTTCATTGTTGCATTTATTTGTTGAAAAGCCTTTTATGTAAAAAAATAAATAAATTAGGGCCTATTTTCCGTTTAGCGTTGCTGTGATATATTCTAAAGTCCTGTTTGCTGTGTATTAGTGGCAAAATAAAAATAAAAATTGATGTAACATTTGGTTATTTGATCTAACAGTATGTCAATCCGCCACTTCCTCTGATAGGCGGGCAAGTAGCGATGACGAGAGTGACGTGGGAGCTGACCCAGAGACAGGTGAGGAGGAAATCATTGACGTGCAGTCACTACTCGATGATGATGATGTAGCTAATTGCACTTGAGAGCCGGGTGACAAAGGGACTTCATCATCATCTGGAGAAGAGGGTGTAAGCTTGCTCATGAACATGTGGCGTAGCCAGCAAGTCACTACCATGGCCAGGAGTCAGCAGGTTGGCAGCAGTGGGAGGTCGGGAGTCAAACATGCCCATGGTAGACCACACGCTTCCCGGGACTCTACCTGCCCGGGAAGTAGCAGTACAGGGGCTCAAGGAGGCAGAGGAGTAGCAGTCAGTCAGTGCATAGTGTTGGGGATAAAATCACCTACTCGGTGGTGTGGCAGTTTTTGCTGAAGCCACCGGAGGAGGTGAATGTGGCTGTATGTAGAATCTGTGGGCAAAGGGTGGTAATGTTGGCACTACGGCCCTGCGTCAACATATGCAGCATTGCCATAAAGTGGCCTGGGAGAACCGTGGCTCTGATGTGGTGGTCCAGCCTGCAACAGGAACTGCTGCATCACCCAGTGGCATGCACCCTGTTTCTGGCAGTCAAGGCTCCACCACCTCAGCTGAATGGAGCTGTCTGTCCTTCTCATCATCTGCCGGTCCAGATGCTCTTGCTCCTTCTCCTCTGCATCACGCATTCCATAAGCAATCGATTACATAAGTTGAATGTGCTCCTGTCCAAGTTCCTGGTGCTGGAGTCCCTCCCTTTCGAAGTGGTGGACTCTGCACCTTTCAGAGAACTGATGGCTTGTGCATAGCCGAGGTGGAAAGTTCCAAGCCATCATTTCTTTGCCAAAAAGGCAGTACCAGCCCTGCACACACATGTTGAACAGAAGTTGGGCCAGTCCTTGAGACTGTTTGTGTCTGCCAAAGTGCAAGGCAGCGCCGGTGTGTAAAACTGTAACCATGGTCAGGGGCAATACATGTCCTTTACAGCCCAGTGGGTGAATGTGGTTCCTGCACAGCCACACCAGCAACTTGGCCAGGTGACGCTGCTTCCGCCTCCACGTTGCCACGCCGCTGGTCCTGCGACAATGTCCGCTTCTGCCTCCTCATCCTCCACTGTGTCCTCAGACTTCACTGTTGGAACAATTCACAGTGCCCCTCTAGCATACCACATGTGCAGGGCACGGCGGTGTCACATTGTTCTGCACCTCGTTTGCCTGGGCAAAAGGAGTCACACAGGGAGGAACTGCTCCATGTCCTTCAGCAAGAAATCGAATCCTGGTTTTCTCAGCGACAACTGAAAATCGGAAAAAAACAAAATGTAGCAGCACCACGGAAAACAGGGGTAAATACCGTTCTTTATTGTGATGGTGTCAGTCTCGGACTCCCCCAACTTTATATGCACTTGTAAAAAAAACGCAGCACTCTCCAGTCTTGATTTCCTCAAAGCTTTATTCACCAACACTTTGCGACGTTTCGACCTGTGTGGTCGACAAGACTGGAGAGTGCTGCATCAAGGAGGGCTGAGCCATGCGCTCTACATGGCACACGTGTTCAATTTGGTTGTCAAGCAGTTCCTGAAGTCTTCTATCCATCTGCAAGACATCCTAAAATGGCCAGCAAACTTTGCATGCACTTCAGCCACTCGTACACCACAAAGAACACCCTCCTTGAGCTGCAGCGGCAGAACCATGTCCTCCAATATAGGCTGATATGCTATGTTTCCACCCTTTGAAATTCCATCCTCCATCTGTTGGACTGACTGTACGAACAGAGAAAGACAATCAACAATTTCCTGATGATCCAAGCAGACTGGAGTACTCACCTGTGTAACTTCGATGTCAGCCAGTGGCAGCTCATGCGCGACACCCGACGTTTAATCAGGCCCTTTAAGAAGGCCACGTTATTTGTCAGTCGCGAGGACTAAGGGATGAACGATATAATTCCAGTGCTTCATCTCCTGGAACAGATGCTTGTAAATCTGTCTGGTCAGGTGACGGGAGACGTGGCGCCTAGATCTCATGGCCACATGAGCCCTGTGGGGGCTGAACTGGAGGAGGAGGACATTGGAGCACAAGCAATGTCTAGCGAAATCGGGGGTTTGCTACTTTGCTACATAGGTGACAGGACAGGAGGATCAGCAGGAGCAAGAGGGAGATGAGGAAGATGAGTCAGATAACCCAGACACATTGTGGCAGTATGCAGTGTAGATGTAGGCAGGGAGTTCCTCTGAGTCACTTGCGCAAATGGCCCACTGCATGCTCACTTGCTTGTGTAGTGACAGCCGAATTGTCACCATTCAGCAGATGGATGACTTCTGGCTCTCCACCTTGTTGGACTCATGCTACCGGTTCAAAATGGGGGCCTTTTTTAGACCCGCTGAGAGGGAGGACAAACTGAACTACTATAGAGACATCATGTGTGTTCAGTTGGCCACTGCCTATCTGCGCCATCGTCCATCCTCTTGCAGGTCTGCCCGGGGGGGCCCTCTATACTCACATTCCACTGCTGGGGAAGGACCAGCTCCATCAGCAGAAGCCTGAGTCTACAGTCGCTGATGAGCAGCTTTCTTCACCCGCATAGTGAAGAAACTACTCACCGTCACTAGCAGGTAGATATAGAGTAGAACCTTAACCAGCAGGTGGTGGCATACTTGGAATGTACCCTGCCAGCCGACCTTGATTATCCGATGGACTACTGGGCAGCCAAACTGGATTTATGGCTGCAACCGGGCAAGTTTTCCCTAGAAAGGCTGTCCTGCCCGGCCAATAGTGTGGCATCAGAGCAGGTGTTTAGTGCGGCGGGGGCCATAGTTATTCCAAGAAGAACTTGTCTGTCCACCCAAAATGTGGAGAGACTGACCTTTGTCAAGATAAATCAGGCATGGATCAGCCAGGATTTCCACCCACCAATTTCTGTTGCATCAGATTAGATGAATCATGGTGCCACACCAACACTTTGACAAAAGAGACTGGTTTCTTCTGGCTACCTGCATCAGCTACTATTCTGATGCTGCCACCCGCCTGATGCCACACATCTGATGCCAAGTGCTTCTTCTTTCACCCACCATCTTCAGTGTGTACAGGTATTGCCACCCACCTCCACACTATGTTACCTTGCCACTCTGTGGCC
This sequence comes from Bufo gargarizans, assembly GCF_014858855.1. Classification (NCBI taxonomy): domain Eukaryota; kingdom Metazoa; phylum Chordata; class Amphibia; order Anura; family Bufonidae; genus Bufo; species Bufo gargarizans. The sequence continues at coordinate 302,389,788 of NC_058083.1, forward strand.
TCCTGATTCTGCTGCCACCCACAGACTCTGTGATTGGGCCACTCTGTGGCCTTCTCATGCTGCTCCTACCTCCACTCTATGTCACCTTGCCACTCTGTGGCCTCTGATGCTGCCGCAACCTCCACACTCTGTCTTTGTGCCACTCTGCGGCCCCCTGATGCTGCCACCACTTCCAGACTCATTGGGCAAGTCTGTGATCTCCTCATGCTGCTTTCACATTACCACAATGTCATAGGTCCACTCCGTGGACTTCTCATGCTGTTCCCACTCTCCCTTCTACATTGCTGGGACACTATTTAACCTTATTGGCTTGGCTGACATCATTATTTATTTGATCCATGCTCTGATCTGTCAGAAGGAAGGTAAAAGGAGACTCACAACGGATCCTATCTGTGTAGCAGCTGTAAGGCCTGTATGGTCCAATCAGAATTGGTTTGTGATTTGGTAGCCAAAAGCAGGAGTGGGTACAAAACACAGAAGACTTGCAAATATTTCATTCACGTGTCATCTCTGTTTTGGTTCCACTGCTGTGTTTTTGGGCATTAGCAATACTGATGGGTTACTGACCAAATGCTAACCGAGTGAAGGCGGATGCTCCACAGACGGGATCTGTTTTTTGGGGGTTATTGTTCTGACTGAACAGAGTAAGGGCAAAATAATCAGTGATATCCACACACACTTACTGCTGACACCATCTCCACTCTGTCAGAGGGCTCTACTTGTATAAACCTTTAATAGAACAGGTTCTGTAGACATCTATGTGGAATCAGCTGATGACAGTCTAAAAGGAGTGGACTTCTTCTTGGCGCTAACATCGATCTGTAAGGCTGAGTTCACACTCGAGTTATATGGTCAGTTTTGGCCCCGTGACTACCCAAATATGTGATGTGTGCAGTGATTCTAAGTGCGACACCTGTCATTTGCATGTCATACAGACTCACTTTATTATTTCTCTACAAAAGCAGACTCCCTGCGAATCAAATTTTTGAAAAATTTGCTTATCTCTAGTCATGAATAAAGATTGATTTATCACCTGAGTGGCTGGAATTATAAGTATTTTTTTCCACATTTTTTCTTGTTAGTTAACAATGCTATAGACAGATGTTTGCTGCTAATCTTTTGGAATATAAAAAAAAAAGATCTCAAGACTTGTTAAGTTTTGGTTTGTGCTGTTTTTGATCCTGAGTGTACCTTAGAAACAAATTCTAATTGTTCTGTGGTAGGCTTTTAAGGACCTCTCTCAAAAGCAAAGCTTCAGTTACAACTAAAACTACACCAAAAGGTTGTATTCACCTATAAATATTTTGGTGCAGTTTTGAGCTAAAGCCAGGAGTGTATTCCAGAAGTATGAAGGAATGAAAGACTTTGGCTGGACTCACACATCCTACACATGCTAGTTATTTCTATATGTTAATATAATTATGTTTTATCTATCAACATCTTCATTAATACATGCTCTTGGATCTTCTAAAAAAAATCAATGAAAATAAAATATCCAATAAATATATGCAGTAAAAAGCAATAAAACATAGTGAAGTGACAGCAGGACAGTGTTATATATTATATTGCTGTTATTCATGGTTAAGAACATTTATCACTTTCAAGGATGGAAGCAGATGGAGAAAACATGAATCCATTTTAGTTCAGCTCAGTTTTAAGTGTCCTTGAATTGCACAGTTAATTTCAGTCTAGAGTTGAACCTTAGTTAGTTTTATTTGTATAAACTTTGTATTCTGCATAAAAATCATACATTAATTTAAAATCATTGTATAGCTTTAGCATGTCAGGATATCTTGGACTCCCAGGTCACTGCTGAGAACGATGTTGTCCGAGTAGAAGGCAATTATTCCAGACTGACAATAATACGCACCAAAAATACGATTTTAGAGGAAAAATTGTTAGGAAACATTTTTTCCTGTATATTTACTTGTATGTAAAGTGCAAGTGCTGCCAAAAATTACAAGAAAGAATCACTCTGATACAACCTGTATATCACATAATGGAGGGCCTCATTCACATTGTGGTACAATTATTCAGGTAGTGGGACTCCTACACTCATAAAGCCTATGCACTAAGTGAAAGGGCTGCCAAAAATTACAAGGAACCAACACTCCAATACACCCTTTGTTACACATAAAGGAGGGCATCATAAACAGCCTTGAAAAATTATGATTGATGGCCTGCTGGTGGCCCTCAAAAACATTTGGAGCAAGGGCTTGCTGATCTGACCATCTAAAACATTATGGGCGAGGACCTGCTGCTGCTTTGGTGAATCTAGATAACCTGGGACTGATCGCACATCCCCATTCGGATGTCTGCCTTATCAACTTTCGATGTTATTTTCAGCCCAAACCATGTAAACTGGGGAATCATGGTTCGATTCCGGAGAGGGAGCCTGAGAAACAGCTTTGGCTACCACATCCAAGCAAGGCAGCATGGGCGCAAATTACCTATTAGGTATAATTTGGCGAGTGAGCTAACCCTGTAAAAGAATGTAGGTGAAGGTCTGCTGGTGAGCTGACCCTCTAAAAAATTATATGCGAGGGCCTGCTGGTGAGCTGACCCTGTAAAACATTGTAGGTGTAGGGCCTGCTGGTGAGCTGAGCCTTTAAAAAATATGCAAGGGCCTGCTGGTGAGCTGACCCTGTAAAGCATTATATGCGAAGGCCTGCTGGTGAGCTGACCCTCTAAAAAATTATATGCGAGGGCCTGCTGGTAAGCTGACCGTGGAAAACATTGTAGGTGTAGGGCCTGCTTGTGAGTTGACCCTTTAAAATATATGCGAGGGCCTGCTGGTGAGCTGACCCTGTAAAACATTATATACGAAGGCCTGCTGGTGAGCTGACCCTCTAAAAAATTATATGGGAGGGTCTGCTGGTGATCTGACCCTGTAAAACATTGTAGGTGAGGGGCTTGCTGGTGAGCTGACCCTGTAAAACATTATATGCAAGGGCCTGCTGGTGAGCTGACCCTGTAAAACATTGTAGGTGAGGGCCTGCTGGTGAGCTGACCCTGCATAACATTATATGTGAGGGCCTGCTGGTGAGCTGACACTTAAAAAAATTATATGCAAGGGCATGCTGGTGAGCTGAGCCTGTAAAACATTATATGCAAGGGCATGCTGGTGAGCTTAGCCCGTAAAACATTATATGCAAGGGCCTGCTGGTGAGCTGACCCTGTAAAAAATTATATGCGAGGGCCTGCTGGTGAGCTGACCCTGTAAAACATTATATGCGAAGGCCTGCTGGTGAGCGGACCCTTTAAGAAATTATATGCGAGGGCCTGCTGGTGAGCTGACCCAAAATTATATGGGAGGGCTTGCTGGTGAACTGACCCTGTCAAACATTGTAGGTGAGGGCCTGCTGGTGAGCTGACCCTGTAAAACATTATATGCGAAGGGCATATATGCAAGGGCATTATATGTGACGAATTAGCATGTGTTGATATGATGGAAAAGGAGAAGGAGGATGAGAAAAGGAAGATTCAACCATATACCCTTGTTTGTGGTGGAAGAGGTGCATGGGAATACTGTGTATTCATTACATTATAAACAATACATTTAAGGTGCCTTTGTGTTCATCAGCTTTCGTCTGGTGGAGTCAAGAAGTCAAGGTCAATACAGGCCTTGTTCATTTTTATAAGAGTCAACCTGTCAGCATTTTCAGTTGACAGGTGGATACGCTTATCTGTTATAATGCCACCAGCAGCACTAAATACCAGCTCATAAAAAACACTGGTGACAGGGCAGGCCAGCACCTCCAAGGCATAGAGTGCCAGTTCGTGCCACATGTCCAGCTTGTGCTGAGGAGACGAATTGAGAGTGGTCTGGCTATCACCCTGTGTAATGTCTTCCCCCATTTCCACTTTTTCCACATGCAAAGCGTCTTCCTTAATTCTGAGCAGCGAGCGTTTGAGTAGACACAGAAGTGTGATGGTTACGCTGATAATAGCGTTATCCCTGCTCACCATCTGTGTTAATTCCTCAAAGTTTCTTAAAACCTCACAGAGGTCAGACATCCATGCCCACTTCTCGCTTGTGAATAGCGGAAGCCGATTGGAAAGGTGACAACCATGTTGCAGCTGGTATTCCACTCTGCTGCTCACAAAGCCTGGCCAACATGTGGAATGTGGAGTTCCAGCGCGTGGTCGCGTCGCACAATAGACGAGGAGCTGGCAATTTCAAATGCTGCTGCATCGTTGACAGATGAGCTGAGACTGTCGATGACTTGCAGAAATGTGCACACATGTAGCGTACCTTCACCAGTAGCTCAGGCAAATTGGGGTAGGTTTTGATAAACCACTGAACCCCAAGGTTGAACACGTGGGCTAGGCAAGGGATGTGTCTAAACTTTCCGAGCTCCAAACAGACAAAACCATGCCTGGTTTTAGGTTGAGTGGCGAGAGCAACGGCTAAGTCTGGTCTCTTACCCCCTGCCACAGCTCTGCGGCGGTGTGCTGTTTGTCCCCTAAGCATATCAGCTTCAGCCTGGCCTGTTGCCGCTTCCCCACATCAGTGCTACACTGCTTCCAGCTACCGACTGATGACTGACTGGTGCTGCACGCGGATAATTCGGAGATGGAAGTAGAGGAGGAAGCGGAGGATGAGAAGTGGGGTTTGGATCCGCTAACATAGGCGCTGGCAGAAACTCTGATCGACATAGGGATGCAATCCTTGGCGTCTGTGGCACCTGTGCCATCTCAGGATATGACTCGCTCCCGACCTCCACAACATTCACACAGTGTGCCGTTAAGGAAATTTTGTGTCTTTGGCCGAATGCACTTGTGCATGTGTCAGTGGTTAAGTGGACCTTCCAAGTAGCTGCATTGGTCAGGGCACATGTGATGTTACAGGACTAGAGATGGCCTTGCAGTTTGCCCGGTGGTCGTTTCGCGGCGAACATTGCTTGTTCGCTGTTTGCCGAACATGCAAACATATGGCGATGTCCGCCGGCGCCACATTCTTTACATTGTGCAGAACTTTGACCCATGACGCATCCATCAGGTGGTACAGGACAGTCAATTGAGACATTTAAGCACATGGACACACCACCTACCCTATAAATAAACCCAATCTGGCCGCTATTTTACATTCTGCTTTTTGCCAGTGTATTAAGAGGTTGCTATGTGGAGCAGGGACAGACTGTTAGAGAGTATAGAGACACCAAATGTTAGATAATTGGGCCACAAAAGTCCTTTTAAGAACTGGTATAGGAGTGCTATCGATAGGTGTGACATACTGAGGGGTGTAATATACTTATAATATACTTTCTAGCGTAGAAAGTATATTATAGTGCATTTGTATTGTGCAGCAGTTGTGTGCAGTTCTGCTGAGATACTACAGCTATACAGAGAGAAAAAATGCCATTGGAAAAACTAATTGCAACTGGTGTGATAAACCAGTTTCCCCCCAAAAAATCTGATTGAGGCAGAGGTGTGATATACCTATAATATAATTTCTATATAGTGCATTTGCATTGTGCAGCATTTGTGGGGTTCTGCTGAGATACCGCAGCTTTACACAGGAACAAACAATATTGGAAAAACTAATTGCAACTGGTGTGATATACCAGTTGCCCCCAAAAAATCTGATTGAAGCAGGGGTGTTATAAACCTATAATATAATTTCTATATAGTGCATTTGTATTGTGCAGCATTTGGTGCGGTTCTGCTGAGATACTGCAGCTATACAAAGAGACAAACGCCATTGGAACAACTAATTGCAACTGGTGGGATATAACAATTGCCCCCATAAAAATCTGATTGAGGCAGGGGTGCAATATACATAGAATATAATTTCTATATAGTGCATTTGTATTGTGAAGCATTTGTGTGCGGTTCTACTGAGATATCACAGCTTTACAGAGGGACAAACGTCATTGGAACAACTAACTGCAACTGGTGTGATATACCAGTTGCCCCCCAAAAAGTTGTGATCTAGGCAGGGGTGCGATATACCTAGAATATAATTTCTATATAGTGCATTTGTATTGTGAAGCATTTGTGTGCGGTTCTACTGAGATATCACAGCTTTACAGAGGGACAAACGTCATTGGAACAACTAACTGCAACTGGTGTGATATACCAGTTGCCCCCCAAAAAGTTGTGATCTAGGCAGGGGTGCGATATACCTAGAATATAATTTCTATATAGTGCATTTGTATTGTGCAGCATTTGTGTGCGGTTCTGTTGAGATACCGCAGCTATACAGAGGGACAAACGTCAATGGAACAACTACTTGCAACTGGTGTGATATACCAGTTGCCCCCCAAAAAGTTGTGATCTAGGCAGGGGTGCAATATACCTAGAATATAATTTCTATATAGTGCATTTGTATTGTGCAGCATTTGTATGCGGTTCTGTTGAGATACCGCAGCTATACATAGGGACAAACGTCACTGGAACAACTAATTGCAGCTGGTGTGATATAACAGTTGCCCCCCCAAAAATCTGAGGCTGGGGTGCGGTATACCTAGAATATAATTTCTATTTAGTGCATTTGTATTTTGCAGCACTTGTGTGCGGTTCTGCTGATATACCGCAGTTATACAGAGGGACAAACGTCATTGGAACAACTAATTGCAACTGGTGTGATATACCAGTGGCCCCTCCAAAAAACTGATTAAGGAGTTCTATATACCTGCTTCCACAAATACTGCTCTTCAATATGGACTTTGTCACAGGGTCATTTTGAAAATGACTGGCAGAGGAAGAGGCAGGCAATTCCTCAGGGGTGGTAGTGTTCGGGCACGTACACCAGGCCAAAGCCTAAGCGGGAATTTGAAGAAGGTGCGTGCGATTATGTCAAAAGACGTACCATAGTTGGTTAAGTGGCTCACTCAGCCTTCCGCTTCTGCACCCTCCTCATCCTCTGTATCTGCACACTCCTCGCTTTCTGCTCTGTGCACCCACAAAGACACCAACACTACCACCACCACCATAGCCACTCGAATCAGAGGAACTATTTTCCCATTAATACATAGAACTTACCGATGCACAGCCATTCTTGGCATTGGATAAGGAAGAGGAGGTAGCAACGGCCACCACACAGCGTTCTGACGACAGTACCCAGATCAGCCCAAGGAGGGAGGTCCCCGCTCTTGCTCCCTACTCCGAGATTTTTAATGTCAGTGGTGGTGAAGGTGACGATGAGGATGTGTTGATGGATGTCACGTGGGTGCCAACAAGAGAGGAAGAGGAGGGGAGCAGGGGTGGGATTCAAAATTTTTAACAGGTTCCCTACTCAAAAGCAGACACGCAGCATCAAGACACACGTTAACATATACATACACCATATATATGCAACTCACATACACACAAATACACCATATACATGGTGCACATACATAAATATACTATATATACACTACACACACATACCACCCAACTAATGAGCTAAACTACCAGTGGCGTGCAAAGCAATAGAAGCGAACATCTCCAGCTGCCCTGACGTTGCCAGAGCACCAAAAATGGTCTCAGCCGGTAACACAGTTCTCCGATCCAGTTGTAATATTAACAACCAGATCTGGAGAAATGGAGGGAACTAGCTGAATCCCATGCCATTCTTGCCCTGCACTCATGCTCATGTTGGGGGGCCAGAGGGGTGAAGACAACGATATGTCCGGTTTCAGCTCTGAACCCAGACAACCCCTTTAATAAATGACCCCCAATGTTTTAATGGTGAGTTTTGTTATCTATTTTGGGATTATATCACATACTAGCTGAAGGACCCTACTTCGCACGGGTATTCCTGCAAGAATGACGCCCCTCTAGGCACCTTATGGCTCATTTGCATACCAAATAAACTGGATTTTCAAAAGTTGAGTTGGGTTTTAATCCATAAAGGGCATAAATCACCTAACAATCCTATATTTTTTTTGAACAACATGATTTAAAACATCCAGTGTGTGTATACGATTAGGTATGATGTTGTATCGATCAGGTAGTGTAAGGGTTACGCCCGCTTCACGGAGATTGACAGACCAAACTCCCCTTTTAATGCACCGCAAACAACCACAAACAGTCCATTTGCCCAACCACAAACTCCCCATTTGCACAAGGTTGGATACCAAGCTAGCCATGTCCCGTTGATGTCATTGAAGGTTTCTTCCTCCACCCAGACACGTACAACACCAAGGGTCCCCGAAAGGTGAATTGAATTGATTTTTCGAATGGGGAGATGGTTAAAAAAACGCTGGCTCCCTCCCCTTTGTTTGAATCCACGGTCACTGCGTCTGCGCCATGCAATTTACTCTCACACCCGATATGAGTCACTGGCTTGCAACTGCGATTATATTTATTACAGAGAAATAATATAAATTGACTTTAGTTTTATCTGCAAGGTATTGTGACACCCTGTAACGGTATGAGTGGTGTGCACACAGTACAGTCTGTGGGCCTGCAGCCTCTGTGGGGATTCGCTTTGGTAGGCAGGGTAAGCGGACGCAGTTCAGAGGCAAAAACAAGGTTTTAAATCAAAGTTCAGTGTTTATTCACACATAGCAAGAAAACAAGCCAAAAGAAAGTGTTCAGTTTTGGTGCCTGTTCACACCACACAAAGTTCACAGTGCAAAAAAGACGTCACCTGGTCAGCAGATGATTTTCACCCAGAGTCCGCAGCAGTCTTTAGTGGCCTGTTTCCCCAGCCTATGGCTCACACAAACAGATGCCTCAGTGTCTCCAAACCACAGACTCCTCAGCTCCTCTGACATGGAGGATAATCCACCACCTGAACATGCTGGCTGGGTTTTTTATATTCCAGCCAAAACCCGGCCTGGAACCGTGGGGAACAGCCACCCACCCTGCTCTTTGGCTGCTCCCAATAAGAACCGGCCCGGATTGGCTTTACAGCCATTCTAACAGTTGAAGTGTCAGATTGCACTACAGACCTGACACTTCAGGAAAAAACCCGGTTCTTACCTCACCGAGGCCAGGAACCTCGGTGACACGTATCTTCCGTCAAAGACGGCTCCTTGTTCCTTCTTACATACCTCCCCCCTTTGTTCAACCCTGAGGGGGTGAACACTTGCCAGACAGTGTACGCGGGATAGGGCATCCGCGTTTCCCTGTAACCTGCCTGCCCTGTGTTCCACGGAAAACTTAAAATTTTGCAAAGATAAGAACCACCTGGTGACCCGAGCATTCCTCTCTTTGGCCTGGCTCATCCATTTCAAAGGGGAGTGGTCGGTCACCAGACGGAACCTTCTCCCCAAAAGGTAGTAGCGGAGAGACTCGAGTGCCCACTTGATGGCCAGGCACTCTCTCTCCACTATACTGTACCTAGTCTCGGCTGGGGTGAGCTTCCAGCTGAGGAAGACAACGGGATGCTCCTCCCCGTCAATATCTTGAGATAGTACCGCACCGAGACCTACCTCGGATGCATCGGTCTGCACTATAAACTCCCTTTTGAAGTCGGGCGTCACCAAAACCGGGGACCCACACAGGGCCGACTTCAAAGCGGAGAAAGCCTTTTCCGCCTGCTCATTCCAGTGGACCGTCACTGACTTGCGTCCCTTCAAAAGGCCTGTCAATGGTGCGGCGACTGTAGCAAAATTGGGGACAAACCTCATATAGTACCCCACCATACCCAGGAACGACTTTACTTGCCGAGTAGAGACAGGTCGGGGCCAATTCCTAATTGCCTCAATTTTGTTCACCTGAGGTTTGATCACTCCGCGCCCAATGACATACCCCAGGTACTTGGTCTCTTCTAACCCTATCGAGCACTTTTTGGGGTTAGCGGTTAAGCCAGCCTTCCTAAGGGAGTCCACTACAGCCTGGACTTTAGGTAAGTGACTTTCCCAGTCGGTGCTATGGACAACGATATCGTCCAGGTACGCTGAAGCGTATCGACGATGTGGACGGAGTACAATATCCATTAACCTTTGAAACATGGCGGGAGCGCCATGTAGACCAAAGGGTAATACCTTGTACTGATACAGCCCCTCTGGCGTGACGAAAGCCGTTTTTTCTTTGGCAGTCTCCGTCAAGGGAACCTGCCAGTACCCTTTGGTGAGGTCCAACACAGAAAAATACCGGGTTTGGCCCAACTTTTCAATAAGCTCATCCACTCGGGGCATGGGATACGCGTCAAACTTGGACACCTCATTAAGTTTGTGGAAGTCATTACAAAACCGCAATGTCCCGTCTGGCTTGGGTATTAATACTATCGGACTGGCCCACTCACTTTTTGACTCCTCGATGACACCCAGCTGGAGCATTAGCTGCACTTCCTCCGTGATGGCTTGTCGCCTAGCCTCGGGTACCCGGTACGGTTTTAACCGGACTTTCGCCTGAGGCTCAGTGACAATGTCATGCCGGATTACGGACGTGCGTCCAGGGAGGTCTGAGAACACATCCGTATTCCGACTAATGAACTCCCTGGCTTCCTGAGCCTGTTTAGAGGAGAGGCTGTCAGCAATTTTCACTGTGACAGCCGCTTCCCCTGCTTCAGACTGAGGGGCCAAAACCGCTTCCCCTAGGAACCCTGGTCGTGGGCTGTCTTCCGTACAGGTTTCCCTTTCCTTCCACGGCTTGAGCAGATTCACATGGTACACCTGCTCCGGCTTTCGCCTCCCTGGCTGGTGTACTTTGTAATCTACTGGTCCAATTTTCTCTAGTACCTCGTAGGGCCCCTGCCACCTAGCTAGGAACTTACTATCTACCGTTGGTACCAGAACCAACACCCGATCACCCGGGTTAAAGTTTCGGACCCGAGCCTGCCGATTATAGACCCTACTCTGGGCTCGCTGCGCTGCCTCCATATGCTCCCTAACCAGAGGTAACACTGTTTCCATCCGTTCCTGCATCTGGGTGACATACTCAACTACACTTTTGTGCGGTGTGGTTTGTTGTTCCCACGCCTCTTTGGCGACGTCTAATAAACCACGAGGGTGTCTGCCGTATAGTAGTTCGAAGGGCGAGAACCCAGTAGAGGCCTGGGGCACTTCTCGCACTGCGAACATGAGATAGGGCAGAAGAAGGTCCCAGTCCCTCCCATCCTTAGACACCACTCTTTTCAGCATATTTTTTAACGTCTGGTTAAACCTCTCTACCAGGCCATCCGTTTGCGGATGATACACGGATGTCCGTAACTGTTTTATTTGGAGCAACTTACAGAGTTCCCTCATGACCTTGGACATAAATGGGGTCCCTTGGTCCGTTAGAACCTCCTTAGGCAGACCCACTCTCGAAAACATTTCCATTAACTCCTTAGCTATGAGTTTGGCTGACGTATGACGCAGAGGCACCGCCTCCGGGTACCGCGTGGCGTAGTCGAAGATGACCAGGATGTGCTGGTGCCCTCTAGCTGACTTCGGTACTGGGCCTACAAGATCCATAGCGATCCGCTCGAAGGGAACCTCAATAATCGGGAGAGGGACCAGAGGACTACGGAAATGTGGCTGGGGGCTGGTTATCTGGCAGGTTGGGCAAGACTTGCAAAACTCTTCTACCTCTCTGAACACACTGGGCCAGTAAAACCGCTGTAAAATCCGGTCCTGCGTTTTCTGCTGGCCCAGGTGTCCCCCAAGAACATGTTGGTGGGCTAATTTCAACACGAGCTTGCGATATGCCTGGGGCACCACCAGCTGTTCAATATGTTCACCCCGTAGTTTATTTACCCGGTACAGCATCTCCTGTTGAACCACAAAACGGGGGAACATAGATTCGGCCCCCGGTTGTTGCGGCTCACCCTCAACTACTACCACATTTTCCCAGGCTCGAGATAGAGTCAGATCCTGGTGTTGTGCTGTACCGAAATTATCCCTAGAGACATTGAGGTCTGCCAGCTCAGGACCCGGCGGCAAATCCTCTACGTCTCCCACCATCACACTTAACGGGGTTGTCTCCCCCTCTTCCACCGAAGTGGCGGTCACCCCTACTGCTGGTCCTTCTGACTCCGGTTCCCAAGGTTCTGGCCTCCCCCCTGAGTCAGGCCACTCTGCTAGGGGTACATCTGTCTCCCGGGTATCTTTCGTATCCGGCCAGAGTGCCGGGAACCTGGGGAAGTCTCTCCCAATGATCAATTCATATGGTAGCTTTGTGGCGACGGCCACCTCATGCATCCACCTGCCGGCCACCATTGACAGAGAGACCAGGGCGGTGGGATACTCCTTTAAGTCCCCCTGTATGCAAACAACACCGACTCTTCGGCCAGTATACTCAGCCGGCCGCACCAGGGCAGCTCTTACCAGGGACACCAGGCTCCCTGAATCCAGCAGAGCCACCGCCAGAGTGCCCCCCACTTCCACCTGGCACAGGTGGCTACTGTCCATAGTCTCTGAAGTTCCTGTGGCACACAACATCCTGGCATATAATGAGTGGCGGAAGCCATAGTTGGTGTCCATGGGTTCCCCCCGATGGGGACAGTCAGCCCTTATGTGTCCAGGCTCCTGACAACGCCAGCAGACCACCGGGTTTGGGTCGGCAGGGGGTACATCCCGGGTGGGTCTAGCTGGCACCGGCCGCCGGGTCTGGGGTGGAGTTTTCCAGGGTTTGACTGGCCCCTTCCCAAAAGAACCCCCCTGTAGATTTCTGGTGGCCTCATAGCGCTCCACCAGGTCGACCATCTCCAGGGCATTATTCGGAGACACCTGGCCGATCCAGTGCTGGAGAGGGTACGGCAAAGCTCTCCAAAACACATCCGCCAACAGCCGATCCAACATAGCAGTGGGAGTCAACATGTCCGGCTGCAGCCATTTTTGCAAACGGTGCAGCAGATCATAATATTGTGGTCTAGCGGGTTCAGCCGGGTTAAATTCCCACTGATGCACCCTCTGGGCCCGGACCAATACATTCACCCCGAGTCTCGCCAGGATCTCACCTTTTACTGTTGGGTAGTCGGCCGCCTGATCATCGGGGAGATCAAACAATACTTGCTGGGGACCGGACGCCAGGAACGGAGCAACAACCTCAGCCCACTGGTCTCGGGGTAACTTTTCCCTCACGGCCACTTTTTCGAAGACCGCCAGATAGGTCTCGACGTCATCCGAGGGGGTCATCTTCGGAATCGCCGCGCGGACAGCTTTCCGGGCATCGTGGACATTCTGGGACGCTCCTGACGCCTGCAACGCCATCACATGTTGCAATAGCAGCTGGTTCGTTTCTTGTTGCTGCTTGTTAGCCTCCCGCTACTGCAAGTTAGCCTCCACGAGGGCCTTCACGACCGCCTCCATTTTGTCAGGGGATACGGGTCGTAACCTTGCCGGCTTAATGTAGGACATGCACTTGTGCCCGGATAAACAAAAACTTTTCGGCCTTCAGGCCTGCCTCACTGCGTTTGCCCGCATCCGACACCAAATGTGGGGATTCGCTTTGGTAGGCAGGGTAAGCGGACGCAGTTCAGAGGCAAAAACAAGGTTTTAAATCAAAGTTCAGTGTTTATTCACACATAGCAAGAAAACAAGCCAAAAGAAAGTGTTCAGTTTTGGTGCCTGTTCACACCACACAAAGTTCACAGTGCAAAAAAGACGTCACCTGGTCAGCAGATGATTTTCACCCAGAGTCCGCAGCAGTCTTTAGTGGCCTGTTTCCCCAGCCTATGGCTCACACAAACAGATGCCTCAGTGTCTCCAAACCACAGACTCCTCAGCTCCTCTGACATGGAGGATAATCCACCACCTGAACATGCTGGCTGGGTTTTTTATATTCCAGCCAAAACCCGGCCTGGAACCGTGGGGAACAGCCACCCACCCTGCTCTTTGGCTGCTCCCAATAAGAACCGGCCCGGATTGGCTTTACAGCCATTCTAACAGTTGAAGTGTCAGATTGCACTACAGACCTGACACTTCAGGAAAAAACCCGGTTCTTACCTCACCGAGGCCAGGAACCTCGGTGACACGTATCTTCCGTCAAAGACGGCTCCTTGTTCCTTCTTACACCTCTCACACACGGGCAGGCAACTGCAATATATATATATATATATATATAGAAGAAAAATGGCGGCACTGGCTATAGATGAGTGAGGTAGGGTGCACGTTCCTAAGAATAGACTTCTTACCCCGCAATAAAATCCAGAAAATGGACGGCACTCCAGTAAGATGAAAAAAATCGGTGATACCTTTATTCAACCATCAACCTCCCCGCCCATTTACTCTCCTCCTCTCTCCTTTTCCACTGCACCCGCTACGAATTTGACCGCGCAGCCGCAGTGGAAAAGGAGAGAGGAGGAGAGTAAACGGGCAGGCAGAGGCACACGAAGGGCAGGGTTATGAGCCGTTGAGGAGGTGCTGCCTGGGGCTTGGACGATTGAGACGCCGCTGAAAGAAAACTCCATTAGATACAACAAAGGTACTGTTTTTAAGTTCTCGTGGCACATATAACGCTATTTGTTCAGTCTAATATGCTCAAATGTGGTGTCAGACTCCCTTTAAGGACCAGGCCATTTTTTGCAAATCTGACAAGTGTCACTTTATGTGGTAATAACTTTAAAATGCTTTTACTTATCCAGGCCATTCTAAGATTTTTTTGGTCACATATTGTACTTCATGACACTGGTAAAATGGAGTAAAAAAAAATAGTTTTTATTTATAAAAAAAATACCAAATGTACCAAAAATTTTGAAAAATTAGCAAATTTCAATTTCTCTACTTTTATAAGAGATAGTAATACCTCCAAAAATAGTTATTATTTTACATTTCCCATATGTCTACTTCATGTTTGGATCATTTTGAGAATGCCATTTTATTTTTTGGGGACGTTACAAGGCTTAGAAGTTTAGAAGCAAATCTTGACTTTTTTTTAGAAAATTTCTAAAACCCACTTTTTCAGGACCAGTTCAGGTCTGAAGTCACGTTGTGAGGCTTACATAATAGAAACCACCCAAAAATGACCTTATTTTACAAACTACACCCCTCAAGGTATTCAAAACTGATTTTACAAACTTTGTTAACCCTTTAGGTGTTCCACAAGAATTAATGGAAAATAAACATAACATTTAACTTTTCTGGCAGATTTTCCATTTGAATCCATTTTTTTCCAGTTACAAAGCATAGGTTAACAGCCAAACAAAACTCAATATTTATGGCCCTGATTCTGTAGTTTACAGAAACACCCTATATGTGGTCTTAGCTGCTGTACGGACACGGCAGGGCGCAGAAGGAAAGGAATGCCATATGGTTTTTGTAAGGCAGATTTTGCTGGACAGTTTTTTTGACACCATGTCCCATTTGAAGCCCCCCTGATGCACCCCTAGAGTAGAAACGCCAAAAAAGTGACCCCATTTTGGAAACTACAGGATAGAGTGGCAATTTTGTTGGTACTATTTTAGGGTACATATGGCTACTCTATATTACACTTTTTGTGAGGCAAGGTAACAAGAAATAGCTGTTTTGGCACCGTTTTTATATTTTGTTAACATTCATCTGACAGGTTAGATCATGTGGTATTTTTATAGAGCAGGTTGTCACGCACGCGACAATACCAAATATGAATACTTTTTGGGTTATTTGTTTCAGTTTTACATAACAAAGCATTAAAAAAATTATAATAATATTCTTTAGTGTCTCCACATTCTGAAAGCCATAGTTATTTTTTGAGCGACTGTCTTGTCTAGGGGCTCATTTTTTTTCGGGCTGAGATGACGGTTAGATTGGCACTATCTTAGGGTGCGTATGACTTTTTGATCGCTTGCTATTACACTTTTTGTGATGTAAGGTGACCACATTTTTTTTTTTCTTATATAATTTTTTTTTACGGTATTCACCTGAGGGGTTAGGTCATGTGATATTTTTATAGATCAGATTATTATAGACGCGGCGATACCTAATATGTCAACTTTTTTATGTAAGCTTTACACAATGATTTCATTTTTGAAAAAATAAATAAATCATGTTTTACTGTCTACATTGTCTGAGAGCCATAGTTTTTTCAGTTTTTGGGGTGATTATCTTGGGTAGGGTATGATTTTTGCGGGATGCGATGACAGTCTGGCAATATTTTGCGGTGCACATGAATTTTTGATCGCTTGCTATTACACTTTTTGTGATGTAAGGTGACAAAAAATGGCTTTTTTTACACCTTTTTTTTTACGATGTTCACCTGATGGGTTAAGTCATGTGATATTTTTATATAGCAGGTTCTTACGGATGGGGCGATACCTAATATGTATAATTTTTTAAATCTACTTACGTTTTACACAATACCAGCATTTTTTAAACAAAAAAAAAATATGTTTTAGTGTCTCCATATTCTGAGCCATAGTTTTTATTTTTTTGGGGGGCGATTGGCTTAGGTAGGGGCTCATTTTTTGCAGAATGAGGTGATGGTTAGATAGGTACAATTATGGGGGGCATATGCCTTTTTGATCACTTGGTGTTGCACTTTTTGTGATGTAAGGTGACAAAAATGACTTTATTTTACACCCTTTTTTTAATGGTATTTATCGGACAGGGTGGATCATGTGATATATTTATAAAACAGGTCATTACGGACACGGCAATATCTAATATGTGTGGGTTGTTTTTTTTATTATAAAATAAGGGGAAAGGGGCATTTTTTTTTTTACTTTATTAATTTTAGAACTTTATTAATTTTATTAAAAAAACATATTTTTTACTTTTTTCTTTACTTTATTTCTGATGTTCACTTTTGGGGGTCTGATTCCCTCTGCAATGCATTACAATATATCTGTATTGTAATGCATTGCCTGTTAGTGTATTACACAGAGTAATGCACTAACAGGTTGCCTAGGAGACCCAGCCTGAGGCTGGATCTCCTTGGCTCCCATAGAAGTCAGTTCCCGATTCCATGCAAGGCATTGGGCAGCCTCTGTATGGCATTGGGCTGCCTTCTGAGACATCGAGTCCCCACCACAGCACCGCGGGGACTCGATGCGCTCCATCAAACACAGCATAGAAGGGCATAGAAGGGGTTAATCAGTCACAGGACCCCCTCGGCATTGACCCAGGGTGCCTGCTGATTGATTTCAGCAGGTACAAAGTTCCGATCACAGTCCGCTGCGCGGCAGTGATCGGAAATACACAGGGCGTACAGGTACACCCCTGTTTCCGTAAGAGGTTAAAGGGGACCTGTCACCAGGATTTTGTGTATAGAACAGAGGACATGGGTTGCTAGATGGCCGCTAGCAGATCCGCAATACCCAGTCCCCATAGCTCTGTGTGCTTTTATTGTGTAAAAAACCTGATTTGATACATATGCAAATTAACCTGAGGTTAATTTGCATATGTATTGTTTTTTTTTACACACTAAAAGCACACAGAGCTATGGGGACTGGGTATTGTGGATGTGCTACCAGCCATCTAGCAACTCATGTCGTCAGCTCTATAGACAAAATCCTGGTGACAGGTTCCCTTTAATTTGAAGCTCATTTACAGTAGAAACGAGATGTGCAGCTCCTGAGACAATCATTTTAATCCTTCACCGCGTTAATTGGCTTTAAGCACCAATGATTCCAAATAAGTGTTTTAATTACATGTTTAAAATATAACTTTATGCCTGTCCTTATTGCTCCATACACCGCCCATTCCCCGGTACTCTGCCTGCTGCAGTCATCTCTACGGTCACACCTCCTCACATTTCCCTATCTGTTAGAACGTGATGATTATTATTCGTAGATCCGTCCATCCTGTAACGTCATAATTTCTCCATGTACAGATTGCCATCAGAGCTGGTGCTTGCACAATGCATATAAACAAGCAGAGATGCAGTGTAAAGCATGGATCATTGACAGAGATAGAACAAGTATCTTGCATTTTCTGTCCACTGGTATTTTTCTCTGGAGTCTCAGACAGATTATTCAAGGTAGTAAAGGTGTTAACTACCAGCAGCCCTTTATAGAACTGCAGGCTATACTTCCTCTATCTCCCAGGACATGGCTCCTGTCAAATTAGGTGCATAGATGCTTCCATGTCAGCACTCAGCCAATCACAAACCAGCTGATTCAGATAACAGGAAAGGAGGATCGGCACTCTCTGTTAGTCTATAGAATTGCTCTGTTTATTGTCACAACTCACTGAGTTGTGACAATAAACAGAGCAATTCTATAGACCAGCGGTCCCCAACCGCCGGGCCATGGCCCAGGACCGGGCTCTTGAAGATTGTTTGCTGGGCCGCGGCAATACAGAGGAGCGGAGACTCCAGGCCAGGGGCGGGGAAGGGCCGCGGCCACGCAAGTGCATTTTTAAAGTGTGGCGGCCAGGCCCTCCGTATATTTTAAGTGCGGCTGCGCTGTGCTGTCATAATCCCGCAAGACCTGTGACCTCCTGTGGCGGGTCTCGCGAGATTACTGCTGGAATGATGCAGCGGTGAGCCGCAGGCAGAGCCACAGGATTGCGCATCGAAGTGAAGCCCAAACTGAAGCCTGTGTAATCTACCTCCAGTCATATACTTACTTGTTATTTTCTGTCCTCTGAATGCACAATTTTTGGGGCCTGTAGTCCACTGGCCTGCTTTAAAATTGATATCCAATGACCGTGTAATCTAACTCTTGCCACATACTTACTTGTTCTTTTCTGTACGCTGAATGCATTATTTTTGGGGCCTGTAGTCCACTGGACTGCTATAAAAATTATATATAATGATCGTGTAATCTAAATCTAGCCACATACTTACTTGGTCTTTTCTTTCTCCTGAATGAATAATTTTTGGGGCCTGTAATCCACTGCCCTGCTGTAAAATTGATATCCAATGACCGTGTAATCTACCTCCAGCCACATACCTACTTGGTCTTTTCTGTACAGTGAATGCATAATTTTGGAGGCCTGTAGTCTACTGGCCTTCTGTAAAATTGATATCCAATGACCATGTAATCTACCTCCAGCCACATACTTGTTCTTTTCTATATGGTGAATAAATAATTGTTAGGGCCTGTAGTCCACTGGCCTGCTGTAAAGTTGATATCTAATGACTGTGTAATCTACCTCCAGCCACATACTTGTTCTTTTCTATATGGTGAATAAATAATTGTTAGGGCCTGTAGCCTGTATCCCTCAGTACAAATAAGTCTCGCTCCACTGATTCCTGAAAATGGTCAAGAGCCAGAGAGTGGGACTGTGCGGGATAAAAATCACGGTTGTTAGTAACAAAATTGTGAGAAAAATCATGAATAGGCAAAGAATTAGAGAAATCGCGACATTGTTGAAGATGAGAGATGTGAGCAAGTTCCTGGAAGGACAATGGCATGTCATTGGAGACGGTCATCACAGGAGAAATAGGAATAGGAACAGAGTTGGCAGGAGCAAGGGGTTGGAACAGGAACAGAGCTGGCCTCGTTGTGCAAGGGGTTGAATGAGCTAAATATCCCAAGTGTGGAGGTGACCATAGGAGAGTTCTTCTAAATAGAGAATCTTATTGGATTTTTACCATGAATACCTGTGTACCAATGGGTCTTAACCACAGACATGATCTCATCCTGCATTATTGACCCTGATACATTTTTTCTTATAGTCTCTTTTTTTAGTCTCAGAGGTGGAGCTGTTTCTGATTATGTCCACCTGACATGTTTGACCTGCCCCTTATTTAAGGCCAGTGTCTCATATTATTTCGCTGTCATGAGTAAAGATCTGCATTTTGTGATCTGAAACGCGTAGACCTGATGTACATGTCTGGATTTTAGCATCCTTTCAATAAAGCATCTATATGTTATTTGGAAGCTGGATTCCCTCCTTCATTTACATTTCTATCATCGCTGAGTTCCTGGTGAATGTCCGTGCCTCCAATGCAACTTGGGACCAGGTGAGCCTCGGCAACTGTATTTATTGGATTTACTTGTTCTTTTCTGTCCGCTGAATGCATAATTTTTGGGGCCTGTAGTCCACTGGCCTGCTATAAAATTGATATCCAATGACTGTGAAATCTAACTCTAGCCACATACTTACTTGTTCTTTTCATTTCGCTAAATGAATGATTTTTGGGGCCTGTAGTCCACTATCCTGCTGTAAAATTGATATCCAATTACCGTGTCATCTACCTCCAACCATACACTTACTTGTTCTTTTCTTTCTGCTGAATGAATAATTTTGGGGTCCTTTAGTCCACTGGCCTGCTGTGAAATTGATATCTAATGACCGTGTAATCTACCTACAGCTACATACTTACTTGTTCTTTTCTTTCTGCTGAATGCACAATTTTTGCGGCCTGTGGTCCACTGGCTTGCTGTAAAATTGATATCTAATGACAGTGTAATCTAACTCTAGCCACACACTTACTTGTTCTTTTCTTTCTGATAAATTAATTATTTTTTAGGCCTGTATTCCACTAGCCTGCTGTAAAATTGATATCCAATGACCGTGTAATCTACCTCCAGCCACACACTTTCTTGTAATTTTCTTTCTGCTGAATGAATAATTTTTTGGGCCTGTAGTGCACTGGCCTGCTATAAAATTGATATTCAATGACCGTGTAATCTAACTCTAGTCAAATACTTTTTTGTTTCTTTCTGCTGAATTAATAATTTTTGGGGCCTACAGTCCACTGTGCTACTGTAAAATTGATATCCAATGACCGTGTAATCTACCTCCAGCCACACACTTACTTGTTCTTTTCTTCTGCTTAAGGAATAATTTTTGGGGCCTGTAGTCCACTGGCCCGCTGTAAAATTGATATCCAATGATCGCGTAATCTACCTCCAGCCATATACTTGTTCTTTTCTGTATGGTTAATGAATTATTGTTGGGGCCTGTAGTCCACTGGTCTGCTGTAAAATTGATTCCTAAAGACCGTGTATTCTACCTCTAGCCACATACTTTCTTGTTCTTTACTTTCTGCAGAATGCATAATTAGTCCACTGGCCTGCTGTAAAATTGATATCCAATTACTGTGTAATCTACCTCCAACAACATACTTAATTGTTCTTTTCAGTAGCGTGAATAAATAATTGTTGGGGCCTGTAGTCCACTGACATGCTGTAAAATGGATATCTAATGACAGTGTAATCTACCTCCAGCCACATACCTACTTGTTCTTTTCTGTATGCTGAATGCATAATTTTTGTGGCCTGTACTTCACTGGCCTGCTGTAAAATTGATATCCAATGACCGTGTAATTTATCTCCAGCCACATACTAACTTGTTTTTTTCTATACGGTGAATAAATAATTGTTGGGGCCTTTAGTCCACTGGCCTGCTTTAAAATTGATATCCAATGATCGTGTAATCTACCTTCAACCACATACTTACTTGTTCTTTTCTGTCCGGTAAATTAATCATTTTTGGTGGCCTGTAGTCCACTGGCCTGCTATAAAATTGATATTCAATGACCGTGTAATCTAATTCTAGCCACATACTTACTTGTTATTTTCTTTCTGCTGAATTAATAATTTTTGTGGCCTGTAATCCACTATCCTGCTGTAAAATTGATATCCAATGACCGTGTAATCTAACTCTAGCCACATACTCACTTTTTCTTTTCTTTCTGCTGAATGAATAATTTTTGGGGCCTGTAGTCTACTCTGCTGCTGTAAAATTGATATCTAATGACCGTGTAATCTACCTCCAGCCACATACATACTTGTTCTTTTCTGTGCGGTGAATAAATAATTGTTGGGGCCTGTTGTACACTGGACTGCTGTAAAATTGATATCCAATGGCTGTCTAATCTACCTCCAGCCACATACCTACTTGTTTTTTTCTGTCTGGTGAATGCATAATTTTTTGGGCCTGTAGTCCACTGGCCTTCTGTACAATTTATATCCAATGACCTTGTAATCTACCTTTAGCCACATACTTGTTCTTTTCTGTACGATGAATGCATCATTTTTAGGGCCTTTAGTCCACTGGCCTGCTGTAAAATTGATATCCAATGACCATGTAATCTATCTCTAGCCACATACTTACTTGTTTTTTTCTATTCAGTGAATGAATAATTGTTGGGTCCTCGGTGGAATTCAACACCAGTGACGATCACGTGTTATCGAATTACAACTATTATTATTAGTTTTTTTTTTCAAAAGTGGGGATTTCTTTAGCCATTTTTTTTCAATCTAATTTTATATTTTTAGTTCTTTTAAACATTGATATCCATTGACCATGTAATATACCTCCGGCCACATAATCACTTGATCTTTCCTGTCCGGTGAATGCCTAATGTTTTGGTCCTGCAGTTTAGTGGCCTACGATAAAAATTTTATCCATTGACCGCATAATGTACCTCGAGACACATAATCAGAATTTATTTTACGTCAGGTGAATGCCAAATTGTTAAGGCCCGTACTCCCGTGGCTTAAAGTACAATTTTTCTAGGCTCATTTCAGAGGATCAGATGCATAAAAATGTACTCTGATTAACATACATATTTTTTGTTATTGATCCCCCTATAGTATGTCACTGTCCATGTTGTGGGACTATTTGTGCACTTCTACTAAGTATTTGGTGGCTGGAAATATCAGCTCAAGGTTTTTCAGGTTCGCCTGCCATTAAAGTGAATGGGGCCCATCGCAAACTTCCAATTCGCGAACATTTGATCGTGTTTGTGCGATCGCGAACCGTCCCGGCCGATGTTCGTCCATCACTACATATAACTGCACTGCTGAACGGCAAATAATATATATTTTTTTGCCACTAATTCACACCAAAAAGGGCTGTAATTTGCTCACTTCACCACACAACAGCCAATAAGCCCTTTTCCCCCCAATACAAGCCAAAAAATGCTTTAGAACATATTACTGCACCACACAAAGGCAAATAAGACATAGGAATATTTATTTGTAATAAACCCTATTACAAACTGTATCAAACAGCATTTGCACCCCAATAACAAGAATGGTTTGCTGGAATTACAGAGCTGTATAATGGCAATTTGGATCCGCAGACAGTGCAACGAGGTGTTATAGGATTGTTCCTATCACACAGACTGTAAACTCCCCTACTGAACCCTGTTCTGCTTTATTACTGTGTAATAATTTCTCCCTATCTTTTCCCTACACTTCTAATGCTCTTCCCCTGAACTTCTATTGAGCAAAATATGTTTTCAAGTTTTTCCTAGCACTGTCCCTAGCACCTGCTACACTAAAAAATGGCTGAATCCAAGATGGCTGAGGCTATTTATAGGGCAGTGATATCACAGAGCTGGCTGGCTGCTGATTGGCTGCATGCATGGTATTGTGGATGATCCCTCGTTCCCAGAGTTTCTTGCTCCATGTCCTAACATGTGCAGCAGCCATTTTATGAAAAAAATCAGATTCGTTACCACAAAGCGCAAGGAAATTCGGATTCAAAATTTTCCTGAAATTCAGATCAAATTCCACTTCATCAACTTTGATTCTCACATCTCTAATTATAGCATTTTTAATAATACAGTTAAAAACAAAAAGGAAAACACAAACATCTGTCCAAACAAAAATAGGGCCATACTGTGTCTTTCTATATAATATAACCTATAACTGTATAGGTTGGTTGGGCTGCAGTTTCCAAACCCTGTGATTCCTATTTGCTAACAGAGCAGCTACATGTACTTGGCTAATTTAATCAATTCATTACTTGGAAATTATCAGTGCAGCTGAAATATATTTATATAATGAATTTTTTGGTTGATTCTTAAAAGAACATTATTTCTTCTGGGACAATTTATGACTGGGGAGCTTTCAAATACTTCAGTTTTGTTACACTAGGTGTGAATTAAAAATGCACACCATTAACATAGCTATGTGCTATATATCATATACTTTCACAGTTGGGTAACCATGATATGAATGAGATGTTTACATTACATGTGTTTTATAGGCTTCAGCAATTCTCTAACGGCAGCTCATTTAGATACAACTATTCAGTTTTTATCCTATGGTTTTTAAATCACACAGGCCAATTGAAAAAAATAGGAACACTTATATCTGAAAGTGACACTCATTATATTTGTTAATTATGTTTTAATTACCTTGCTGTCCCTGGGTCCAATAACTTTGTCACCGACTGCATATATCATTTTTTTTCACTGATATGTTATTTGGTCATTAAGGCTGAGTGGAATGACAGTAGTCTATGACAGTCACTCTCTAGAGTCCCAACGGTGTGTGATTCCCTTAATTTGTTTGGTTAATTATCCTGTGCTGGCAAAGAAAAAACTAATTAGTGTAGATTTTATATAGCCTAGTTAATACGATTGCAAAACGTGTGATATGCCTCATGGCATGTTAATCAGAAGCAATAGCTGTATATATTTTATGCTGTTCATTTTAATAGGCTTTCTTCAGCATAATGTAAAAATAAAAACATGTGTTTTGGTCATCTTTCCTTATGTAATGATTCTGAATAATTAAATATTGCATGATTTTATTTATTTTTTGCAATGGTGAATACATAGAAATGATTATATTTGCAATGTTATATCATCAGTAGTATTGAGGGAATCTATGCCAAACAAATTGACTTCTATCTGAATTTCTTCGTACTTCGTGGTAACAAATACATGGCATGGTGCCTTCAATCAAGATGACATTGACAACCTCTTGAGCAAGTGGATAAGGTGAGTTTGTATTTCTTTTTAACTGGATTAACCCCGGAAAGGTCTTACTTTTACCCTGGGTTCACACCTGAGCGTTTTACAACGCGTTCCTACGCGCTGTAAAACGCTCAACAAGGAGAAACCAATGCTTCTTTATGGGAATGGTTCTCACCTGGGCGTTTTACAGCGCTTACGATCGCGCTGTAAAACGCCCGACGCTCAAACAAGTTCTTGAGATTTTTTGGGGCGTTTTGTCGCGCGTTCCCGTACATAGATATTCGGGAACGCGTGACAATGTGTGTTCGCCTGTCTCTGCATGCGCGATTGTAAACGCCCGTACAATCGCGCATACAGAGCGCTCCTTTCGGAACGCTAAGGTCTGAACCCAGGGTTAATCTCAGATGCCATTATCAGTGCTGAATGCAGCATCTGAGGGGTTCAATGATGTGAGTGGCACAATTGGTGATTCCCGTTATTGCGCCGGCTACTTACAAAGGAATGCGCTTCGTGACTAATTACTTCGTCACAAATAAAATTTCTTTGTAAAATTCAGCGAAGCAGCCGAATTGAATTTTTCAGAACTTTGCTCATCTCTAATCATAAGCATTGTGTTACTCTCTGCATGGTTCTCATGCATAACAAGTCATCATGAAAGAAGTGATGCATTATAAGACCATATGGCACAATGTTGAATGTAAGTGCTATTGGTATTTGTAGAAATAACTGCACCCTGTGGTGGCGAAAATACTGTATTTGCGACGTATGTAGAGTTCCTGCAACTCCACAATAGACTTGTCACCTGTAGAGGAAAGACAGCACCCGAAAGAGCTTTTTGTTTTGCTGTATCTGGCTTGTGAGACTTTTATCTCACTTATTTTTTAAAACTGCAACTGCGACATGAAGGAACATGGCATGTGTCTGCTAACAATTTAACTCCATTTAAAGGAACTAAGCTGTGAGGGGGTCCTGTATTAGAGATTAGCAAAGTTCTAAAAAATTGGAATTACTTCATCACGAAGCACATTTCCTGTAAATAGCTGGTGCAATGACAGGGAATGACGATTGCCCTTAGATGCTATTTACTAGTTTCTCAATGGGCGTCTCCTTCTCCCTGGCTGTAGAGCTGTCCAATCGCATTGCAGAGTGTCACAGCCAGGGAGAAAAAACCTCTCTGACTATGACGCTCTGCGCTGTGATTGGATATTGCTACAGCCAGGGAGAAGGAGACGATCACTGAGAAAGACTCAGTCTCCTCCTCATTGTTACGATACTCCTCATTATAATACAAGGCACCAAACTCAACAGGGGGCCATAGCGGACGAACGAGGGGGTCTTTTGAAAGCCAGCCAGCCATGGCATCAGTGGGGGCCGCCCTATAAGGTAACATCCTAATTATACTTTTGAACTGATGAAAGGTCCTCTTTAAGGCCTTGTAGGGGTTGATTAAGGCCTTAAAAAATTAAATTATACTTGCCTGCATTTGAACGCAAAGAGGCCACCGTGGCCATCTTGCTTGAGTATCCAGCATGACTGCCGGTGTGGTGACATAATATTTCTGTGCACGACATTTTGCACGGGGTCGTCAAGCAAAATGGCCATGGCGGCTTCTTCAGACTCAAGTAGATGAGGTAAGTATGTTTTTTTTTTTTTTTTTACCACCATTTCAGGGAAAATCGATTAGTTACCATGATGCATGAGGAACTACAGCATGAGGAACACTATCAGATATACATGGCAGTTTCAAAATATGACATGTGTATGGCCCCTTAATATGTAACTAGGGATGAGCGAACTTGTGTTTTACAAGTTCGAGTTCAGGGTTCTGGTTTTCTTACAATTCCGATATGGATTCCGTTACCATGAGCCATAACAGAATTCTATGACGGAATGCATAACAGAATGCCTTTAATAGGCATTCTTTTTTGCTTTCCATTTTTTGTAATGTGGATGTGATTAGCTATATTTATGAGTTTCACTCCAGATTTATTATTGAGACTTTGTGACTTTTTTGCGAAAAAATAAAATAAAAATCTCACTCTAGGAGTAGTGCAGAGTAGGAAAAATTGTGTAATTTTTCTAGACAAAAGTGTTAGGTCTAAGGATAAGACAAATTCATCAATTAACATGAGACATTTGATAAATGTGGCATAAAGTACTCCAACACAGACTCAAGCAAATTTGACTTCAAATTTTCCCCTCATGACAGATTTCCCTCATAATGTTATATATTACTCATATTGTTAATCCTTAAAACTCAAAAAGATCACCAAAAAGTAAGGGATAAGCAATCATAATATGGAATGATGGAAAGTGATGAAGACATGAAATGGCAGTACCCTTACAATTCAAAGTGCGTTGCGGGAACATGCGCGATTTTTCCGCATGAGTGCAAAACATTGCAATGCGTTTTGCACGCGTGTGAGAAAAATCGGCGGGTTTGGGTTCGGTGTTCTGTAGACTGTATTATAATCCCTTATAACATGGTTATAAAGGAAAATAATAGTATTCTTAATACAGAATGCATAGTACAATAGGGCTAGAGGGGTAAAAAAAAATAATAATAATAATTTAACTCACCTTAATGCACTTGCTCGTGCAGCCCGGCTTCTCTTCTGTCTTCTTCTTTGAGGAATAGGACTTTGATGACGTCACTGCGCTCATCACATGGTCCATCACATATCATGTGATGGACCATGTGACGTCATCAAAGGTCCTATTCCTGTGCACAGAAAAGATGAAGACAGAAGAGAAGCCGGGCTGCGCGAGCAAGTGGATTAAGGTGAGTTTTGGATTAAGGTGAGTTAAGGTATATATATTTTTTTAACCCCTCCAACCCTATTGTACTATGCATTCTCCATCCCGATCGTCTCCTAACAACCGAGCGTGAAAATCGCACTTGCTTGCGGATGCTTGCGATTTTCACGCAGCCGCATTCACTTCTATGGGACCTGCGTTGCGTGAAATATGCAGAATATAGAACATGCTGCGATTTTCATGCAACGCACAAGTGATGTGTGAAAAACAACGCTCATGTGCACAGCCCTATAGAATTGAATGGGTCCGGATTCAGTGCGGGTGCAATGCATTCACCTCACACATTGCACCCGCGCGGAAATCTCGCCCGTGTGAAAAAGGCCTTAAAGATATAATTAGTATTGAACCATAACAATAATTAGTATTAATAGCAATAATACAAATCAATATATAATAAATAATGATTGGTAATTAGAGTTGAGCGGACACCTGGATGTTAGGGTTCGACGGGTTCGGCCGAACTTCAGAAAAAAGTTCGAGTTCAGGACCCAAACTTTAACCTGTCTACCCGAACCCCATTGAAGTCAATGTGGATCCGAACTTTTGAGCACTAAAATGGCTGTAAAAATGTTATGGAAAGGGCTAGAGGGCTGCAAATGGCATCAACATGTGGTTACGAACATGGCAAGTGCTCTGCAAACAAATGTGGATAGGGAAATGACTTTAAATAACATAAAATAGGTAAAAAAAAAATAATAATAATCTTGATCTAGGAGGACGAGGTCCATATGGAGTAGGAGGTTGAGGAGGCAGTGGATGTGGCGGTGTAGGTGGAAGTGGCGATGGAGGAGGAGGAGGTAGCTTACACTGATTTTTAGTTTTAAATTTTATTTTTAAAATTAGGGTACACCCCAAAACATTGGGAAATATAACCTGTGATAACCCCCTCCAGTCGTGCTAAACACACATTCAGACAATACACTGGCTGCAGGGCAGGCCAGCATCTCCAAGGGGTAAAGGGCAAACTCAGGCCATGTGCCCAATTTGGAGACCCAGAAGTTGCAGGGGCTGACCCCTGTCAGTCAGTTCGTGTAGGCATGTGCACACTTACTGCCCCACCATGTCGCACGCCCCCGTGATGTTCACGATTCGATTTGATATCTGCTCTATAAACTTTCGATGTTCTTTTATGCGCCTACCATGGTGATCACAGATGGTGGGAAATCAGGGTTCCAGGCCAGAGAGGGAGCGGGAGAAAGAGAGACCACATCCAAGGAGGGATTAATTTTTTCTAATTTAAAATTATAGAGTTGAAATATGGGAGAAATTATTAAAGCATAAAAGTGTGACAACTTTTCAAAGTTTAAGCATTGAATGAAAGGATGTGGCGCATTATTAACTGAATAATTTCATAAATTTTATTCCCTGTCACCTATACATAGCAGGTGTTTATTCACATCTAAAATTGTATAATGTCAACCCAAGAGTGTCACCGCCCAAAAGTCAAATTTCTTTTTTGGGCTACTTAAAATCCTTACAGTGCGATTATTCAATATATAGTGCTCTTACCTTTTTCTGTGGTTTAGTTTATTTAAAAACGGCACTTTTATAATATGCTAATTACTTGGCTACCAGCAAGTAGGGTAGTTGCTTGCTGGTAGCCGCCGCATCCTCCTTTAAAAAAAACGCCCCCCATCCTGTTGATTGACAGGGCCAGCGAGCGCTCTCCTCCTAAGGCTGGCCCTGTCTGCGTTCCAAATCTCGCGCCTGCGCCGAACCGGTCTTCAGTCGGCGCAGGCGCACTGAGAGAAGGACCTCGCTCGGCCACTCCTTCCTCAGTGCGCCTGCGCCGATGATGTCACATCTACACCCGGCGCACAGAGGAAGGAGCGGCTGAGCGTCATCCTCTCAGTGCGCCTGCGCCGACTGGAGACCGTTACGGCGCAGGCGCAAGATTTGGAACGCAGACAGGCCAGCCAAAGGAGCAGAGCGCTCGCTGGCCCTGTCAATCAACAGGAGGAGGGGGCGTTTTATTGAAAGGAGGATGTGGCGGCTACCAGCAAGCAACCGCCCTACTTGCTGGTAGCCAAGTAATTAACATATTATAAAAGTGCTGTTTTTAAAGAAACTAAATCACTGAAAAATGTAAGAGCACTATATATTGAATAATCGCACTATAAGGATTTTAATTAGCCCAAAAATGAAAAATGACTTTTGCAGGGTGACAGAAGCCCTTTAAGCTGTCAACTAGGTAGAGGAGGGGTATATTACACCCAAAAATTGGTGATTTTCACTAAAATATGTAACAGACAAATTATTATTTTTTAAACCTGTCTACTAAGTATAGCAGTGGTACATCACACCCAAAAATTGGTGAATTTCACCAGAAAATGTAACTGACTATTTATTTTTGTTTAACCTGTCTACTAGGTATAGCAGTGGTACTATACACACAAACATTTGTTAAATTCACCAGAAAACTGACAATTTTTTAATTTTTTTTTTACCGGTCTACTAGGTATAGCAGCAGTGGTACTATACACTCAAAAATTGGTGAATTTCACCTGAAAATGTAAATGACAGGTAAAAAAAAATGGAATTTACATTTTCGGGTGAAATTCACCAATTTTGGGGTGTATAGTACCACTGCTATATCTAGTAAACAGGTTAAATAAAAATGTAATTTACATTTTTTTGTGAAATTCACAAATTTTTGCGTGTATAGTACCACTGCTATACCAAGTAGACAGGTTAAAAAAAATAAAAATAATTGTAAGTTACATTTTCTGGTGAAATTAACAAATTTTGGGGTGTATAGTACCACTGCTATACCTAGTAGACAGGTTAAACAAAAAAAAAATTGTCATTTACATTTTCGGGTGAAATTCACCAATTTTTTATTTTTATTTTAAATATCTCTTTATTTCCATCATCTCAACAGAAAAAAGTTTCAACATTAAAAAATTACATTTTTAGTATATCCAAAACATGCCAGTTTTCCTATACATAAACAAATATCTTCATTCCCTATTTACCCACCCACCTACCACCCTTAAGGGGAGGGGGAGATGGAGACGCGCGGTAAAATTACAAAAAAAATAAAAATAAAATCAATCTATTTGTCCAGCCCTAAAGTAACCAGTTCTTCCATATTTCATTGACACTTTTTACTTTTCTACTATGGCCCTCCATCGCTCGTTCTTCTTTAATCAAGTTGTCCACTGATTTTCTCCACTGTCCCACTGTTGGAGGGTCCGCCCCTACCCATTTCTTAAGTATAAGGAGTCTAGCTTGAAATAGTACCTTACTCAAGACCATTTGTGTGTCTCTATTTAGCCTCAGATGTTGGGTTGCCCCCAAAATACAAGTCATGGGATCTTCTGCTATTTGAACCTTCAAAATTAGGTGTACAGTATCTGTTATTTCTGTCCAATACCTGAACAGTCTTGGGCATCTCCAAAAACAGTGTATTAAATCAGCATTCTCTCCCCCGCATTTTGTACAATTATCCGAAACTCTAACACCCATTCTTTTCAATATCCGTGGGGATCGATGCAGCCTATGAACTACGAAAAATTGTGAGATCTTATGTGAGCCCCTATTAGAAACTCCCATGTAGCTTTTTAAAGCATCGTTCCATTTTTCTTCTGTAAAAAATTGGAGTTCATTTTCCCATTTTTTTTGGGCAGGTATTATAACCTGTTTCTTTTTTCCCTTCATCAGTATCCTGTATCTTTTAGCTGTTGCTCCTCCTCTTTCACCCACGTTAGTGAAATTATGCAATGTATCAGATGTTTCTATCTTATATTTATCCTCTTTCATACCTGTACGCAATGCATTCCTAAGCTGAAAATATTTATATATGTCCTTTTGCGGTATACCAAACTCTCTAACCATTGTATTGAAGTCTCTCAGTTTACCCTGTTCAAATATCTGGTTTAAGTATTTCACCCCATTTTCTTCCCAATCTATATACGCCTTATAGTTCCTTAAGATAAATATTTTTCCAAATAGGTGTATAGTGCAAAAACCCTTTAATCTCTAATATTTTTTTTTATTTCCACCCATATGTATTCCAATAAGTTTTAAACTCTATTTCCGATATTATTTCTTCCAAGTGTACCTGATTCCAACACCTCTAAGTAATTCCATTCTTCTTTCCACCCCAATCTATTTAGTACCTGCCTACCCACTAAACCATTTAAACTAGCTTTTATATGACCATATTGTGTAATTAAATAATAAAAAAAACAATTCGGAACAGCTAATCCACCTTCGCTCACTGGGAGCTGGAGTATCTTTCTCTTTATTCTGGGGATCATACCTTTCCAAAGAAAATCTCCCATTAAGCTATCAAATAATCTAAAAGTACCCTGCGGCAGCCTGACTGGGGCATTTTGAAGGACATAAAGTATTTTAGGGAGGAAAACCATTTTTATTAAATTTACACGACCCTGTATTGACATCGGTAGTCTTCGCCAGATATGTATTTTGGCCCTAAGTTCTTTTAAAAGGGGGAGTACATTTCATTTTTCATATTCTTCAACATTTCCAGAGATTTGTATCCCTAAATATTTAAAGTTTTCCTGTTTACCAAGCACCTGCACCTTTAAACCCCCTGTGGTTGTGCATCTCCCAACATCAACATATATGATTTTCCCCAATTAATATTTAATCCTGAAAAAAAACTAATTTATCTATTATATCTATAACTCTATTAAAGGGGTTATCCCACTTTGCGTTTTTAAACTTACCTGCTGCCACCGCGCGTTCACTTCCTGGATTCTGGCTGGGGGCGGGCTTCATCTTGATTGAAGTCTTCTCCCGGCCGTGCCGCACGCTGGACTGAACGCGCACGCCGCCGCGCATGCGCAATGGTGACTTGTACGCAGCTCTGTACTATTCTGGCCGGGAAGAAGTCACCGTTGCGCATGCGCGGCAGCGTGCGCGTTCAGGACAGCGAGCGGACCGGCCGGGAGAAAAGAAGGAGTCTTCTGGGCAAGCGCGACCATCGGGATTTTGGAGGTAGAGCGGTGGTCGTAACCAGGGGAGACCGAGTCACAACAATAAGGTAAGTGGGGGTGAATTTTATCCTAATCGGTGGGAATTTGTTAATAAAGTATATTTACAAAAATGATAACTGTCAAATCATTAACAGATTTAACAGTGATCATTATGATGGGATAACCCCTTTAAACTGATCCCCAGTGTTGTGCATAAATAACAAAATGTCATCTGCATACATTAGCAATTTTTCCTCCCCATCCTCATAGTGAAAACCTTTAATCTCCCTATCACTTCTTATTATGCATGCCAAAGGTTCAATCGCAATAGCGAATAATAGTGGAGAGAGAGGGCATCCCTGCCTAGTGCCCCGATATAGGGCAAGGGGCAGGGACAAGCTGCCGTCCACCATCACTCTGGCCCTAGGATTGTGATATATTAACTGTATCCACCTTATAAATCCCTCCCCTATTCCGACCCTTTTTAATACTATCCATAAATATTCCCATTCAATACAGTCAAATGCCTTTTGGGCGTCTAGTGAAAGTACCGCTTTCTCCCCCACTTCTGATCTATTGGCTTCAATATTTAAAAACAGCCTTCTTATATTTGAATATATCGTTCTACCAGGTATAAAACCAGTTTGATCTTCATTTATTACACCTTTAACCACTTTTGATAACCTATCGGCCAAAACTTTTGCCAAATTTTAACATCCGTGTTTATAAGAGATATTGGCCTGTATGATCCAGGGTCTAATTGTTCTTTATCCTTTTTTGGAATTAATGTAATAATTGCCTCTTTCATAGAGTCTGGTAGATCCCCAATTTTTTTAGCCTCATCCAATGTTGTTTTTAATTCGGGTACTAACACCTGGGAGAAAGTTTTGTATATTTCAAAGGGAAGCCCATCACATCCTGGTGCTTTTTCAGATTTTACCTGCCCCAAAACCTCATTTATTTCCGCCATCGATATTTCTTTTTCTAAAAATTATTTTTGGGCCTGGGATATCTCTCTAAGGGGAATCTGGTCTAGGTATAACTCTAGATCTTGTATTGAGTATTGTGCCTTGGACTTATTTAACTCCTGGAAATATTCCAGGAACACTTCTTTAATTCCTTCTGGTGTATTAATTATTATGCCCATTTTATCCAAGATTTCCCTCTTTGATTTCTCACTATGTTTGCCAAAACTTTGCCAACTTTTTCTCCCTCTGAGGCTAACCGAATCCCTTGGAAAAGTAATTCTTTCCTGCTTCTCTCCATTTGATATAACTTTAACTTTTCCTGTTCTTCCTCCCATATTTTCTTATTATGTTCAGTAGGGTATTTTACGCATGTTGTTCCTGCTTCTTGGGCTTTTTTTTCCAGTACGGTCCCCCTTTCCCTACTGATTTTTTTCCAATAGTTCACTTTTTTTAAAAGCAATCCTCTCAAATATGCTTTAGCAGTGTCCCAAACGATTAGCCTACTCGTGGAATGATTATTCTCCCTAAAAAAGATTTTTAATTCTTCAATTATACTCTCTTTATCTGAGATCATTGATAACCAATGGGGATTGAACTTAAACAGTGGTAAATCCTTCTTTTTATTCAAATCTAATTCCATTACCACCGCATTGTGATCTGATAGAGCCATGGGCAAGTACTTTATTTTAATCCTATTATAAGACATTACATTTTTATTTCCCAGGACCATATCTATTCTGGACCAAGTTTGATGTGTTTTAGAATAACAGGAATACATGGTTTCATCCGGGTTCTGGAAGCGCCAAGCATCAACCCAATTAAATTCATGGGCTAGTTTATAAAAATCTACTTTTTGAATTCTTCCCCCTCCGCTAGAGGTTCTATCCTTGAGTGGATCCATTACCGCATTATAATCTCCTATCGCTATCATTATGGATTCCTGTCTGTTCAACATAAATCTATACAGTTGATACAAAACATCTGACTTATATGGTGGAGGCATATACATGTTTGCAATTACCATTTTAACCCCTTCTATATTACAATATAGAAAGAGGTACCTACCATAATCATCGGCCTCATATAACAGACACTCAAATGTAATTTTATTGTGAATCAAAATTGAGACCCCTCTTGAGTAAGTAGTATATACAGAATGGTAACTTTCCCCTATCCATCTCTTCTCCAACCATCTTAAAGATTCCTTATCTAAATGTGTCTGCTGTAGGCAGATGGTGGCTGGCAGGAACCTCTTCATCCACTCAAGGATAGCATGTCTCTTTACTCTCTCACGTAGACCTCTAACATTCAATGAAACAATTCTGACCATCTGGCTGAGGGGGAAAAACAAAACAAAAAATCACACTTCTCCCTCTCCCCCAACCCAGGAACACCCGCCCACCCTAAATAGCCCCCCCCCCCGCTAACCAGCAGTCGGGGCGGCTCCATATCTTAGCATACTAACTCCTTTCCCCTCCGCAGCCCCCAACCTCAGAGGCCCTCTCCATCTGCCCAGTCGCTAACCTCCTCCGGGGTCTGGAAAAAAACAGTCCTGCCTTTATATTCCACCCTTAATTTTGCCGGGAACAGTAAACTATACTTTAGACCTGCTTCTCTCAATCTCTTTTTAACGGCAATATACTCTTTCCTATGGGCGAAATTCACCAATTTTTATGTGTATAGTACCACTGCTATACCTAGTAAACCGCAGTTATATATTCTAGAGAAACTCACCAATTTTTGAATATGATGTACCACTGCTGAACCTAGTAGACAGGTTAAAAAATAAATAAATTATCATTTACATTTTTGGGTAAAATTTACCAGTTTTTGAGTGTATAGTAACACTGCTATACCTAGTAAACAGGTTAAGAAAATAATAAATTATGTACATTTTCTGGTGAAATTCACCAATTGTGGTGTGTATAGTACCACTGCTATACCTAGTAGACAGGTTAAAAAAAAAAAATTACATTTTCAGGCGAAATTCACAAATTTTTGGGTGTATACTACCACTGCTATACCTAGTAGACAGGTTAAACAAAAAATAATAATTTTATTTACATTTTCTGGTGAAAATGGTATTGCTATACATAGTAGATAATTTTTTTTTAACCTATGTATAGTAATGGAACTTTACACACCAAAGCTGGTGAATTTCACCAGAAAATGTAAATAAAATTATTATTTTTTGTTTAACCTGTCTACTAGGTATAGCAGTGGTACATCACACCCAAAAATTGGTGAATTCACCTGAAAATGTAAATGACAATTTATTTATTTATTTTAATGGTCTACTAGGTATAGTGAATTTCACCAGAAAATGTACATAATTTATTATTTTTTTTAACCTGTTTACTAGGTATAGCAGTGGTACTATACACTCAAAAACTGATGAATTTTACCCAAAAATGTAAATTACATTTTTTTTATTTTTTTTTACCGGTCTACTAGGTATAGCATTGTTACTATACAGTCAAAAATTTGTCAATTTCACCAGAAAATGTCAATGATAACTTATTTATTTTTTAACCTGTCTACTAGGTTCAGCAGTGGTACATCATATTCAAAAATTGGTGAATTTCTCTAGAATATATAACTGCGGTTTACTAGGTATAGCAGTGGTACTATGCACATAAAAATTGGCGAATTTCACCCGAAAATGTAAATGACAATTATTTAATTTTTTTGTTTAACCTGTCTACTAGGTATAGCAGTGGTACTATACACGCAAGAATTCATGAATTTCACAAGAAAATGTAAATTATTTTTTTTTTAACCTGTTTACTAGGTATAGCAGTGGTACTATACACCCCAAAATTGGTGAATTTCACCCGAAAATGTAAATTACATTATTTTTTTTAACCTGTCTACTAGGTATAGCAGTGGTACAATACACCCAAAAATTCATGAATTTCACCCAATGTTGGTGGAGTACTCGAAACAGCGCAACAAGGAACACAGGTCTCGCATGGAGGCCCAGTCATTGGTGGTGAAGTGGTGCTGTTCCACCGAGCAACTTACCCATGCGTGCTGCAGCTGAAACTCCACTATCGCCTGCTGCTGCCCGCTCAGTCTGGCCAGCATGTGCAAGGCGGAGTTCCACCTTGTGGGCACGTCGCATATGGGGCGGTGAGCGGGAATGCCGAAGTTACGCTGCAGTGCTGACAGGCGAACAGCAGCAGGGTGAGAATGCCGAAAGCGCTCACAGACTGCCTGCACTTTATGCAGCAGCTCTGACATATCGGGGTAATTTTTAAGGAATCTCTGCACCACCAAATTCAGCACATGCAACAGGCAAGGGATGTGCGTCAAACTGGCTAGTCCTAGAGCTGCTACGAAATTTCGCCCCTTATTATCGCGCACAACCTCTCTGGGCTTGAGGCTCACTGGCACAAACCACTCATCGGTCTATTGTTCAAGGCCCATCCACAGCTCCTGCGCGGTGTGGGGTTTTGCCCCCAAACAGATAAGTTTTAAAACTGCCTGCTGTCGTTTACCCCTGGCTGTGGTGAAGTTGGTGGTGAAGGTGTTACGCTGACCGGATGAGGAGCTGGTAGAGGATGAGGAAGCAGAGTAGGAGGAGGAAGCAACAGGAGGCAAACTGAAGTGCCTTGCAATCCTCGGTGGTGGAAGGACATATGCCAAACTACTATCCGCCTCAGGCCCAGCCACCACTGCATTTACCCAGTGTGCTGTTATGGAGATATAATGTCCCTGACCGTGCTTACTGGTCCACGTGTCCGTAGTGAAGTACACCTTGCCACAGATGGTGTTGTGCAGTGCACACCTGATTTTGTCCCCTACTTTGTTGTGCAGAGAAGGGGTGGCTCGCCTGGAAAAGTAGTGGCGGCTGGGCACGACGTACTGTGGGACAGTCACAGCCATAAGGCCTTTAAAACGATCCGTCTCCACCAGACGAACTGACAGCATTTCAAAGGCCAGTAATTTAGAAATGCTGGCAGTCAGGGCTAGGGATCGTGGGTGGGTAGGGGGGTACTTCCTCTTCCACTCCAGCATTTGGGAGATGGAGAGCTGAACGCTTCTGTAGGACATTGTGGAGATGCTTGGTGACCCAGGTGTTGGTGTTGCTGGCAGATCCTCTGTTTGCAGGGTGGCAGGTGGCACTGTCAC
This sequence comes from Bufo gargarizans, assembly GCF_014858855.1. Classification (NCBI taxonomy): domain Eukaryota; kingdom Metazoa; phylum Chordata; class Amphibia; order Anura; family Bufonidae; genus Bufo; species Bufo gargarizans. Next base: position 302,427,037 of record NC_058083.1, read on the forward strand.
TCTAGAGGTGGATGAAGAGGCCGAGACTGCAGCAGAAGAGCAAGCAGGAGGAGCCAGAGACCTTTTTTGGTTTTTGAGGTGTCTACTCTACTGCAGCTCGTGCTTTGCACTTAAATGCCTGGTCATGCAGGTTGTGCTCAGGTTGAGAACGTTTATGCCTCTCTTCAGGCTGATTGCACAGCGTGCAAACCACTCATGTCTTGTCGTCAGCACATTGTCTGAAGAACTGCCACGCCAGGGAACTCTGCACACTTTCGAAAGCCCCAGCAGTTGCCACCTGTGTGTTTTGTCATCATCCGAGACGTGCTGCGATGGTCCTCCCATGTACTCATCTTGAAAGATAAGTGGTTGGGCATCGGTGCACTCAATCTCTTCCACTTCTGGGGCAGAGCTAGTTGGATGGCCCTGGGAAGCCCTGCTAACAGAGTCATCAAAAAGCAGAAGAGACTGCAGCATGACTTGGGGCTCAGACTGCTTGGCTGATTTGCAAGGGGGTGAGGTGAAAGACTGATGGACATCGGCTGCAAGTGCCAACTGTGGTCTTCAGCAGGAGACTGGGTGGGAGA